>NC_090314.1:22738192-23038192 GCF_039906515.1 Pseudorca crassidens
AACAGCTCATGCAGCTCAATATTAAAAAAACAAACAACCCAATCCAAAAACAAGCAGAAGACCTAAATAGACATTTCTCCAGAGAAGACATACAGATGGCCAAGAAGCACATGAAAAGCTGCTCAACATCACTAGTTATTAGAGAAATGCAAATCAAAACTACAATGAGGTATCACCTCACACCAGTTAGAATGGGCTTCATCAGAAAATCTACAAACAGCAAATGCTGGAGAGGGTGTGGAGAAAAGGGAACCCTCTTGCACTGTTGGTGGGAATGTAAACTGATACAGCCACTATGGAGAACAGTACGGAGGTTCCTTAAAAAACTAAAAATAGAATTACCATGTGATCCAGCAATCCCACTACTGGGATTACCATATGATCCAGCAATCCCACTACCCAGAGAAAACCACAATTGAAAAAGACACATGCACCCTAATGTCCATTGCAGCACTATTTACAATAGCCAGGTCATGGAAGCAATCTAAATGCCTATCGACAGATGAATGGATAAGGAAGAAGTGGTACATATATACAATGGAATATTACTCAGCCATAAAAAGGAACGAAATTGGGTCATTTGTTGAGACGTGGATGGATCTAGAGACTGTCATACAGAGTGAAGTAAGTCAGAAAGAGAAAAATAAATATCGTATATTAACGCATATATGTGGAACCTAGAAAAATGGTACAGATGAACCGGTTTGTAGGGCAGAAATTGAGACACAGGTGTAGAGAACAAACGTATGGACACCAAGGGGGGAAAACGGGTGGGGTGGGGGGAATGGGATGAACTGGGAGATTGGGATTGACTGTATAAAATGGATGACTAATAAGAACCTGCTGTGTAAAAAATAAATTAAATAAAATTTTAAAATTAAAAAAAAAAAAGTGTTGTCCCCAAAGAGCAAGAGTGGAGATAGGAAGGGTGGGGAAAGAGTATGCTTCTGTATCATAAGCCTTTTGGTATTTTTATTTTTTTCAATTTGCATATATCTTATTTGGACAATTTTTAAGGCAAATCAAAAACTAACGTTAAAAAAGATAAACAAACACTGCATTTGCTGTTCAGTTCTGACCTTCTAAGTTTCTTAAATTCTAAGCATCCAAGGGAGAGAGTTTATGTCACAGTTGAGATTTGTCTGAACACAAAATGTTGGAGGCCCTGGACGGGGAAGTCAAAACAAAGAAAGGTCACCACATCATTCTCAGTGTGAGGAGTCCTTATGAGATCTTCCACTCCAGCTGTAGCCACGGGGATCCGGAATGGACAGGACCTGATCCTGGCACCACCGAAGCCTCCAGAGTCCCCAGGGACCCCTCCAGACCTGGCAGCAGCCTCCCAGGGGGCTCTGGGAGGGAACATGGCCAGTTACACCCCATGGCACCCTGGCAGGTACAATGGGCGTCAGCTGTAATGAGAAGTGACAGGTACAATTGCTGGGAGAACATCCTGGCTTAGAGCTCGAGCTGCCCAGAGTGGCTGGGGGGCTTCTCGAGCTGTCAGGAGGGTCCCTAAACACTTTGATGCCACAGCCAATCTGGTCTTCAGTATTAGCATCTCATTAGTATGGACTGAGACCAACCTGGGGCCTGGCCACCAGCCCAGCTTTGGGTGGAGACCCACCTGAGAACCCTGATGGACAGAGAGGGGAGGCCAGCAACTCCACCCTGACCCATAGCCTTGTCTCACAGTCAGAGGAGACCCAGCAGAGCCCCATCTCAGCTGGACACAGACACACAGATGATGCCTCTAAGATCCTCCCCGAGTGCTTTTCCTAGTATGGCAGGAAAATTAGCTGAAGCCCCAGAGGCAAAAGGTCTCACCTAAGCAGTTAAATCACTCCTGGCTTCGACTGAAGATGATGTCAGTAGTGGTCTTCCAGAGCCTGGCCCCTGCCTCCTGCCCCAGCCTCATGGCTCCCTCTCCAGTGTCCCAGAGTTTTAAGTCCAGAACATTCCTAGCCCCCAGTCCTAGCTCTGCTCTCTCTTCCAGGTCAGTTGAATCTAAGTCACAACCACTTCTGGACAACAGGATACCAGTATCACCTGCCAGACATGGACAACATGACGCCAAGAGAGGGTTTTGCATTCATTCAGGAGGGATTCCCAGCCACACCTGCCAATCCTCTTTCTTTTTTAGCTTTTTCCCAATTCTCCCCCACCAGCAGGAAATGCGGTTAGGGTGCTCTGGTCCCCAACCCTCATGGGAATAGGGGGCCTGAGTGTTCATCCTTCATCTCCATTTAAAATGCACCTGGACTACTCCCCACCAAGTGCCAGGGGATGGGGCATGACAGCTGGGTCAGCTGGCCCAGAGGATGGATATATCGGAGGGCTTAGCCAGGGACGGGAAGACCCAAGGTTCTAGAATGAGCTCTGTGGCTGATACATAATATGAAGCTAGTCCCTCCCTGTCTCTAGCCTCAGTTTCCCTGAGGGGGAAGTTCTGATATTTTCTCAGGACCCTTCCTGGCGTGACAGGCTGAGGCTGGGCCTCCTCTGATACCCATTTCCACGGAAACCAAAATGAAGGTCCACGGGCTCCATCCTCTATTCCAAGGCAAAACACTCCTTGAGAGATTCCAGAAAGCCACTGCACCCCACAGACTACAGTGTCTTAGCCCCGGAAACGGGTTTGGGAGACCTTCCACTTAAGTGCCTCTCCCGGGCCCCTCTCTCCTTGGGGAAATTCTCCCAGCAGCACATTCCCATAGACAGCAGGAGAGATGCTCTGTGCTGAGCACCAGACACCGGATGGATGAGATAATCATAAATCCACAAACTGCAACAAGATAAAATTATCATTATATGAAGTTAAATTATTAATTAGCACTTCCAAAAAAAGACCTGCACCACCTGGCCTTGAATCTTGGAAGCTGTCTTTCTGAAAGCAACAGAAATATCAAAATAGTTTATTAGTGCTTCATGGTGTGCATGTGGTCCCTCCTTCATGTCTGTGGTTGCCAGAACCCTGACAGCAGGAGTCCAGCCTGGCAGGTCTAGTGCAGCCAGGACTAGCCGGTTTGGATGAGGTTACCAGGAGGAAGGGAAGTGAGTCACGTGACCCATTTTTATGGCTGGGGAAATTGAGGCAAGGGCCAAGGTAGAAGGGCCACAGGAGCTGGATCAGGGCAGATTGAGGAGTTGGTATCCTGGATTGAGAAGGGGTGATTCCTGAGTCCGCCTGATTGATTGTCTATGAACTAAGGACGCTCATTCATTCAGTGAACTTCTATTGTATGCTTACTGAATGGCAGGCACCAGGAATACAGAGAAATCATAATTCCTTGCCTATTTGGAGCACATAGTGTGATAGGCTAGACCAGTGGATCTGCTGTTTCTTCTGTCTACCTCACCTCACCTCCCATCAGAGGATTTATCCCCTTCATCACCATCATAATCATCATCATCCACTACCACCACCAAATCCTACAGCCCATATGTATTCATTGAATCCTGGAAACACAGACACTTAATGAGAGGGGAGGAACTTTAAAGAGCATCTTTCTAGCCAGAGCATCAATCCTCGCCATGGAATGCCTGGTGAATTGTGATCCAGTGAGACACTCCCAGCAATAAGGAGCTTACTCACTGCTTCATAAATCAGCCCATTGCATCTGTGGAGAGCAATTTCTCACTCATTCATTTATTCATTCATTCAACAAGCATTTACCACGCATCTACGAGGAGCCACCTCAGGACTAGTTCTTGGAGAAAAGGACTATTTTCTCTTGAAAAACACAACCCAGTACCTTCTTACAAAAGGCTCTCAGGATGATAGGCAAACAAATAACCAAGCAGTGACAATACAGACTGGTGTGTAGGTAGAACACAGAATACATTCCGGTGTGTTAGGGGTATGACCTCTTTCACTCTGCACAGCAATCCTGTGAGGTTGGAACCATTGATATCCCCATTTTACAGATAAAAGAAACTGAGCTCAGAGAGGTGAAGTAACTTGCCCAAGGTTACTCAGCTGCAGAGAAGAAGGGCTGGGATTTACACCCAGGCCTGTCTGATTCCCAAGCCACATTCTTGGCCCCTCTCATAGGATGTGTCATCCCCTTGCTGATTCCCGTAGTCTGGTGATCAACCTGCAGCCCCAAGCACTGATGGTGAGCTGGGTACGGGTCTCTGAGCTTCAAGCTTGGGGAGCTCTCACTGTGACCCCCGGGACCCACAACTGGCAGATGACTCTGGATCCAACAGGATTTGGGTTTCTGCTCAAATGGAGGTAGGGATGGAGACATCTCTGTCCCCTCCATTCTCCATCCATGTGCCCCTAAATGGGACAGAACCTCATGGCCCAGAGTCTCCTCCAGCCCCAATATCCGCCCTGGCTCCAGTCAAACGAGGCCTGAATAATTCATGGCCAATGCACACAGCCCTGCCCTGGCCAAGGCAGCTGGACCTGGGAGCGGGCTGTGGTGAGGGTTTTGAGAGCCACTAACAGCCAGGAAGAGTAAACAGGTTCTGCTGAATTATTCAGCCAGGCAGCTGCTGATGCAGCCTTGGGGGTGGCGATAGCGTGACAGTGGACTCGATCTGACGTCAGCACTCACCAGGGGCAGCCTGAGTGTGGCCAGACCTGGCCAGAGCCGTGAGGTCAAGGGGCACCTGGGGTGGGGCACAGCACAGCCTCCACCCAGGAGAGTGCAGGGGCCAGAGCGAGCCAGAACCCGCATTCTGGGCCGGCCTGAACTTGCATATGGAAAGTAACAAGGTCCATGGAGAAGGGTGTGGATTCTGAAGGCCGGGAGCACTGGGCCCAAAGCAGAATCAAAGCAGTGCGGCCAGGGAAAACCATTTAACAGCACCAAGCCTCAGTTTTTTCATCCGGAAAGTGGAAACCATGCCCCGCAATCTGAATACCCCGCCTCATGGCCTGGCCCTGAGCCCAATCCTGGGCACCTGATCGAATGGCAGGGCCTCTTCCGTCCCTGGGGGCAGCAAGGCCAGCTCTCTGGGCCTGCAGAAGCCTCTTCCACCCCTCCCTGTCTTCCCACACCATTTCACGGGGTATCCTGGGAGAGGAAACTGCCTGTGACCCCTGATGCAAGTGTTCGCTCAGGGAGAAGTTGAGGTGTCTGCAGGTCCCCCACTGAGCCAGGCCCCACACCCCGACTGCCAGCAGCACGGGGCCAGGGGCATGGAACTGGACAGCAGAGACCACGCTCCTCCACTGACTGCTGTGTGACCTTGGGCCAGCGCCCTTCCTTCTCTGAACCTCAGGGGCTAGACAAGAAGGTCCCTCCAGCTCCTCTGGCTCTGACCTCAATGATAATGAGACAGAGTGGAAGAGAGGGGCTGGCTGGCTGTCCTCTCTGGCTGGGCTTCCTGGGGATGGAGGTGTTAGGGGCTGAGGTTTTCTAGAATCTGTAAAGTGGGGGGCAGATCTTCCTTCAGAAAGTTCCAGCTCTCGAGTTTCTCTCTTCCCCAGAGAGTTCCATGCTCTAACTAACCATCAGGGTAAAACAGTAGCCACTGGCTAAAGGGCTCCCCAGACCCACACCAGCATGACACAAGGCTCACAGCCTTGCAAGGCAGGATGGCCCCCTGTGTGAGGATTCTCAGTTACGATTCCCAGTGTGAGGATGGGGCAGCTCCGAGAAGTGGGTGCTTGGTCCGAGGCCATAGAGCCATCATCTGCATCTGGAATCCCAGAGCGGCCTTGCATCCTCCATCATCCATGAGCGAGGCTGGCTTCTAAAGCCTGCTTAGTCACTGACCTTGGCCGAACCAGATTCCTCCCGCTCGCTCCCAGGGCAGCTCCAAGCCGGTTGGGAGGCTGCATAAGATAACTCAGCAGGTCATCCGATGAACCTGACTGGGGTCCAGTCCTGGCTTTGCCACTTACCAACTGTCTGCCGTTAAGTGAGTCTCTTACACTCTCTAAGAGGCCGTTTCCTTACCTGGGATGTTGGGGTAATAATGGCAATCCCAGCCCCACGTGGCGCTCTATGGCTGTGATGGACCCGCCTTCTGTGTTTGACCCCCAAGCAGTCTGGGCCGTTCAGGACAGAACAGAAGCAGAGAGGAGGTGGCCTGAGTACTGAGACAGGTACTGGTAGACGGGAAGAGGGAGGAGGGTGCTCTGGGCAGAAACCCAGAATAGCTGCCTAAGTGCTCAGTAATAAATAAGTGATATTGGCCACCACCTAATGTTTCCATGGTGCTGGCCAGCCGGGGCAGGAGGGAACCTTTATTGCAGACCCAGCCGCCTCTTGGTCTCACTCAGAGATTAAACATCATGCATCCTCAATGAGCTAAGGGCACAGGGCTTCCCCAGAGCTGGCGGGTGAAGCCCGTTGGGGTGGCTGTTCCCTTTGGTCCCCAGCAATGTTGACTCTGGGGGAGGCTGCTGGAAGCAAGTAGCACAGGATCAGCAGGGGTTGGGCCCCCTATCCCTTTGCAGTCATGGTGAGGAAGGAGCCTGGATGCCTAGGTTCTCATCCACCCTCCCTGCAGTGCGCCTGTTCCTAAGGGCCCTCCTTTTCCCACCTTTAAAACAAAGAGAAGCGTGGCACTTGGGGAGCCATAGTACAAACGAAGGAATGCTGGTTGTCTGCACCAGGGAGCACTTGTCAGCATGCCGCAGAGCCAGGCTTCCTTGGATGGGGGAGAGCAAAGCTGCCAGGGCCCAAAAAACCATCTATCTGCCCCCTTCCCAACTGTACAGGAGGGTAAACTGAGGCCCTCAAGGAGAGAATGGCTCGTGGGCCCACACAGCTAGGTCTGGGGTCTCCGTGTTGTGCTCTTTCCTCAGCATCCAACAGCATCCTTGTCAGGCTGCGTGGGCTCTGGAGACCAAAAGGGGAGGCTCTGCCTTCTGAACTAAAGCTCAGAATGGGAAGAGCCCCCAGAGCCCTGTAGAGTGGAAGGCACTCGGTAGGGAGGCTGTCTGCCCGTCTGCCCAGCCGGCTGTGTGACTGCAGGGGCCCCTGCCTCTCTGGGCTCTGGTGTCCCCACCTACAGATCGGCATGCCTCAGCAGGGTGTTCCCACAGCCATCTTTAAAGGTACAAGAAGCACACACTGAGAACCCCGAACCCCGGGTTCTAGTCTTGACTGGGTCACCAACTCACGAGATGCAGAAGGAAGGGTCCATGGCTGGGCCCCCATTTCCCCTGTCCATAAGCAGGTCTGTGTGGTTTCTGAAGTTCCTCCCATGACCAGAAATAGTATGCAAGTTCCTTAAAAACTTAAATATGGAATTACCATCTGATCCAGACACTTCCAGGTATATATCTGAAAGACTGGCAAAGCAGAAACTCAAACAGGTATTTGCACATCCATGTTCGTAGCAGCATTATTCACAAGAGTCAAGAGAGGAGGAATCCAAGTATCCATCGATGGATGAATGGACAAACAAAATGTGGTATAATCACATAATTCTGACAAATGCTACAACATGTACAAACCTTGAAAACGTTTTGCTAAGTGGAATAAGCCAGTCACAAAAAGACAAACATTGCATAATTCCACTTATGTGAGGACCCGGAGGAGTCAAACTCATGGAGACAGAAAGTCGCATGCTGGCTGCCAGGGGCTGGGAGGAGGAGGGAATGGAGAGTTATTTTTTAATGGATGCAGAGTTTCAGTTTTACAAGATGAAAAAGTCCTGGCGATTAATTGCACAACAATGTGAATGTACTTAACACTAAATATACACTTAAAAATGGCAAAGACAGTAAATTTTATGTTATGTGTATTTGACCACAATTTTTAAAAAGTATTTTTTAAAGAAAGAAGGAAACTATGGCCGTAGCTCAATGCAGAGGTCTGCCACATCTCACATACCAAGAATATTTCCTTTACAAGAAGAAAGAAAGATGAAAGAATGAAAGGAAGAAAGAAAGAAAGAAGGAAGGAAGGGATAAAAGAAAGGAAGGAAGGAAGGTAGAAAGAAGAAAGAAAGAAAGAAAGAAAGAAAGAAAGAAAGAAAGAAGAAAGAAAGAAGAAAGGAAATAAAGAAACAAAGAAAGAAAGAAAGAAACAAAGAAGAGAAAAAGACACCAAGGAGACTTGTTATTTAAAGGAAATTGTAGCACAGTCTTTTGTGGCAGGGAGAATCCTGTCTGAGTAAGAGAAAGCCACCTCTTCCATCAGGTCTGTGTCAGCTCTAGGCTATCAAGTTTTGCAAAACCAGGCACATTTTCTCCTCCTAATGCACTAGGCATTGAGCCAGCATCTAACTACCATGAGGCTGGTGCATCAGATGCCCTTTACCTGCTGCTGGGGGAATAACAGCCTGGGTCCTAGGTTCGGCAGTCAAGGCCCTCCATGATCTGGTACCAGGAAAACTGCAGACTTCACGCCCTCTAAACTCCAGTATCACTCCCCACCGGCTTTGGGTGTCTCCTCACCCCATCCCGTGACTGCACATCACCCCTCAGAAACTGCCCTGGGCCATCGGAGCCAGACTCTTCCCTTTGCCCGTCCACGCCCCACTCCCTTGGCTTCTTGGTTAATCCTCATGGTTCCACACTGCCCACCAACCGGACGTGGCGGATGAGCTCCTTGAGGGAGGGGCTGTGTGCTGTTCACGTTGTCTCAACCCGGTTACAGCACCACAGTAGGTGCTCAAAAACATTTATGAAAACAAAGTGAGAATAATCCTGTATTGCATCTCTGTATTATCCACCCAGATGGAAAAATTAAGTCCCACAGAATCCGAAACACCCAAGCTGGACAACTTTGGGCAGGGGAAATCTCATCTATGAAAAAATTAAAACTAAATAAACTCTTAATCATAATTATAAGCATGGGGAGTACTCTCTGTGACCCTCACACTTTCCAGGCTGATCTTTTAAAATCCTTCCAAGAGCCTTGTAAAGCAGGCACTCTTACTGTGCCTGTGATACCGACAAAGAAGTTGAGGCTCAGAGAGGTTAAGGAACTTGCCCAGGGTCTCCCAGCTAGCAAATGGCAGCTGGGATTTGAAGCCAGGTGAGCCAGTGTCCCCAGCAGCACCAGATGCTGTGCGAGCAAGATGGCCTCCTGCGCTGCTCCCTGGAGTGCCCCATAGGCTGGGCCACAGCCACTACCGCCTCCGGGAGCTGGCAGCTGAGCCAGGCACAGGGCGAGGGCAGTGGTGGCAGCTTCACTCAGCGGCGCCACCCTCTGCTTTGCCTGGCGATGAGTGGATGGCGCTGCCAGTCCTGGTTAGCGCCCTCATGGCTGACTGATCGGCTGTGCCCAGGGCACAGCTGCTGCTGCCACCTCGGCGATTCTCTGAATTAACTCCGCAGCTCACTGACCTGTTGGAAAGGTAAATTCAAACTGCAGAAGAGGGGAAAACCCTCTGTCCTTCACCTGCCACTCCTCTCACTACTTCAGCAAAGGACCTGTGCCCCACCCCCAGGTGTCCCCAGCAGAGCCCCCAGGCTGAACGGGGAGGGACACAGGGTATCTCTGGGACCCCAAGGGCTGGATTCCTGGAAAGTCAGAGCAGCAAGGGTCTTGGGAGGCCTTCCTCCTGCCTCCCTCCAGGCAGGCATCCCCCCTGCTGTGGACCCTGGGTGAGGATGGCGCACTGCGGGCATCCCCAGAGATGCCGACTGGGCCTCTGTGGGAAGTGCTGACCAGGAGCCCTGAGCAGCAGGCTGGGGCCAGACCAAGAGGCCAGCTGATCGCCTCAGCTCCCAGTGTGGCCGCAGTTGGGGTCCTTGGGGAAACTGAGGCAGGGCTGCCTGCCCAAGCAGGTCACCTGAATCTTGTGTATGGAGCTCAGGGCTTAATGCAGAGCCTCTGGAGGGACTTGATCCCTTCCCTTGAGGGGGATGAGGCCAGGCACAAATGGCCCAGGTCCAAGGCAGAAGGAGAACAATCAATACCTCGTGTTGATCCAGAACTTGGAAATTTACTAAAATACTTGCACAGTCTCCATTAATCCCCAAGCAATCCTCAGATATTGTAGCAACCAATGCTTACTGTGCTCTTACTAAGTGCCAGGTACTAAGTGTCCCCTGTGTATTATCTCATTTAATCCCCACAACAGCACTGTGGGGTTGGTATCATTACAGCCTCTCCATGTCACAGATGGAAAAACTGAGGCACCGAAAAGTTAACTAACTTTGCCAAATTCACATGGATACTGAGTGGCTGAGCTGGGATTTGAGCCCAAGCACTTTGGCTCCGGAATCCGGGTGCTGTTTGTCATGGTGCTGAGCACGTGGTATTTCCATGCATAATAACAGAGAGAAACAGAGACTCGCTTAAACCACCCAAGGCCACACAGCCAAGTCAAAGGTGAGGGCAGGATTTGGACCAGGTGACTTACCTATGGTCACTCCCTGCAGTTAAGTAGCAGAACTAGGATTTGAGTCCAAATCCTTGCATTTAAAATCCAAGAAAGTCACAAGGTCAGAGCAGGGAGAGAAATTCCGTTCTGTTAGCAAATCAGGAAAGGCTTTCTGAAGGGAGCAGCAGTAGAAACAGACCTGAAAGTGTGGAGACAGGGGCAGGGGACCGCATGAGCAAAGGCAGAGTTGCTGGGAAATGGCAGCAGCAAGCAATGTCGTTTGGATGAAGCACAGGTTGTGCGTGGAAGGATGGCCCAGGTAGAAGGAGAGACTGGTGCATGTGAAGCCTTGGCCGCTTGACCTTTGCTACCTGTCCTTAGACAAGTAACTTCACCACTCCATGCCTCAGGTTCCTCTTCTGGAAAATGGGAATAATAATAGTACACACCTCACAGGGGCTTGGGGAGGATGATATAAAACACGGAGAAAGTACTTAAGCACCTACTGTGTGCCACCTCCAGGTTAGAGAATATTAGGGAATATTATTTATATCACATTAATTCTCAAAGGCGGGTATCATTAACCACATTTTACAGATGAGGAAACTGAGGCTCTATAAAGTTCAGCGTCTTAGCCAAGGTCTCAGAACTACTAAATAGTGGAGGTGGCCGAAATCAAGGAGAGGCTTGATTGACACATTGGGGAATGTGGACCTTCTTGGCTGGTGCAGGTAGGTAGTGGGGTGTCCTTGAAGGTTTCAGGGCTGTGGGGTGTACCTGTCAGTAGCCAAGGCTCTCCCTGGCTCAAATAGCAAGACTTTGCAAGCACGGGCCCCACCTCTTCACCTGCCACTCCTCATTTTGCACTGGAGATACTTCGTGCACTGGTGCTAAGTAAATAAAAACAACGATGCGGCTTAATTAAGACCGTGGAAAGCAGGTGCTATTTCCTGCCAGCAGGGAGAAGATGGGAGTTATCAGAAAAAAATGGAGGCAGATGTTCAGAACTGAGCACAGATGCTCCCCGAACCCAGGCTCCTGGCTGCCATCCCTCACCTATCTGCGTGAGAGGGTAGGTGAGGGGTGATGGGTGGTCCAGCCAGGGAGGAGGCCCAGCCTCGTGAGGAAAACCTCGGGCCCGGGGCAGCCAGCACCGTTTGGGGGCTGTATTTCACGCCCCCTTGGTGCCTCGGAGGACAGGCTGTGAAGCTCAACTAACTGGATTTGAATCCTTGTCACTTTCGGCTGTGGAACCTCAGGCAAGTAACTTCTCCATGCCTCAGTTTTCTCATCTGGAAAATGGGGATGCTGATAGTATATATGTCATAGGGATTGAGGGAGGATAAAACAGAACAAGTACTGAATGCTTAGAACAGCCTCTGAGTTAGAATGAATGCTGTGTGTTAGCTATTATTATCATCTTTTTTAATAGATACATGGTTTATAAAAAATGGATACAGTCCAAAGTCCTCCCTAATCTGGCCCAGATCCTTCTTTCTGGCTCATTGATTGCTCAGCTTTCCACCCTCCCCCCTGCTGGACACAACCTACCCTCCCACCACCTAGAACTTCCTTCTCTAAACATGCCTCCCATCCTTAAGCCTCCCTGCTTTGCTGATGCTAATCATTGTGCCCAGGAGGCCCTTATGCTCCCCTGTCAGTAGGGAGTTTTCTTGTGCAATCCTTCAAGATCCAGTTATGTTGCCCCTTCCGTGAAGATTCCCAGTGGCCTCCCCAGGCCTCCCTCAAGACCTCTCACTTTCTCTGTGGCCTCCCATCTGCAGTTTACCTCCCACCTCCCACGTATGCTGTGTCTGCATGCACACAAAGCCTTTTCCAGAATAAGTGCCTCTGCAGAGAGAACTGTGTCCATCTCCATACACAACCCACACTCCCAGGGCCTAACTCAGTGCATTCCACAGCAGGTGCTCACAGACACCAGAGGATGGGAAGGGAGGAAGCAGGGAGGGAGGGCAAAGGGTAAAGCTTCGACTCTGCAGAGAAGGGTCTTGGGGTCCAGGAGGAGGAAGGGGTCCGCGGGCAGTGGGGAACCCGGGCATCCCTACCATGGCCATAGCCTGAGGCCCCTGAGAAGCTCAGAGGCAGATGAATAGAGCTGAGAGTCCATCAGGAGTCATCAAGCCCTACTCACCCATGTCTTAGATGAGGAAACTGAGGCCCAGAGAGTGACGCCTCCTGAGTCATCCAGGTAATTCATGTCAGAGCTGGGACCAGAACCTAGTCTCTGTTGGGAGCTTTTTCCACCATGCAGTATGGCTACTCGTGATCTCCAGGCCCTGTGCCCTACTGTCCCCACCCAAACATTTGACCACTTTTTTGGGCTATGCTTGATGAATGTCAGTCAGTAACAGAGTTTGCAGGAAATATTGAATTACAAGGCTTGGGGACTTTGGGGGTGGTAAGACCTGGGGTGAAATAGGAAGAAATGACATTGAAGGAGTCAGGCCACAGGTCATCAGGCTGTAGGACCCAAGAGTGCTACTGCTGGGACCTTAGAGGTCTTCCGGTCCTGCCTGTCCATCTCTCAGAACAGGGAAGCAGAGGCAATCCTCCCAGCCGCCCAGGTCCCGGGCCTCAGAGGTGCAGCAAGGCGGGCCAGCCCTGCCCACTGCCTCTTCTCCTTTACCAACCCCTGCCCCAGGACCTTTTCCCAGTCTGGACTTGACTGGTATTCTAGGCTCATCTATACTGGTTTCTCCTTGGCCATCCTCCTTCCTCTTCCTAGGGACTCAGAGACAGACAGTCCTTCTGCCCCTGCCCCAGGAGATGGGGTTGGCAGAGATCAAACCAAATGACGGTGGAATTTAAAGTGGTTGAAATACACTGATGGTTGGAAAGACAGTGAGACAGAGCAGAACCAGAGTCCTGACTGTTTCTTCCAGGAGAACAGAACAGGGACTGGTGACTGATGCTTCCACCCTCTGCCAGGGCTGGCTCCATCCTGCTCCCCCATGAAGATGAGGGTGAGAAGGAAGGAGAGGAAGAGGGAAGGAGGATGAAGAAACACCAGCTGAGCCCCAGGCCCTGGATCGGGCACTTTCCGTGATTATATGCATTTAATCCTCGCGACACCCCATAAGGAGGGTATTATTCTACGGATGAGGAAATTGAGGCTTACAGAGGTTAGTAACTTGCCTGACATCAAAGAGCCAGAAAGTGGTGGAGCCAGGACTCACAAATCCCACGTGATTAACTATGCCTGGCAGTGAGGAGAGGGAAAAAAACACAGAACAGGACCAAGATGCAAGGAAAGACCTAAGAAGGCACTGAGTCCTTCCCCGAATCCCCATCACATTCCAGAATCTGAAACCAGCTGGGGGGTGGGGGGTGGGGAGTGGGGTGTGGCTTGCCTAAGATCACACAGCAAGTCAGCAGGACAAGACAGCAGCCAGGACTTGAGGTGGGTGGACCCAGAGCCCTGGAATCCTCACCACGTTGCGTCTCCAAGGTCCCCTCCTGCTTCTCATTGCCAGTCACTCTAACCCCTCAGGGGATGGATGTGACGTCAAAAGCAACACCGCAGCACAAGCACAGAAGTGGAAGATTGGAACGAGGGGTGCTAAAGATGGAGATAGAGAATGGACCCCAGAGGGCTCCCCCGCAGAACTGGGAAAATGATGGGACTCGTGCTTCTGCAGGCAGAGGGGGCTTTTCTGGGGGCATCGTGTGTTGCTTCCCCCATGTGGAGGCTTAAATGTCCTGCTTTGACAAAAACCCAGACTACCTGAGATAACATACGTGAGAATGGCTAGCAGTGTGCCTGACATATAGTAGATGGTCAATAAACGTTCATTCCTTTTATGCAAGGGTAATGATAAATCCTCTGGATGGAGCCCATTTATTCTTGATCCAAGTATTTATTGAGCACCTATTACATGCAAAGAGCTTTCAAGCAGCCCCTCTGGCCCATGCCAAGCGCCCAGCTGCACTGAGCTGGTCTCCAGCTTCCCACAGGACTGCACTGCCCCATTCCTCTCAAGAGCTCCAGCTGGCTTCGGAACTTCCATTGGCCACCTCCAAGGCCATGTCCAGCCTCATTGCACCTCACCCATTCAACAAGGGGCTTATCACTTGGTCTTCCCAGAGTTGGATTTCTTGAGCCCAACACAGGTGGTCAACCCATCCAAGGTTAGATACAGTTACACAGTTTGTATAGTGTGACCATAGGAAAAGGAAAAAGTGACTTTGAAAGTTCGAAAGGTATGACACACACTCCTGATTTCCTGGGTATGGCTCAGGTAGCCCCTCACCTGGATTCCAATGGTCTCTCAGGCTCTGCAATTTCAGGCTCCCTTGGGAAACCCCTTTCTAGGTGGGCAGCCTTCCTGCCTGTTTTCCTTACCCATCCAAGGTGGAATCAGGCATGCGGCACCATGCTACAGGGGTTACAGCACGTCGGTACCCTTTGGGAACCCTCCCACAGCACCAGGAAAGAACTTCAGAGTCAGGCAGTCCTCGTTCAGATCCCAGCTCTGCCACTCTCTAGCTGTGTGACTATAAGCAAGTTACTTCACCTCTCTGAGCCTCAGTCGCTGCTGCAGAAGAAGAGCATAACAATACCTACCCTATCTCCTGGGGTCGAGGACTAAATGAGACAATGCAACTAGAAAAACTTGCATTTTGCCTGACTCAAAGGAGGCGCTCAGAAAATGGAAGCTGTGATTATTATGCTCAAGTCTCCGCCTCCAAATCAATTGCTCTGTTTCTCTGCTCTGCCTGCATGATGTCAGCTCTGTGCCCCGTGGGAAACATAACCAAGCAAAAAGTCCTTTCCCCTGGCTGGTCTCCACCCTCAGTCTCAGAGGGTCAGGGCAGCCACACATGGCTGGGGACAACTGCCAGTTCCATTAGCAGCCAGGGAAAGGAGCAGAGACACACACTCCCCTAAGAGCCGGGTGATTTTCCACTTCACCCACCAGCAGAGTGAGCAAGGGGCAGATGGGGAGGGAGGCAGGGAAGAGGTGATGCTAATAGGACCAGGAATCCTGGCTACCCTCCCCCGCCAAACACCTTTGCCCGTGGCCCCAAAACAAGCAGCTCAGAGACTCTAGCCCGACTCCAGACCCTGAGACACTCTGCCAGTTTCCCCCTCCCACTCCCAGGGAGGGATCAAGCTATCAGCCAGCATGTGACCACTCACCAGGGTGAACACCCACTCGGCGTCAGCACATAGGAAGGAAAGGATTTCTTGAGCTCCTAAGCATCAGTCCACTTCTTGCTGCCGGTTCACCCTGGGACTTGGAAGTGCAGACGTGCATGAAGAGTCCTGGGGATTTGGCTTTGCCCCCCTAGCTCTGGGTCAGAGACTTGCTGGCCAGCCCATAGACGGCTGCAATCAGAAAGCAAGCAGCATCACAGCCTCAATGGAAGGAGGCCCAAGCAGACCAGCGGGCGCAGGCCAGACGAGGAGTTCTGCGCCGGTGAGAACAGGGCAATATGGCAGCAAGAAGTAGGGAGACAGCTATGGGAACAGGACTCCCTTCCTAGAAGAACCTTTATCCCAGAGGAAGTGGCTTCTCAAATGGAGATACCAGGCAGGCCCTTGATCACAAAGTCGGCAAGAACCAGGGTCAAAGTTCAAAGCCTGACCAGCAGCTCAGCTGAGTTCCCTCCCATTCCCTCCTCCCTGGGGACACGGTTCATCCTGCTTTGGATATGGCTGAGGCCACAGAAAGTATAGCAACTCCAGACAATCGGGGGACAGCCAGGCCACCCAGCCGGGGGCACACTCCTGGCAGCACTGGGTGGTGAGAATGGGTCGTGCACACACTTTCTTTGCAGCTGGGGAAAGGGCCTGGGCTCTGTCTATGAGTCAGGGACAGGACAGAGAATAAGTACTGCCCACAGGGCTCAGGAGTGGGGCTCCCTGCTGCTGGGAAAGGAAGCAACATTATCCAGAGGGCTGATGGGATCCTCATAGGGCAAGGCAGAGCCAAGGTGGGGAACCAGGAGTGGCCAACCTGGAATAGAGCTAGACTATAAGCTCCTTTCCTCCAAGGACTCAGTCTAGTCAACTTCCTGTGCTCGGCCTAGAGAAGGTGCTCATTAAATATTCATCGAATGAATGAATGAACAAAGGAACAAATGAAAGAACAGACAAACCATGAAAGACTGAAGACTACCAATGCTGGGAGTGTGCCTTCTTTATCTGAATCCTTAGAGTACTTCCTGTTGGATTCAAGTACCAGTCTATGCCTGGCCCACCTTTGTCCCACGTGCACTTTTCTTGGGTCCAGGTCTCAACTCTCTGGCAACCTGCTATTCTGGAGAGAGTGCCATGCTGGGATTCATCCACGCTGAGTTTGCCTCCTAACTCTGTTTCAGATGGATGTGAGGCCCTGGGCAAGTCACCCCTGGGGCCTCGGGAACTTAATTGGTAGACAGTGGAATCAGGCAAGATGATTCTCCAAGGGGCCTTAGAGGGTAAGCATCCTCGGCGTCGGGAAGACACAGGGAAGGTGTTGATGCATGCAGTAAGGCCCCTGGTACTCGCGCTTGTGATTTCACTTCCTTCGCATGGCAGCCCTGTGAGGTAAGCTCCCGAGACAGCACCGGGTGCCTGAGACACACACTGTAGGTGCGTGGCAGCATTTATCAGACCCATAAACCTTAGGGCTGGAAAGGACCTCAAGTGATCTGGTCCAGCCCAGTGCCATCAGTAGATAATTCAGTTCAGAACCACAAACACTTATTAAGTGCTTGCTGTGTGCCAAGCAACATGCCCAGTAGAGTGGGACAAAGACAAATGGGGCACATGAAAGGCTCTGCAGAGAGAGTGCTGGATGCCCTTCTCTCCCCTTCCTCCTGCTGTGCTGAGCTAACCCCCCACCCTAGCGGGCAAGGCCCCCTCAGGCCGGAGAAGAATGCCCAGTAACAGGATGGGTGCTGAGCCCGCCAACGCAGAAGGGAGCTGTGTGTTCTCTCTGCAGGAGGAGGCGGCTGACACCAGCCAGGTCGCGCTTCACTGGGCAGACAGGCTCGGAGGGGAAGACAACAGCTTCCTAACAACAAGTATTAGGAGATAAGCTATTAGAGGCGCCCTATCGGGCTCTCTTTCCCTGGGCATCACCAAGGCACCCGCCAGCCATCGGCTTTCCTCCTCATCCAATTATGTGACTTCATACATTCTGTTCCCCCAGCCCGAGCTGGCTCGTGACTGCCAGCAGCACTGGGCTCGGGCAGTTACGTGGGGACCCAATGACAACAGAGCAGGGGATGGCAAAAACACCCTTGCAGGAGGAGCAAATGGGCAGGGGAGAGATGTCCCTCTCCCTCCTTCAAGAAAGCACTTTGCCAAATCTGCTCTCAGAATAACAGGGAAAGGGACAATGGACAGGGGAGAGGCGTGAGGGCTTGGAGATGAAATCGGCCTTCGTCTCATCTCCAGACTCCACTAAGCATTCTGGAAGAGATGGGAAGTGATTATGGAGAGAGTGAGCGCTTGTGGGAGGGAGAGAGGAAGGGAAAAAGAAAGGAGGAGAGCGGAGTGAGCCCAGGTATGCGTGCACATGTGCACACACACACACACACACACGCACATGCACACATACACAGACGCACTCAAACACATACACAGATCCCCTTATCTGATTAAGGATCCAAGGGAAGTCGAAAAGCTTCTGGAAAATTAAAATGACCCGCGGGGTTAACCAGGCAAGATCCGCAGGCAGGTAACAAAAACCAAGTCTCGTGGGGATTTCCTTTGCTCTGGGTGAGTTCTCCAGGCTCTGTTCCTTAGACCAGAAGGACAGCAAGTCAGCCAGAGAGGGGGAGCTTAGGGTAGTATCTGCCTCTACCAGGTCTCCAATTCTTATCCCCCGGCGGGCCCTGTGGCTGGCGGGTGGGACCTAAACCCTTTGCTCTGGAAGGCAGGGTACAAGGAGGAGAATGGGAACAAGGACAGGGCATTTAATTCTGCCCAGAGGCATGAGAGATGGATGCTGTCTCCTCCTTCATTCCCTGATTGCTGCTCTGGCCTCTGCCAAAAAAATGCAATGGTTCTGGAGACAGATGCAGCCTCTTCCCTAAACTCTAACCAGCAAGCAAAATGGCCAGGAATGCTGCTGGTGGCCTGGATCTAGTCCTACTTCTGCTGTCACCTTGCACCAGTGACTTCAGGCAAGGACCTTTCCTATCTGGGCCTCCATTTTCCCTGCTGTAAAATGGGCACTGGGACTCAAAGCTCTAGAAAGGCCCCTTTAGCCCTGGCACTCCAGGGTTTTAGGACAGCCGGAGGGTGGGGCTGCAACCCTCTATAGGAAGCTGAGCTGAGTTGGTAGATCCACTGACCTTTTTCTGTCCCAAAGGGATGGAAAAGATTATGGTGAGGTGAGTTGCTCTGGGGGCCACCAACCCAGGTCTGGGTTAACTGGGGCAGGAGAGAGTTTAAAAGCCACAGATGACACCGGCTTGAAATAAGAGCAGACTCTCCACCGCGCCTGTGGAGCTGTTTGCCAAGCTCTGTAACGTATTTGCAAACATCACAGAATACACATATTAGGAAGCTAACAAGTTGCCTGGCATTGAAAATATATCATACACAGTGTCAGATATACTTAATATGCATTTACAACGATCCTTTTTTTCTCCCCCTACTTGCAACAGCATATTTTGCTTCCGTTTTTGAAGAGTTTATTTCCCACGGTGTTACAATCAGCCAGTGGTATTAACTCGGCAACTTGGCCAGGCCTAGAGCAGTGCCGTGCACACCATCAGCACTCAGTGGATGTTTCTGGGGGCAAATTACACCCTCAGCAGGGCTGACCTTGGGCTCTCTGGTCACCAGGAGCCGCTGAGGACTATAGCTGCACTCTTAATTTCTCTCCCTTGGAGAAGGCGGTAAGAACCTTGGCTTTATTAGCTCTGGAAACATTACTTCATCCACTCAGAGAACTTCTTGCTTCTTGGCAAGTCACTCCTGGAACTGTCCTAGCCCAGCCTGAAGCCCTAAGTGTTGGATTTCTCAAATCCAGAGAAACAGGAAAGCTGCAGCTCTGGCTCTTCCCCTTATTAGCTGCAGGACTTTCTTTCATGCTTCTAAGCCTCAGATTCCTGAGCTGTGAAAGGAAGGTGTTAACCATTTTCGGAGTTGCTGTGAGGACCCCATGAGCTTGTAGACAGGGAAGGCATTTGCATTCTCTTATTTAGATGTGCACACATTCCCACAGCACACACTAAGTGGAAGCCCCTTACATGCCAAGCCCCGTGCTTGAGTGTAGACGGCGGAGACTACAGATAAGGTGGCCGTGGGGATCCACGTAAGTGGCATCAGGGTGGGGGTGGGGGCAGGGTGGTGTGGGAGGAACTAGCCCAGGAGATGATAGGTCTCAGGAAGAGGGGAAGTAGGGGGATACATAAGATAAAGACCAGGAGTACAGCATGCATGCCTGGGAATACCCAGGACCACACAGAGCCTGGGAATACAGGGAAAGGAGCAGACTGGGGGTGGAGGAAGAGAGTATTCAGTTAAGGATAAGTTGTGATCAAAAGGGGCTTGAGGTAAGGCGTCCATGTGGAAGAGTCAAGAAGGCAGCTGGATAAACACATCTGCAGCACAAAAGCAGTGCTTGGACTGGGAATAGGGATTCAGGAATCCTGTGAGTTCAGGCAGTTGAGCCAGGGAGTAGATGAGTTCTTTCTGGAGTGGGTGAAGGACATCAGGGCCAAGGACAGAACTGATGGGCTGATCAGTTTCCGCAAGTGAGAAAGAGAGGGGAGGGAATGCTGTCACGTAAGACCAAGAAGACTTGGTCAGGGAGACACACAATTGAGACAGAGAGAGAGAGAGAGAGAGAGAGAGAGAGAGAGTGAGAGAGAAAGAGAGAGAGAGAGAGAGAGAGAGAGAGAGAGAGAGAGAGAGAGAGGGAGGGAGAGAGAGAGAGAAATGGAAGAGCTGCTGTACTTTTTAAAATCATCTGTCACCCCAAACCACTGGAATGTAAGCTCCATGATGGCAGGGTTTTATTTTTTTTCTGCTTTGTTCATTGCTTTATCTCCAGTACCTAGAATCATGCCTGACACATAGCATAGTAGGGACTCAACAATATTTATTGAATGAATGAATGAATGAAGCTGAGGATGAAACTAGATAGTTCCTATTGAAATTGGCAACCAGGAGGTCATTGGTGGTCTTCACTGGACAGGGCTTGATGGGGATGGAAGGCTGGTGGTGGTAGATGAGGAGGTAAAGTAGGGCAAGAAAGAGTGGTGATGGGTAGAGGAAGCCCACGTGCAGCAATGAAGACCCAACACAGCCAAAAATAAAAATAAATAAATTTATAGAAAAAAAAGAAAAGAAAGGATGCAGGAGACTTACACACATTCTTATGTACAGGAGAAGGAGCCAAGGAAGAGAGTAAGGCTGAAGATGCAGGAGCGAGGGCAAGGATGATTGATGGACCAAAGTCCCAGAAGATGCAGGGAGAAATATAAATTGCTGAGCAAATAAAACAGATTATTGTCTCCCTCTGTTGGTCCTCGTATTATAGGAAGAGGGAAGGCTGACAGGCAGACTGATTGGGTTTGAGCTGTCCCTCACTTACCCCACCCCTTACTGGCTGGACGCTGTGTGAGCTGTTTAACCTTTCTATGCCTCAGTTTCCTTACCTGGAATATAGCGATAAGAATTCCCACCTCATATATTTCTGGGAGATTAGATGAAAGACTTCATTTAAGTGCGTGGCACATGGAGATCTCTTGACAAATACCAGCTCCCCTTCCCTTAATACTATCTGTTCAGTCAAGAAGGAAATTTGACAGTACTTTTTTTTTTATCTCATCAGCCAACACCAGAGTATCTTTTTTTTTTTTTGAATGCTGCTCTTGAATGGAATTGATGGTTTAGCCTCTCTGAGACTTTCCCTGCAGCGGCTGGAAGAAGGATGCTAACTGCTTCCCTTCTGCAGGATCTCAAGCCAGCACCTGAGCAATGAATGCAAGGTACCAATGCCACACTGGCCAGTAGGGTCCTGTGAGGCTGGAGAGGGGCATCGAGTCCATTAACGTGAGCCTCCATTGTCACTTATCCCAAAATGCTCACAGCCACCACCCTAGGGCCCCAGATCCTAGGAGGTTGGGGTTTGGATTAAATATTTCTGGTTTCACCTCCCACCTCCGCCCCTTAACCAGCTGTGCAAACTTGGGTAAGTCCCTTATCCTCTCTGAGCCTCACAACAACCCTGCAGAGCAGAATTTATACTCTCATTTTACCCAGGGAGGAATTGAGACTCAAAGAGGTAAAATAACTTACTCAGGATCACACAGTATATTTAGTCCGGGTCTCAGCAGGAACCTGATGGCAAACTGAAACTGAAATAACTTGAGGAAAGTTTAATGAAAGGGTTATTTGAAAAGACATGGGCAGGGCATAGGGAAACCATAAGGGATATAGAAGTACCTTGGGGCAGGTAACTACTAGTGCCTTTACCTGAAAGGGAGATTCCCACAACCCAAGGATGGAAAGGGTTGTGTGGAGAGGGCCACCTAGCAAGACCCATGACCTTTAGTTAAGGGACCACATAGGGAGGAAAATGGAAAGTTAAATACTCCAACCTTGCTCTCCTCCCTCCCTCTCTTCTCCTGCTGGAGCTCTCCATGAGATGAGCACACACAGAAGCCAGGAGGCAAGGGAGCTCCTGAAGCAGTCCATGTAGGTCTATGCAGTGAATCTGGAGGGCAAATGGAAGATATCCAGCACACACAGCTAACTCTGAAATGGCAGAACAAGAATTTGAATCAGGGCTATCAGACCCTTTCCACTACAATGCCATTTCCTGTAGATCCTCAGTAAATGGTCATTAAATGATTGAAAAGGGATGAATACATGGATGAATACATGGATGGATGGATGGATGGATGGACGAACAGACTGATGGGTGGTTGAGTGGGTAGGTGGGTGAGTGGGTGAGTGGATGGATGGATGGATGGATGACTGGATTGGGTGGATGGATGGGTGAACGGATAGATGACTCCTACAGCTTCATTCATATGGCTTTGACTAATCTTGTCATCTGATTAGAAATAAAAGGCTTGCCAGAAGTTTTATTTCTCAGCCATAAATGGGTTCTAAGAACAAAGCCCTCTTACCAGGTTCTAAGTCTCTGTAGGAGTTGCTTGTCTCTCTCTCTTGCCTCTGGCTCATTTTTCCTGCTGCTGCTGCCATTGCTGAAGCGGCTGCTTTTGCTGGAGCTGCTCCTCTCTCTGAGATCTAAGCCTCGAGTCAGGCCAAGCCGCCTGCAAACAAAGTGAAAAGAAGGCAGAGGGCAGAGGGGCTACTGCCCTTGCTCCCCTGGGGCTGGAGCACAAAGCTGAGTGATCCAGCCCCTCTGTTAGTCCAAGGGAGCTGCGGGGATGGAAGAAGGAGGGAAATGGGAAGGCAAGATGTTTGCTATAATTATTTTCATTGATCTGTCTACTTAGATCCCAAGTGCTGCAAAGCCATTGTGGCATTTAAGAAAAATAATTCAAGGTAAAAACACCTCTTCCTTCCTGGTCCCTCCTCCTTCATCAATACCACCTCAGCTTCCATCTTCCCTTTCACTCAGGCCACTGCCTCCCACCTCTTAGGTGGCCTGGGTCGCCTACAAGAGGCAGGTGAAGGCAGGAACCTAGCAATGGCAAAAAGCCTGGGCCCTGGAGTCTGCAGCCCTGGATTTGAGACTCCACTGCTCCTGGCTGGCTGGCTGGTGACCCCAGGCAGGTTGCCATCCCTCTCTGAGTTTTGGTTGCCCTATCTGGAAAATTAGGAGATAAACTGAATATGTAATGTCCTAATTTGGAACCGGTAGTCCAAGACTGGACCCCTTCTGAGGCAAAGGGACATGCCTACCATACCGTTTCCTGAAATTCTGGTTCTTGAGTGAATTTCTGATCTCCAGCGTTTGACCACAGAAGGACCCCCATACTACCATTTCTTGTTGTTTTCCAAGCGATGGTAGATTCATCCTTCCTCTTCTCTGTCCTTGACTCATTGTGGGGCACCATTCAACCCATTATACAGAGAGGAAAAACTGAGGTGCTAAAGTAGTAATTATTGCTTCCTTGCCTTGCCCACTAACTACCTGCCTGACACTTGAAATCCATAGATTTGTATCCTGACAATGATTCTTCCCTAGAGGATTCTTGAGGAAATTGTAGCTCACAGAGGTTAAAGCTGCCGCCTAAAGACACACAAGTAGAAAGTGGCAAAGCTGGACGCTGACTCGGGTCACTGTTACTCTGGAGCCCACGGCTCCAGAGTGGGCTCCACTGACTCTCCCTGCTTCTCCACACCATGTCTAAGGCTGAGCCTAAACCCAGGCCTCCTGCCTTCCAGGGAGAAAAGCTCTAAGACACACCCTGACCCAGCAGAGCAAAAGGAGCAGGGAGGGAACTTGGTTGGGAAAACCCCCTCATTCAGGAAGTCTTCTGAGCGCCGCCAAGCCATCCCAGGGCATCAGGGGAAGATGTAATCAGGGTGACCTCACATGTTTCACGGACTCATTAAAGACCATGTTCTGGGGTAAATGATTGCTTTCCCCCAATCCTGCTGAAAAGAAAATCAATCGCCTCTTTGTAGATTTAGGACGGGATAGCTGGCAATTAGAAAACACTTCCCCAGGCAGGCTCTGGGGAAAGGGGTCTCTTTCCATCTCCCATTCATTCTATCAGTGACACCCCGGCTGAGCCTCCAGGCTTGCAGGAGGCTGGGGATGTCCTGGGTCGTGTCCAGGGATGTGGCTGAGGTCTCATTGGGTGCCCCGGGCTCCTGGTCCCATCTCTGCTGCTGAGGCTTCATCTGGGGGCCTCCACCCTCTCTCCCCATACCTCCACCCCCCATCTGTACCCCATCAGCTAATGGATTTTTCTCTGTACAGAGAGATTTACTAAACAACGGAACTAGGACGCATTAAGTCTGCGGGTTTGGAGGTTTGTTTTAGAGCAATTCTTGCCCGGAGAACTGGCCGCTGAAACTGAGATGCATTCTTCTCAGAAAATATTGATTTCAACTAGAAGCAAATCCAAGAACTCACTGCTCATTGGATTTAACTGCTGGCAGCTGGAGTTTGGACTGTGGGAGAGGTCACGAAGGGCTCCGCACCTGAGGCCTCGGACATGAGGGTGATGAAGAATATTCAGTTAAGCAAGACCTGAAAACTCACCCCCAAATATACCAAACAGATGCTCACTTTGAGCTTGACAGTTACTCGTGTATATGACCAAAAGAGGAAAATGGACATCGTCCCGTATATACTGTAAGCACACCCAGTACACACAATCCCACACGAGTCTGAACTCATACACACAGGCACAGTGACAGACACATGGGCTTTATGCTTTCACCCCAAACTGGACCCCAGAGTTTTTTTCCTCCAGGAAGCTTTGCCCAACTACATCTGTCTTTCCTCTCCTTTTCCATCAGAATTTTCAGCAACTCAGAAATGCATGTCCATATATGTCTTCTCTTCCTAGCATTGTTCTGCATTGCTTCTGTTTCTCCCAAAAAGTTCCCAGGGACTGGAACCACATCTATATCTTCAGCATCTCGCACAGCACCTAAGGTCCACAGTGGAAAGAGCTTGGGACCTTTAGAAATGAAATTAGTCAAGCTAAGATCTTGATCCAGTTCAGGAACCTTCTAGTTGTGGGGTCTGGGCAAAAGCTTTTCCTCTCTCGGCCTTGGTTTTCTTATTTCTAAAAAGTAGAGAAATAGGATTAGACTAGATAGATTTGGAGAATTTTCTCAGCTACTTAAAATAGAACAGAGCCATTGTGGTTCTTAGTTCTAGAAAATGACCCCCCGCCACCAAGCTTCTCAATACTTGGCAGAGGTTCTTGGATGGAGTAACCTGAAAGCAACCCTCTCCTCTCAGTCCCTGAGACGAGGGAGCAAAGTTCTGGGGATGCATGGCAATTTAATACAAAGAAGAGAGGCAACAATTTTGATAAGAGATTTGAGCTCTTCAGTAAAGAAAATATAGAGATGGCAATGTCCAGGAGGAAAAAAAAATTCCCCTCCACCCTTCCTGGTTCTTCTGGTTGGTCTAAGAATTAAAATGCCATAAGACAGATTAATAGGAGAAAGTCAAATTTAATTATGTACATACAGGGAATCCACACATGAGAGATTCCAAAGACAGTCAGGTCAGATGAGGTATATATGTCACCCTAGACTAAGGAAAAGGGCGTAGGGGTCTGGGACTTCAAAGGGAAGGAAGGCAATTCATAGGAAGATGAAAAAGAGTAAACGTTGGTAAACAAATGTTTGCTGCACTATAGAGACCATGGGACACGGAGAGGACTTTGATCAAACATGCCTTGCTAAGTTTCCCCCAGGCTACCACACCTATAGCTCATATTCTTTGTAGATATCTCTGGCGGTAGCTCACTTCCTAGACCAGGCCATTTACGCAATTAAGGGGGAGGTAAAAGGAAAGACTTCCTGAGTTTTCTGTTTCTTAAAAACAATCAGCCTGAAATAATCCCCATGCCAAAGAGACACATTTGGGTCCTACACCACAATATACCTGCTAGCGTGGCTACACAATCTTTTTAAACTGACGGTATGAAATGCTGGCGAGGATTGGAACTTTCATACACTGCTGATAGGAAAACAAAACGTACAGCCACTGTGGAAAGCAATTCGGCAGTTGCTTATAAAGTTAAACAGGCTTACCACATGACCCGGTAATCCTAGTCCTAGGTATTTACCCAAGAAAAAATGAAAACTTACGTTCACACAAAAACCTGCACTTAATGTTTTAGAGCAACTTTCTTAGTAATTGCCCAAACTGGGAACAATTTGAATATCCTTCAGTGGGTGAATGGATAAACAAAATGTGGTATATCCATATAATGGAACTCAACAATAAAAAAGAATAAACAATTGACACGTGACAATATCATAGATGCACTTGCATTTTGCTAAGTGAAAGAAACCTGACTCAAAAGGCTATATACTGTATGCTTCCATTTATATGAATTTCTAGAAAAGGGAAACTACAAGGATGGATAACACACCAATGATTGCCAAGGGTGGTGGGGAGGAGAGGAGAGCAAACAAGAGAATTTGGGCTGTGACAGAACTATTCTGTGTCAAGATCGTGGTGATGGATACATGACGCTCTGAACTTGTCAAAACCCATAGAACTGTATGCTACAAAGAGAAAACTCTTCTGTGTGTAAACTTAAAAATAACTTTTTAAAATGAAAACAAAAAGCTAAAGGAAATTGCTAACATGACCGCTTTGACATAGCTCTGTTAAAATGGTGACATCAAATTGGCCCCATCAGACAGATGAATAGATAAAGATGTGGTACATATATACAATGGAATACTACTCAGCCATAAAAAAGAAAAAATAATGCCCTTTGCAGCAACATGGATGCAACTAGAGGTTATCATAGTAAGTGAAGTTAGTCAGAAAGAGAAAGACAAATACCATATGATATCATTTATATGCGGAATCTAAAATATGACACAAATGAACCTATCTGTGAAACAGATACAGAATCACGACACAGAGAACAGACTGGTGGTTGCCAAGGGGTAGGGAAGTGGGAGAGGGATGGAGTGGGAGGTGGGGATTAGCAGATGTAAGCTTTTATATATAAAATGGATAAACGACAAGATCCTACTCTAAAGCCCAGAGAACTATATTCAATATCCTTTGATAAACCATAATGGAAAAGAATATTTTTAAAAAAGAATGTGTATTTATGTATGACTGAATCACTTTGCTGTACAGCAGAAATTAACACAACATGGTAAATCAACTATACTTCAATTAAAAAAAATTGTTTTTAATTGGCCCCGTCAAACAATTAAGCTTCAGCCCCCCTCTTCCCTTCATCCCTGTGCATCTGGGATAGAGATGGGAAATTTTTCAGGGGAGCAAGAAATGATCAAAGTTTCCTACTCTCCCCTTCAACTTCTTTCATGTCCCCTGTAAGCAGTCCTTGGCAGTCAGGCAGAAGCAGGTGCATCTTTGGGGATGGAGAATCCTTCTGCTGTGGCAGCCCAAGCTTGCTTGGGGCGGCCACAGAGGCAGCAGAAGTGGAGCTGGCTGAGCAGGCCTGGAGGGCAAGGGGACCTCTGGGTTTCCTTCTACTTTGCCCGGCCTGAAATCCAGGGCAGACAGGCAGACAATGGGCCACGGCAGAAGCCCAGGTGGAAGGAGAGGAAAAAGGAATCCCCTATAAGCTCCTGTGGTGGAGGAGAAAGAGGAAAAGAAAGAGGTGAGGGAGATGCACGGTGTTGGTGTCCATGCACCAACCTGATCAGCCAGTTCCATCTTTCCACTCACTTGTAGGACCTTAAGCAAATAGCTGGTTGCCAGTTAAAGTGGGTTATGTTTTCCCTTAGCTTCTTCATCTGTAAAGATGGAAAAATAATTGTACTTCCCTAGAAGCTTATTGAGACTATTGAGTTAATATTCACTCATTCACTCAACGGATATTTATTCCTCATCTATTATGTACCTGTCACTGTCTTATGTGCTTAGGATAGAGATTAAAAATTCTTATTTTCATGGGCTTGGCATTGTAGGGAGCAGAGACAGATAGTCACAAAGGGTGACTATGTAATATGGTAGGTGGTGGAAATGCTATGAAGAAAAGAGGCTAGAAATTGACAGGAAGAGCGGTCTCTCCTACGCAGAATGATCAGGGAAGGGAAGACCTGCTGAGGAGGTGGCATTTGAGCAGAGACCTGGAGGAAGTGAGAGAGTGGCGTGGGGAGGGGAACATCCCATGCAGAGGGAAGAGCATGGGCAGAGGCTCTGAGGCAGCAGTGTGCTTGTCAAAAGCCAGGGTGGCTAGAGCGAAGGGAAAAGGGTAATGAGATCTGAGAAGCAGTGAGGGACCAGGTGATGAGGGGCTTGATGACCACTGTGCGTGCTTTATCTTTTATTCAGAGTGAGATGAAAAGACATTGACAGCCTTTGAGGAGTGACATGATCTGACTCGTGTTTTAAAAGGATCTCTCTGGACAGCTTGTAAAAAAAAATAGACGGTAGAGCAGCAGGCATGAAGGTCAGTTGGGAAGTTATTGAGTAACGTAGAGGAGAGATGATGGTAGTTTGAACAAATAGAAACACATATATGATACTCGAGCCAAGCCCGGCACAAGGTAAGTGCTCAGTCAGTGTTACCTATAATTATTATTGCTAGTATCATCAAGTTCATCATCACTGTCAAGAGTAGGGAGTCAGGGAGACCCCAACACAGCCCTTGTCCCTGGAGAGAACGAACAGAAGACCCTGCTGGACCCCATGTGGAGCTGTGTGAACCTGCGGGACCCAGAGCCTCCAGGCAAAGGTTCCCCATTGTCCCTGTGTCTCTCTCTCAATCTGTCCCCTGAGAGAAGTGACAGGGCTTTTTGACACTACATTTGTTTGGGGAAAGAACTAAATGGAGAAAGGCTGGAGGCATAGAGCTCTTGAGGATGGGAAAGCAAATGAGAAGAGCTCAGACCTAGCAGCACAGGTTGGTCCTGTCACTATCTGATGATCTCATTTCGTCCTCAAAATGTGTCCAGAAGTAGATAGTTTATCTCCAGTCCTCAGATGAGAAAAGCAAGCCCTAGAAAAGCCAATTATCCAGGATTAGTGATAGAAGTGGTGTCTGATGGCAGGGTGGGGTTGTTGGTCTCTCAGACACCCCTGCTCCCCGGGGCGCAGCTCAGCCTCCCCAGGTTGGCTGTGTACATTCTTTGATGTAGGTCCAAGAGCCCCCTTCAGGACTCAAACCGCAGGTCATGCTGAGAGCTTCTCCATCTTTGGATCTCCAATCCATGGAATCAACCAGCTCTGAAATCACTCTTTCTTCTGCTCCATTGTTTACAAAGGTAAGATTTTTTTCTTTGTCATAGAAAACCGTAGATCACCAAGAAATTTCATCTGTCTTGACTGTTGCTTTTTGCAAACGTAAGACTGATTTGTTCTTACCTGGTAGAATTTTCCAAATTTATCTCAGGGAAAGCCATCTATCTGTGCCAAGCAATTTGACTTCCTAGAACATTGCTGGACTTTCTGTTCTCGCCAAAAAAAAAAAAGAAAGAAAGAAAGAAAAGAAAACTCATCAAAGCCTTTGTCTCTGTGAAACATCATGTATAACTATGCCAAAAGAAATCCAGTATCCTTGGAGGAAAGGCTAATTCTCAGAGCAGGACAGGAAAAATTACAAGATAAGCCAGAACATCTTTATACCAGAAACAAGGAAGCTATCAAACATTATCAAAGATTATGGGATTTGTGTCAAAATGACTCAGGAGCCAACTTGAATAGGCTCCCACTGGTCAAAACTGGTGCAATTTAAGCATCAATAAGGACAGTTCACTATATTAAAACACATAAAAATGTTTAAATTCGTGAGTTTATAATGATACTCAAGAAATAAAATAAACTGTCAGCTCCGGAGGATGCTAAGGAACAAACTCATTCTTTTGAAAACTGGCAAATAAAGGGAAAGAAGCAAACATTTATCCTGCCTTTTCTATACAAATGGTGCCACTTGTAACAAAATACTTAATGAGGAGAAATGTATCTTAATAGAATTGTTCTGGCTGACGAAGAGTGAATAACTGCAGTATCATTTGTAAAAACTGATGGATTAGTCGATGTAGGCAAGGGTCATGGGAAGCCACGTGACCAAAAGGCAACTAGATATTGACACCTCTTGTTGGAAGAACACAAACACCAAAATAAATCAAGCCTTAACCTGATCAAGGCTCCAGACCTACCTAACTGTCAGTTGACAGGTAATTTAAGGACAGAGGAACACACCAAATGGCACCATAGTATTCAGCAAAATCAGATTGTGGAAAAATCTACAGGACAAAGGACACAGTTTCTTTGAAACATAAATTTCAGGAGGGGGAAAAAAAAGATTGGATGCAGAAACTATAGATTAAAGGATACTTAAGAGACTTATCCATTGACCAAAATACACAGACTTTACTGGAACCTGACAAAAATAAGCAAAGTGCAAAAAAAAAAAAAGTTTATGAGAAATCAAGGAAATTTCAATACTGATTAGGTTTTTAATGAAATTAAGGAATTAACATTTGCTTTGGGGGTATGCACCAATTAGCTATTGCTGAGTAACAAACCACCCTGAAATTTAGTGGCTTAAGTCAACAACTGTTTTGTGTGTTCATGATTTTGTGAGTCACCAGCTTGGGCAGGTATCAGCTGGGACGGCTCAGATCTGTCCCACCCAATGTGGTCGGATCACTCCTATGTATGGACTCAACGGAACAAGCTCTGCCTCTCTCTTTCTCTCACTCCAGGTGGCCTCTCATTTTCAGGGGGCTGGGCTGTGGGCCTTTTCATATGGTGGCAGAAGCATTGGCAGCAACAGCAAGAAAGGGAAGGCCCCCATGAGCAAGTGCTTTCTGGGCTTCTGCCTTGCACCATGTTTGTCATTGTCCCATTGGCCAAAGAAAGTCCCATTGTCAAGCCCAGAGTCAGTGTAGGGGGAGAATTCACAAAGGCATAAACACTGAGAGCTGTGGTTCATTGACGCTCATGCTGTAACCAGTCTGAGAGTGGTCGTATAGGTATGGTTTTAAAAGAGTGTTTATCATCTAGAAATAAATATTAAATATATTTATATGTGTATAAATATATCTTTAATATGGCATATTACAATATCTCCATATAAAATGATATGCTTCAGGACTTCCCTGGTGGCAAAGTGGTTAAGAATCCGCCTGCCAATGCAGGGGACACGGGTTCGAGCCCTGGTCCGGGAAGATCCCACATGCCGCGGAGCAACTAAGCCCATGCGCCACAACTACTGAACCTGTGCTGGAGCCTGTGAGCCACAACTACTGAGCCCACGCACCACAACTACTGAAGCCTGCATGCCTAGAGCCCATGCTCCGCAACAAGAGAAGCCACCATAACGAGAAGCCCACACACTGCAACAAAGAGTAGCCCCCGCTCACCGCAACTAGAGAAAGCCCGCACACAGCAATGAAGACTCAACGCAGGCAAAAATAAAATATAAATAAATAAATAAATTTATTAAGCAAATGATACACTTCAAAGTAATCGGGGATGGGGCAGAGGGAGTGGGTCAGTGTAGAGATGAAATAAGCTTGGCCATGAGTTTATTGGTTTATTGAAGCTGATTGATGAGTATATGATGGGCTATTGTATTATTATTGTCTCTTGTATATGGCTGAAATTTTTGATGATATCAAATTCTCTTTTAAATGACTGTTCAACTCCCAATGCTAGGAGGACCCAAGGGAGACAAAGGCACCCTCATTTTTGTAGCTTCTTCCAAATATCGTGTCTTGCTTCCCAAGGTAATGAGGAGTGAGGCAGCACCAGGGGAGCTTTTCTACACCCTCTGCTTCCTTCCCCTCTCTGGAGAGTCACGTGAGACTGCACAGCTTGCAAAAGCAACATGGTGAGTGAACAACTCGGTCAGCCCAGGCATACACTATACCTATGATTTTATTTATTAGCATTCACTTTTTTTCCCAGGTTATTTTGGTACTTAGGACATGGACCTATTGTGGATGACAAATTGCAAACCACTGCAATTATTAACCAAAAGAAGAATGAGAGAATGAGGACTCAGGAGCCATAAGGAGAGTGGGGGTTAGAGGCAGGGGTCTCTACTAACAGGAAGTTAATAGGGGAGGGGAAGAGGAAAGGAGATGAGCCCCATTCAACTGGGATCAACCAACATTCACCGCATACGTAATGGATACTCAACATTTGTCTGGATGGAAAAAGGAAAAAATGTTCAATTGGATGCTATTCAGCCCTTAAAGTGTTCACCATCATTTATTCACTCCAAACACGTATTGAGTGCCTACTGCATGCCAGCCTCTATTTGATGCTAGATGAGAATAAAAAGATGATTTAAGATACTTTTCCAATCGGTATTAATGAGGACGATTCCAGTTGTAATAATACTTTACAATTCAAGTCAGCTTCAGCAGAAAAGAGAACTTATTGGCTCATGTAACTAGAAAGTCTAGGGGTGGCTTCAGGCACATCCAAGTGCTCCAACGATGTTGCCAGGAACCTGTCTCTCTCCATCTCTTGGATCCGCTTCCTTCTGCATGGACATCATTCCCAGACAGACTTTCCCACCAGCAGCAACAAGTTTACATCCTACCACGTTGGCAGCAAAAGTCCTGGGATTGGGTCTCCCTGGAACAGATTGGCCCAGTGCCCATTCCTGGTCAGGGAGAAGGAATGTTCAGATGGGCCAGGCCTAGACTGTGGGTCTCGCTCTGTGACTGGGGAAGAGGCCGGACCTACTTAGCAACACAGACAGAGAGAGGAGAAAGTTCCCCAAAGGATATTCACAGTGTGGCCAACTGGAGGAAGAAGAGAGGGTGGAGGTTGGCCTAGCAAAGCAATCGATATTCTCCAGGGCCTTAGAGTCATTCATCCACTCACTCCTTCACTCGATAAATCTTCACTGAGTGCATGTTGTGTTCCAGACTCTATTCTAGGTGCTGGAGATACAACTTTGACCAAGACAAAGTCACTGCGATTGTGTTCTAGAAGTGAAGACAGAAAACAAAGATGTCAACAATACATTTTTATTTCAATTCAGATCCTGATTTCCCACGAAGCGAATAACAATGGAGACGCTTCATGAGGGACCAGCGGGGAAGGCTCACTGCGAGGGTTTGTTAAAGCTGAGGCGTGGAGGCTGAAAGGAGCCTTGAGCATCCCATGTGCATATTGGGCGAGTAGACAGACTCCCTACCCTGCAGTACAGCAAGTGCTCTGTAAAATACAGACACAATCCCTCCCTTGGGACATCAGGAAGGAAGCTACTAAGTCCTCTGGAGGGGCTTGGGGGAGGGCAAGCACAGGGAGGGGTTAGAGCGCTTTGCACAGAATTTAAACCAAGTCTTGTATGAGTAGATACAAGGTAGGACACGAAAGAGAGAAAGAGAATTAGAGGCAAGGGGATCAGGGACGTTTGAGGAAGAGTGAAGCTCCGTCTAGTGGACACCCTGGAGTGACAAGAGGGGAGAGGCTGGGCTCACCTGTTGCGATGGTTAACAAGGCCTTGATTGCCCCCATCCACAGGTAATGAGTCTGAGGGATACAGAGGTCAGATCCAAGCTTGAGTTCCTTGTGTAGCCAAACAAGACTCTACACCTTGAGAGAAATCTGAAGGGCTTCACGGAGGAGGGGACTTTTCAGCTGTGTTTTGAATGAATGAATCTCCCTCCTCTTTATCCCCCAACAACTACCACATCTTTATGAAACAAGATAGAGGGCGAGGGGGAAGCACCAAGCAGAATAAGTCATGACCTCTGACCTCAGATTGCTGGCTGTGGAGTTGGCCAACGGACCACAGGTGAGACTCACCTTGACTCTGCACTGGAAGGAGGCTTGAATATGATCTAGCGCACCCCATAATTTTCTAACTGGGGCACTGAAGTTCTGAGACAACAGGTGCCTTGAACAAGGTCACACCGAACTGAGACCAGACTCACAGCCTCTCCCCCTGCTTCTGCGCGAATGAGGGTTTTACTCCTGGGACCCTCCACCTTGAGGTCCTGTTTCTACCCCAGGACCCCCTTTGCAAGTCCAGGTTGTTTCTAACATGTGAAGAAGGTGTGGAAACTCCCCAGCCTTTCCTTTCCCAAGTCCAGTTCCTCCAACTTGACCCTGATGTCTCAGGGTCAGACTCTTCCCTTCCACTTCCAGTGTGTCAGTCAGCCTCACAGTGCGGTGCCACGGTTGGGACTCCAGGTGCCCACAGAGAGGACAGGATCATCACCGCCTTTACCCTGAGCAGCGCAGCATCTCAACCGAGGGCCCCGTTCGGAGAAGCAGCAGCTGACCACAGCTCTCCCAGAGTCATTTGTGGCAGCCAGAGATTCCTCCAGGAAGCCCTCTAGGGAGGCTACTGGTGGACTGCATGGGGCTGGCAGTGGGCAGGGGACTTAGGAGTGGGCTGGGGGAGGGAAGCTGCGATGGCCAGAGACGTGAACCTGGGCCCTTCCCTCCCTCAGCCCTGACCACCGTGCCCACCTCTGCCCTTTCTCAAGTGGTTGCTTCGAGAAATGCATGGAATCAGCGGAGCACTCTGCAAGGAGCCAGGAGGCCGCAGCCCAGGCTGCTCTGATGCAGCTCACCACAGAACCTTGGGCCACTTGGTCTGCTTCTCTGGGCCTCCCTTCCCTCATCTTGAAACGGGATGCCTACATGTTTACACACATGCATTTCTCTTAGGCAGTGCTGACAACGATGCTGGTTGCTGAAGGCCACCCCGAAACTTCCCAAAGGCCGTCAGTTATCATGGTCTGTCCATTATCGGGAGATGGAACCTCTGTCCTTAATTTAAAATGGTTGGAACTAGGATTTGGGACTGTGACCTCCCAGCCGGAGAGATGCTCCAGGGCCCTCCCAGAGGCAGTAGGAAGGAGGAGGGCCAGATCAAGTACAGACCCCCAGTTAATCTGAATTTCAGGTAAACCATAAATACATTGTTTAGAATAAGTATATCTCAAATCCTACATGGGACATACTTATGCCAAAAACATTTATTTGTTATTGATCTGAAATTTAAATTAACTGGCCATCCTGTATTTTTATCTGCTTAGTCAGAGCCAGGTCCAGGTGATGGAGGAGGAGTTGCAAGACACCAGTGTTGGGGGACTTCCCTGGTGGTCCAGTGGTTAAGACTCTGCATTTCCACTGCAGGGGGTGTGGGTTCGATCCCTGGTCGGGGAACTAAGATCCCACATGCCACAGGCATGGCCAAAAAATTTTAAAAATTTAAAAAAAAAAAGGGCTTCCTTGGTGGCACAGTGGTTGAGAGTCTGCCTGCCAATGCAGGGGACGCGGGTTCGTGCCCCGGTCCAGGAAGATCCCACGTGCCGCGGAGCGGCTGAGTCCGTGAGCCATAGCCGCTGAGCCTGCGCGTCCGGAGCCTGTGCTCCACAATGGGAGAGGCCACAACAGTGAGAGGCCCGCGTACTGCAAAAAATAAATAAATAAAATAAAATAAGACACCAGTCTTGAGCACCTGACTGCACACCCCCATCTTCCCACCCCTCCCCCCTCAGTCCTCTTCTTGCCTCCACGTGGTCCTCACTGCCATGGGGCTGGGAGCAGGGAAGGAGAAGTGGGGAACCCCCAGAGCAATGGCAGGGGTGGGAAAGTGTGGGGAAATAAGGCAGAGAGGCAGACAGAAAGACAGGACCTTTCAGGAGGCCACCTGCCCCTGCAGAAGTGGGCAGGTGGAGGTGGACGGAGGGGGCCACAGAGCACCAAGTTAAGGCAGCGGGCCCTGTGTGCCGGCGTCAGAGATGGCAAAGCTTCTTAGAGGTAAATTATCCCCCCTTCAAAGCAGCCCGAACCCCAGCAGAGAGAGAGAGAGAACAAAAGCCGATTACTGCTGACAAGCTGGGGTTTTTTTTAAGCCCTTCTAGTTCTCACTCTCTTAATGATCCAGCCCTGTCATCAGTCGGTGTGGCCTCGGAGGGGTGCGCAGGATGCACAAACACCCACAATAATCGCCTTGTTTTATTCCGTCTGAGGATGAGTGCCGTGGCTGAGAGGGCAGCAGACTCCAAACTGAGCCCTGGATCCCGAGAGATGTTGCCGGGCAAATGTGTCTCCCCATCTCTGCCCCCGGACCTGCAGATCTCATTCTGTCTCCTTTCAGGATCCCCGCACCCCCATCCACACACCCACCCTGGCCCCTGGGCTTCCCTCCCATGCCCCACATGGGCCCAGTTCTCAGTGACCTCAGCATCTTCAGCAACCAGCTCCCCAGGCCTGGTGTTTAATCCTGCCCCACCCAGGGACTGTCTTCCAAAACAAGCCCTGTCAGGTTTCTCAGGGGCCGTCCCCACACAGAGACTTTCATGACTTCTGTTCAGGGCTGGGAGGGACCTCAACTGTGAGCCTGCACCCCAGGCAAGGATCCCCATGCCCTGCCCAGCCCTCAGGACGTTCTCATCTGGAGGGAAGAGTGACAAGGGCACGGCCCATCCCACTCCTGCAACCTGGAAAGGGCTTCATGGAGGCCGAGGGGAGAGCCAGGAAAGAGGGGAACCAAGGGGACTTAAGCTTCAGTGTGTAGGTGGTATGGGGGGACGCTGGGGGTCAGAGATTAGTTCGCAGCAGAGATTAGCCTGTTCTTTCCCTGTTGCAATTAAACGTTCCCCTGGTACCTTGACCCATCAATCCTGTTTCTGTGCCCCTGGGGCCTCCCAGAGCAACTCCAGGGTCTTTTTAATAGGTGAAGACACTGCTGAAACTTCCCAGTCTTTTCTTCCTCAAGTCTGTTTCCTCCAACTTCGCCCCAGATGGCTCAAGTTTCAGACTTTTCACCACCCACCTCCAGTTTGTCAAAGTCCATCTCAAAGGGCCGTGCTTAGGACTAGACACGAGGTTCCAGCACAAAATAGATTTTCACCTCCCTTACTCTGAGCATCATACCTCTGTTAATGCTGCCCAAGATTTTACTAATTTCTAGCCAAAGCGTAGATTGAGCCCCAGACACTACCCAGTCACAGTGAGGGAAGAAAACTCCCCAGAAGTCAGATACTTGAGGAACACTCAAGCAGGAGGAGAAACTCCAAAGCTCTGAGTTTGACTTTGACAAATACTCCATTTTTAAAATTTCTGTTTCATTTTTGCTTCTACTCTCTGACACCCAGAGCCCCCCACACTCACCCTCTCCCAGCTTTCTTTTTTTTTTTTTTCAGCCTCTCTTTTCCACCTCTTCTCATCCCAGCATCAAACAACCACATGACCTTGGGCAGGTCACTTTGCCTCTCCGAAGCTTTCATTCCCCATCTGAAAATGGCAGTAATAATCACTGGGTGGCTTACATTCCAGAGCCGGCGTGATGACTCCACTGACATCATTAATGGATGAGAGAGTACTTTGCAAAGTACTCAACACTCTGCAAACGAAAGGCATTATTTATTTATTTATCCATTTATTTATTAATCTTGCACATGATCCTGGGCTGATTCCACAAAGGGAGAGAAATAAGCAGAGCTCAGAGCCCAGAGCTTGAACCCTGCAATGTCAGAGCCAGAGGGGCCTTAGGGAACAGAGAGCACAACCCCTTTTACAGATGGAGAAACTGAGGCTTCTCTAAGACAAATAGCTGATGTGTGTTGTTTCTAAGCATTGGGGGGCATTCACTTATTCAATCCTCCAAAATCCTCTGAAGCAGGTACTATCATGACCCCCTTTAAAAGATGAGTAAACTGAGGCACAGAGAAGTAGCATAATTTGTTCCAGGTTGTGCAGCTATCGGGAGCAAAATCAGAATTCCAGTCTGGACGGGCTTGCTCCAGAATGCGTGTCCTTCATCACCGTGCAAGGTCACCCAGTGTGTTGGGAGCAGAGGCTGCAGGGCAGGCTGCTTCCATTCCAGGCTGTCCCTGCACTGACTGATGGACTGGCCACCGCACATTGATGGGGCCCGGAGAGCAGCTCGGAGTGGCCTCATCCCGTGATACCCACCATCACCTTGGATTCCCAGGGATTTAGGATTTATGGCTCTGGGTCAGAAAGGGGAGGCTTGGGGGAAAGGGAAGATTTGAGGCAAGGGTATAAGGCACAGCAAGAGAATAAGGGCCTTCTAGAAACAGATAAGCAAGAGAGTAGAAAACAGGCTCCCCAGAAGACAGGGGCAGAGGAGGGGCACCCAAGAGGATGGTGGCAGGTGGGTGACAAGGACAGAGGTGGAGCTGCACTATGTCAGCCCTCGGGTGTTCATGCGATACCTGCTCGTCTTGCTGCCTGTCTCAGGCAGGAGAGGAATGGTGGGAGGAGGGATTAAAAGTTATCCTTTCCCTCGGAAACTCCACGCTACTCCCGATACCTGAGAGGTGACAGCCCCAGTGCTCAGACATACATGGGTCCCCAGGCACATATCCTGGGCCCAGCATCTCGTGTTCTAGAAAGTGCCCCAAAGCAGACTAGAAATAGTGCTCAAGGTTTTAAAGTAGAAGGAACTGTGGACTCAAAGTCAAGAGCCCTGGGTTACGGCCTTGGCTCTGAACCTATGACACTGGGCAAATCGTTTGAACTTTATTGGCCACCATCTTCCCATCTGTAAAATGGAGATGATAAATCCTACCTCTCTCATCAGGTTGTCCTAGGAGGACATGAGCTTCTGGCTCTGAAGGAGCTTGGTGCTGTAGGAAGTGCCGTCAGGATGCTGCCTAGGGGAGCGAGAGGACACTGATGAGGCTCTAGGAAAGGGGAGGCAAGGGGCAGTGGTCGTGTGTTTGAGCTGACCCTTGGGACAAGCACCTCAGACTTTGGAGCCCACTGCTCCCTCCACTGCATCGATGGCCCTGCTCCCTACATGAGCTCGCTGCTGAAAATGTTATGACTGGGCTGCCTTACTAGACGGAGAGCACCCAGACCCAGCGAGACACAATCCCTGGTCATGGTCCATCCTGAGCCCGGGCCTTGGGCAGAGCACTGACACGCAGGAGCACAGAGATGGCTCAAGGTGGCACAGGAACAGAAGCCCTCAAGACCCAGATGAAGAAAGCGTAGGTGTTTCTGCTGAAGAAGAGATGACGCGGGGCACACGAATCCTCTTCCCCATCCAGGGCTCCTCCCACTGCCCCCACTCCCCACTCTCTGCGGTCCAAGCCCCCAGCGGCCTGCCCATCTGTCCCTCATCAGCTCCACACTGGGCTGGGTAATTCAGACCAGCAGCAAGCTATGAGGCCAGATGTGTAACCAGGGCCCTTAAGGAAAGGTCAAGGACACATCTCAGCCCCAAGGCCCCCCCAATGCCTTTAAACTGATCTGGGGGCTTCTCTTGCAATGCAGGTCATTTTGGGGTGATGGATAGATCCAGTGACCTCTCTGCTCCCAGGTCTTTAATAGTTCTCCATCGCCTGCTGAAAAGAGCCAAAGCCTCTCTCCAAACAACCCTACTCTTCTTCCCAAGCTCACCCTCACCGTCTTATATCTCCCCGTTCATTTCTTCTTCTCAAAGTCCCTTCTCTCCATCTTGTCTTATTGAAATCATACCCATCTTCCAACACCCTTTGGCATTAGAAAGATCAGAGTCTGAATCCCAGCCCTGTGACTTAATAACAGCATCACCCGGACTAGCGGTGAACCCTCCACAGGCTTCAGTGTCTGCATCTGTGAAATGGGGATGAGTGAAGGTTAAAAGTGTGGTTTAAAATAGGCCTTCTCAGACTCGGATGTGCAAGCTCACCAGGGGATCATGTTACCCAGCAGACTCTGATTCAGCAGTTCCGGGGTGGGGCCTGAGTGTCTGCATTTCTAGCAAGCTCCCTGTGATGCTGGCACCACTGGCATACTTGGAGTGACTTGGGTTTGAACGCCTCACCTAAAGCCTAGCAAATAGCATTGGCTTCCTGGCAATGGGGGATAGAGGAGTGCAGCTAGATGGATGTGGGACCCAGGATACCCATGGGGTCTTCAAGGTGTCACCTCTGTTCCACGCCTCCTGACACTTTTTAAATGTACATGAATAGCAGTGGAGAGCAGTTCCACAACCCCAGGCTTTTTATACAAATCAAGTTACCAAGAACCTCAGCGATGGCCTCAAAGGGACCTCCTCCCCAACAAATATTAGCTCTGGGGATAAAAGAGACAAGATGATGGATCCTGAAAGGGCAGCCTGAGAAAGCAGAGGGGAGGGGGGCACTCCCACTTTGCCTTGGCATTAGAGAAGAGGAGCTGGGGGCAGCTCTGAGAACGGTGCCCCCAAGCTTGCCCATCTGTATCACGCAAGCTGCCCTGTGGCCCGCGTGAAGAGGGATCCTGGTATCTAGCCCTGCCTCGTGTGCCAGCCGCCAGCCCCCGTGGGACCTGGGCTCAGGCACCTCCCATCTCAGGGCCCCAGTTTCCTCACAGTGACACTGGAGGGGGATTCAATGGTTTCCGCTTCCTTCTCTGGGGCTGTAATCAAGTCGTGAGGGTGGAGGCAGGAAAGGGGGAGGGCGCGGGGGAGGAGGAACTAAAACCCAGGGAGAACAATTCCCACTGTAAACTAAATGGAGTTACTCTGTCAGGAAACAGCGTACTCAGTACCATAAAAATTAGAGTAATTTACTATGAAGTGCCATCCTGTTTTACTTTGTGTTATTCCCCCATCAGACCACAGAGGAGCCAGGCTCACTCAAGAACATCGACAGCGCGGGCCGGAGCCGAGCAACAAAGGAGATGGTGTCCCTCCCTCAGCACCAGCTTGGGGCGAATCAACCCCACCTGCCTCCAGGGAAACAAGGCAGGACCCAGTGGGCCACGTGGCAGCCACTGGCTCCCTCTGTCGGGGGAAGCTGGACTCGGCTTAGCCCAGGAAGGATGAACCTTAGTGTTCTCATTTCATCTGTAAAATGGGGATAATTCCCCTCCGCTCATAGGGTAGTGGGGGGATTAAATGAGATCATCTCTGTCAAGTGTCGGATCCTCTTAGGAGCTCAGCATCACCTAATTCAGGGCCAGTTCCTCTGCGAGGAAGCTGCATTCCCTTCCCACACTCCGCCTCTACGCCCCGCCCTCCACCCACCACTGTCTGCGCTGCTTCAGCGCGAAGCCCAACAACGACAGCAGTGATAACAGTGAGCACTGCTGGGCTCTCCGTAGGCATGCATCTCACTTAAGCCTCACAGCGGTCCTCACCGGTGTGTATCCTATGAAGAAGCAGAGACGTTGAGACACCTGCCCCAGATCACACGGCAGCAAGGCTGGGGTTCGGCCCGCCTATGGACCGAGGCCTGCCTGGCTCCAAAGCTTGTGCTCTTAACTGCTTCCTTAAACTTCCTCTGCTGTCATGGAGATAACACTGCCCAGAGCTCCAGATCCTAGCTTCAGCTCTGCTTCTGGTAGACCTATGACTTGTGCAAATTACTCTCCTCCCAAGCCACAGTTTTCCCATCTGTAACGAGGGGGAGATCTCTCAGGGCCCTCTGACTCTGATGTTCTCTGATTCTAACGAGTTGGAGTAAAGGGGAGGTTTGGTTCTCTACCCAAAAGGTGATGACTATGTCAGGGGGACACCCACCCAGTGGCCTCATTACCTCTCCTGATGACAGGCTGGCACATCGCCGCTCCCGTCCTTAGCTGCTTGGCTACGGCCCCATGACAGCAACAAGTCCCCACATAACAGCAGCAGGACGGGAATCTCTGATCTAGCTCTGGATGTAAATCTCTCCACACATGCTTGCTCTCTCTCTCTCTCTTTCCCACTTGCTTCTGCTCCCCAGGGCTTCCGTGATCAAAGTGCCTTTACCGCAAGTCTCCCAGGGCTGGCACTGCCTGGGAGGAGGGGAGGAGACGGTCTGACAGCCTCCAGCTGTCTGGAGAGAGAGATCCCAGGGAGGCCTCCCAGATGCTGCCTGCCAGCTCGGGCCCTGACTGGAGAAGGCTGGGCAGACCGGGTATCAGCAAGAAGGAGGTGCCAGTAGGAGGGAACAACAGCAGGTGGGGACAGGGGGTGCTGGGGCCCTTTAAAATGAAGACCATCACCCCCGCCCCTCCCAGCTGACCTCTGATGTTAAACCAGAAAATGACTCCGGTGTTGTCCCAAAGAAGCATCTCAGTCTGGCTGTGAGATGCAGAAAGGGGAGGGCTCCATCCTGCCCGCACTCTTACCAACCTCGCTGACCCCGCTTTTTCATTAATCCAACTGTGTCAGTAGAACCTAGCTACCTCCTTGACTGGCTGTGACGATGACAAGGCACATGAAAAGAACTTAACGTCTGTGAAGAGCAGGGATGCAACCGGTAGCCATCCCCATCCTTTCCTTTCCTTACTGTCCCGTCGTTGAGGCTCAAAGCTCCTAATCTCTAAAAGGGGGTAACAAGGTCCACCCCCATGCCCCTCCCTCCTGGACCTCTACGTTTGGTCCATCTCAGGATTTACTGTTGGTGGTGTCCATCCTCTCAGGGCCACCACTGAGAGCAGCCAGAGAGAGAGAACTGGCTAGCGTCATCCTTCTCAGACACCAAGCCTTATGACTGCACAGGGATCAAGCCGGTCAGGGCCTTTCTCTCCTGGCTAAGTGGCTGTTGGCCCATTGGCCAGAGAATAGAGGAATTCCAGCCAGGAGAAAGAGCCATAGATCTCCTGCCATCTCCCTCACGGTGGCTACAGCAGTAGCTGCTCAGATCCGTGGGGAGGGCCCACTCCCGGCAGAGAAGCAGGCCCATATATCTCCATCAGAGACTCCCATTCAAAGGCAGCACCGTAAATCCCAGGGCGGGAGCGAGCAAACAAGCGAGCCTACTCCTCCTTGGCAAGCATCTTTCCTCCCGGGGCCCAGCTGCTCTGCATGCTGCGGGCACCAGAGCCTGCACGGAGCGTAATCTGCGGTTCTGCATCTGATCCATCGGCAACCCCAGGAGAGGAGCCTCCCTCCCTCTCCTTGCTGGCTCAAACAACCGCCTCTTTCTCACCTCCCACTGAAGCTGGGAGTTTAATTCTCCCCCTGGACCAGGATGTCTCTCACTTCTTGGAATGGTTCTGTGGCTGCCTGCCTGCATTCTCCAGCTCAACAACCCTTCCCAGCCCAGGAGAGGAAGGAGGGAAGAGTGGCGCGGGGCTGGGGGGACGCGGGAGGGAAGAAGGGAAGCCCCAACAGGGAGAGGCGAGCAGGACTGGAAGCCCAGAGTCAGATTCCTCGGCCGGCAGGCTGCTTGCGCCTAGATTTTCCCAACTGTACAATGGGTTTCCATTCATTTTTTTCAACAAATATTTACATGCCAGACCTTGTTCTGAATGCTCTACCTAGCCATCATGAAGACAAGACCCTGCCCTGAGCAAGCTTGCCTTCTGGTGAAGGAGACCAGGAATGCCAAGGTAAACACATGGAGAAACTAGACTGTTTCAGATAATAATGGCTCTGAAGAAAATTGAAAGGGTGCTAAAAGAGAGAGCGATTGGGGTGAGGACACAACTGAAGCAAAGGGTTTGGGGGAAGTCTGAGGAAGTGGCCTTGGAGCCGAGGTCTCAGTGATAAGGAGGAGAAGTCAAGTAAGGACATGAAGGAAAAGCATGCCAGGCAGGGGGAACAGCAGTGCAAGGTCCTGAGGTGGGAAGCAGCTTAGCATGTCAGGCAGAAAGCAAGCCAGTCTGGTGTCACTGGGATGTGGGGTTGGGGCAGTAGGAAATGCAGTTAGAGAAGGTGGCAGAAGACCACACAGGGCTTTGCAGGCTGTAGACTGTGGGGTAAAGCGTGTGGATCTTACCATGGGGAGGTTCTGAGCTGGGGAGGGCCGTGATCTAATTACATCTGGTACAGATCCATCGAGCTGCTTTGCAGAGAATAAGTTGAGGGGGATGGGAGTGGAAGCACTTGGTGTGGAAGGAGGCTCCATAATAGGTATGAATATTTGATCCAAATGAGCTTAGAAAGGAGATGGGTAGAATGTAGCTTTGAAAAGGCAGATTCAGCAAAGATAAGCCAATAGCCACCGCCACTCCAACCCTGCCAGGAAGGAGCTAGACAACCTTCTCATGGTTCGTTTACAATTCAACAAACATTTGTCAAGCACCTTCTGTATACCACGCAGTGGGGAATCAGACCTAAGATGGTATCCCTGTCCTCAAGGAGGTCCCAAGCTAGTGGGGGAGACAGGCGATGAGACAAATGACTCCAGGCACAGACAGCCTATGGGCAGCCCTACCCAGAGAAATCAGGGAGGGCTTCCCAGGGGAGGTGACTCAGCCAGGATTTATAGGAGGAGGAGGGTAGGACAGGCAACAGCACATATAGGGGAACCCCAGACACAGTTAGACCCAAGGCCTGGCCTCGAGTCCATTCTGCCAGGCACTTTCAATCACCAGCCAACATGGAGAGGCCCACGCGAAGAGGAACTGAGGGCCCCAGGTGACCACCAGCATCACCTGCCAGACAGATTCTAGCCTCTGGCCTTCAAGCTTTCCAGCTGAGGCCCTAGACGTCATGGAGCAGAGAAAAGCCATCCCCGCTGTGCCCTGACCCAACTACTGATCCCCAGAATCTATGACATAATAAATGGGTGTTCTACACCACTACACTTTGGCATAATTTGTTACACAGGCAAGAGTAACTAGAACAGCTCCCCATTGTCTGCCGTTATTCTGAAGTCCAAGTTCTTTACAATGACTTGCCAGGACCTCCAAGACCGGCCCTGCCTACTTCCGGGCTCAGGTCTTTCCCCTTCTCCTCCCACGGCGTCTGCATCTGAAACACCTTGAGCTCTGGAACATGGCATGCCCCCATGTCTCACATGTGCTCTCCCTTTGGCCCAGTGCCCTGGTTCCTCCTCAACAACCCTAACTCCACCTCCAAGTCTTACCTGGAGCCCACTTCCTGCGGGAGCCCTTTCCCGACACCCGCAACATGCTCTCAGGGTACCATCCACCCCCAGCACCCTCGTTATCACTCACTCCTTGGTGGGTACCTATCCTCATGCTGTTTCCCTCCCCCAACTAGGAGCTCTGGAAGGGTGACAGCTTTGTACCTTTCACTGTTTTGTCCCCAGCATAACACCTAGTATACGCTTGTTGAAGAAATGCACCACTGAGTGTGAGAATAAGTTCTTCCTCACTGGGTGTGACCAAGCACACACCAGGCATTTCCTGAGCTCCTCCTATGTGCCCAGCACTGCTGGGCACAGAGAACACCCATCGGCTTCGAACACACGGTAAGTCTGGAGAGGACTGTCAACAAAGGAAGAAGCCAGTAGTAGGAAAAGTCAGAAGGACAGCTCCCACCCAGGGAGACTTCCTGGAGGAAGTGGCATTGCAGCTGGGCCCTGAAGGATGGACAGGATTCCAACAGGTGGACACAGAGGGAAAAGGGGCAGTTGGAGAGACAAAAGGAACTGCCTAGATAAAGTCTAAGGCAGTCCTGCCTAACAGACTGGTCCAGAGACCACACACTGAGTAGCACCAGTTTCAGAGGCGAGACCAGGACCCGGAAATGGCTCAGCGCCAGGGCGTCTAGATGAGGAAAAGTTGACTTCACAGGGGAGAAGCCAACCTGTGTGCCAGCATCTAGTCCCTGAGAGAAGCAGATCACAGCTGTTTGGAGCAGGGTATAAGGAGCAGCATGGGGGCTGGAGCTGGAGTCTAAGAGACAGAATAGCCAGACAGAGCTCCCTTCCCAGAGGCCAAAGAGCCCCAGACAAGACAGTGCTACCCTCTGTGTGCCTTTGCAGGTAACCAGGTCTCTAGTGGCCCAGGTGACCCCCATCACTCCCAGGCTGGTGCAGTGGCTCCCACCACTTTGAGATTCTGTTAGAGCTGTGGACCCTCCCTCTGAAACAACCGTGTGCACACACACTGACACACTGATCTGTAATTTCCAAAGCTCCCAGAATCATACCCCAGTTAAGTACTAAAGCACTAAGCAGCCCCTTGGGCAATGTGTGGGATCCCCCTAATCCAGGGTCACTAAATCAGGTGGGGCAGGTGGCGAGCACCAAAAGAAAGGTCTGCAAGCTCGTGGGGCAGCAGAGGAAGGGGAGATTTTTCAGGGTTTGCCTGAAGGCAGAGCGGAAGCCCAGTGGGAGGAGTTAAGGCTCCCTGGAGATTCAAGCTGCCGGGAGGAGCAGAGGGACCAGTAAGGCTGAGGCAGGCCTGAGGAGGGCAGGCACGGGGTCCCCAAGAGAGCTCTGGGTGCCTGGCAGAGGAGGAGAGCCCAGGTGCCTCTTGCCTCAGTTTCCCCATTTGTGAAATGGGAAGATGCTCCTCCCGCCCTTGCCTTCCCCCCTGTGGAGCCTAGAGAGGAGGGCTGAGATGAAGCCCAACAGGCACCTTGGACCCCAGGAAGGGGAGCAGTGGCTTAATGCAACGATCATGTTCATGTAACGAGTTGACTGTACTGCACAGGCAGCGGGGCTCAGCGAAGCATCCAGCCTTCCGGGGAGAGAGAGAGCTGGCGAGAGCGATAGTGCTGGCAAAGGAGGCGAGGGAGCGTCGGGAGGGTTTTACCGAGATAGGAGGGGAGAAAGCGGCGGCTAATATGGGTGGGGGGCGGGGGGTGAGCAGAGCTGCTCCTGATGCCTCGATAGGGCCTTTGAGCTTGAAATCGGGCCTTCCTCGGGGAGAGACCTATAGGACTGTGAAAAGCAGAGGGAGTAAGCTAAGACAAGGAGATAACTGGCGAATTGGGCATCTCTAACTGGTCCCCGCCCCTCTGAGGACCTCGGGAGTGGGGATTTGGGGGAGGTGAGAGACCGCAGCTGGAAATCAGACAGACCCAGCGCACCTCCCTCTTGCTTGCCCCATGACGTCACTCAGTCCCTTAGCCCCTCTGAATCCCAGAGAAACGAGGGCACCCAAGGGGGTGCTTGGGACATGCTGGCACCCACCTATTCCCGGCCACGTGGCTCTCTGCCCTCCTACAGATGAGCGCACAGGTCAGAGGCCGTATGCAACCCTACCAGGGTATAGAGGAGGAAACCGAGGCACTGAGAGGACAAAAAGACCAGCTGATTCCAGAGCTCGTGTTCCCAGCTGCTAGTTACTCTCGGGTCCAGTGTGGATCATTGGGGCCAGAAGAGCAAAACTGGATTGTTGAGCCGTGAGGAGGGGTTCCTCCTCACAGGCAGAGGCAGATCCAGGCTCCTGGAGTAAGCAGTCATTGTAGGGGTGCAGAGGGCATCACAGACAGCAAATGGGGCCGGGGCTAAGCTAGGCTAAGAGCACACACAGGCTATTACCCATTTAAAACCGTTGTAACTTATTGGGAACCCACTGCGTGCTAGGCATTTGACAGATGAGAGGTAGCCCACTGAATCCACACGTCTCTATGAAAAAGACTCATTATCCCTTTGTGGCAGAAACTCAGAGAGCTTAAGTGACTTGCCTCTGGTCACAAAGCTAGGAACTAGCAAGCCAGAATTTGAACAAAGGTGTGTCTACCTCCCAACATCTGCTTTCCCCATGGTCTACACTGCCTCTACAGCACCTACTTAGGATCCTGCCCAGATCTAGAGTGGATGGGATTTAGGTTCAGGGCAAGAGGAGACCATAGAAGGAGCATCGCCCTGAGGATCTGATCTCCAGAGTGAGGGGAAGAGAGCAGGTGTCAGCACCTCTTTGACCTCAAGGAACAAACCTGTATTGTGCCTTGGGAAGGTTTCTCCAAGCAGGGCCTGGAGAGCAAGGGAGCCCTTGCCTCTGGCCCTGGAGGACTGGCCTTACCTGCCAGTCAACCATCAAGCATCACTGGCTCTCTGGCCTTTCTATGCCTGGGAGCACCTGGCAGCATTGGCTTTGCTTCACATATTAATTTTTCAATCTGGTAAAAGCTGTTTGTCTCCCAGCCCCTTCTCTGCCCTGCTGGAGACAGGCACATCCTGAATCCTGACCCTCGGGGGAACAAATGCTGTTAAAAACTCATCGGCCTTCAAATGAGGCTCAGGGCCCCACGCAGGAGCTTGTTACCTGGCTCCGAGCCCCGGGCTTGTGTCGGGTTCGTGAGCAGAGGCCCCAACTCCATACCGGGTGGCTGACATCACTCAGTTTCCTCTCAACTCTCTCCACCACCCCACAGCCCAGCGGTCCCCTCAGTCTGCCCATTCTCACCCTGGTCCACTACCCCTTCTGGGGATGTTAGCATCTCTCAGCTGCAAACCAACCACCTGCCTCCATCAGCATCCCTGCTGCAGAAGCTTCACTCATTCACACATTTGTTACTCGGTTCACTCAGCACCTACTATGTGCTGGGACCTATTTTGCGCCAGCACCCATGCTATACCCTACATATGAGAGTGAAAGACGTAGTTCCTGTTTTTGAGGAGCTCACAGTGTAGTGGAGGCACCATGAGAGTTGACAGATATGAATGAACCGTTTCAGAAAGGTGTGGTAAAAGTTAGAATACAGTAAGCTCAGTGCTATAGGAGGTGTCGAAACTCATCCCCAAGATGAGTTCAGTCTCAAAGATGAATAAAAATAAGCCACCTGGATTTCCGCCCCACCCCCACCCCCCGCCATTTTCCACTTGTTGAAATTCTACTCAACAAGCAAGGCCCAGTTTAAAAATCCCTCCCTGATCCCTTTAACCCAACCAGTCCCAATGTGCCCCGTATTTTCTCCACTTTCCCACAACACATGCTTCTACTCTTTTGAGAGCTCAGTAAAGGATTCTTGCAAGGCCCTTGCCTATGGCCATACTCACTGTGCATCACACTGCTCAGGGCTGCCATTCCCAGAAGGGTGGTTGAAAGTAGCACCCCCAGGAGTATTGCAGTGTGCAGCCTGCACAACTGTACATGGGAGCCCTGGGGACATAAGTGATTTTTCTTCTCAGCATCAGCCCCACCAGCATTCCCACAGCAGAATATCAGATTAGTCCTCACTTTCGCCACTCTGCTGCTCACCCACCTCTCTGTTCATTCCACGCTACTTAATAAGCTCCTCTACTTCCTTCCTTTTCACCTTACCTCAGCTTCTAATGGTTTGTGCTGGTATGGCTAACCATGTTTAAACTGATGACTGCAATAGTCCTGCCCAATCCATGTTTTCAGGATTCTCCTCCAAGCATGATTTCAAGAAATATATTGATTCGTGAAATCAGGAAGTGTCAGCATGTGTGTGTGGACTCTAAGTGGAAAAGAGAAGCAACACCATTGATTATCCACTGCATGCCAGCCACCATGCTAGCTGCTTCACATAATCGGATACAGACAATTTTAAGGGAAAAAAGAACACTATTTCTGCTTCATTGCTGAGGACTGAATGAGAGGGAGTGAGGCTGGAGGCATTTATGTTGAATATATATATGTATCTATGCATATAAAATGTTTCACGCCCCATCTTCTCCCTCTATCAAACTCCCTCTTTGAGTGTCCTTTGGTCTATCATAGTGGTGGATACAAGTGTGGACTGAACGAGACAAATGTGGGTTTGAGCCAGTGAATTAACCTCTCTAGACCTCAATGTCCTCGTCGATGCTATAAGGTTAACACTAGAAGCCCCTCGAAGGCAAAGATTTACTGGGCTACCTATGCCACGTGTTTTACAGGGTGCCTGTCACACCTTAAGCAACACATCTTAGCAACTCGTATCATTACCATCATTATTTAGATGCCAGCTTCCCTCCTTGTTGGAGTTTCCACATCAACTCGATGTATAGTTGAGTGGGGAGTGTGTGTGATGGCAGGGGCTGCAGCAGCCCCGATCGTACACCCATCCTCTTGGATCCCAGCAACCTGGCCGGCGAGAGTCACCCTGTGCCAGCTATCCTGGAAGGTGCTAGCTGGGACTCTGGTTCTGCCAAGTCCACTTTTCACAGAGCCACTCCAGCACCAAGGGAGTAGAAATAAGCCAGATGTGTTGATATGACTCCCACTAGGGTGCCAAGAGGGTGAACGGACTAATGTTTTCTAAGCAATTCGAGATGATCAGGCGAAATTCCTTATATAAATACAATTCCCTAATGGATTCACAGCAGCAAGGGAGATATCATTCAACTGAGTATTTAACAAAGCTGTTTAAAGAGGAAGACTGCGAGGACCATGCTTTATGTATTAGCTGTGAAAAATTATCTTTAAAATTTGTCTCAGTCATCTGAACGCTGGAGTTCCTATGAAGCGCCAAGTTTTGTGATATATGTTTTACAAGCATTGGCCCACACTCACATCCTTCTCTGCTTTTACCCTCCCTCACCCCCATCCCTGGCCAAATCCTCCAGAGATACATTTAATCCTCCCCCATCCCCCAAATGTTCTAAAGCAAATATGCAGTATCATTTTTCATGCATGTGTTAATAATTCAAGCTTCACACCAAGTTTTCAAAACTGAATTGGCTTCCTAGGCCGATGTGGAAATGTCTGGGTCAAATAAACTTTAAAGAAAAATTCCTTTAATTAGTTTCTTTTGAACGCAACACAAAGGCCTAACTTGATAGCAAGGCAATTTACTGCCATCTTGACACGGCTCCCATGTTTATCAGTTAAATGATTCTGTTGCGTTGGAAATAGGACATCTCAGCTCCAAAGGACATTGCAGTCTTGTGTATTTTCTATTCTTCTCTTGCCTGCTTCCTAGAAGGCTCTGGGCTTTGTTCTCTCTGGTTTGAAGGCAGGGAGCAGCCTAGCCTGGAGACCAAAGTAGTTTGGCCAAGGTCGGAGTAGAGGCAGAACTCAGATCTCCCTCTGTCACCTTGGCCAGTTGCATTGTCACCACAACCTGAATTTTCTCATCTCTGAAATAGGAATCATGATGACAGATCCTTGATAGGGTCGATGTGGGGATAAAATGAGATCATGAATGTCAAGTGTTCTGCATGTAGTCAAGGCTCAATAAAATGGCGATGGTGGTGATGGTGATAATCACCACTATTAGTCTCCTCCCCAGATGTCTTCTCTCTCCATTCCAGAATTTCGTGCATTAAAACCCCTCCCAGTCCTTTCCCATGATGTGGAAGGCATCTGACTACCCTCTTAAAGGAATAGACAAGCTTCCTAGAGCCTTGTCCTCTAGCCCAGTGCTTCTCAACAGTTAATGTGCACACAAGTCTCCTGAAGATCTTGCTAAATGTAAACTCTGATTTTCAGTAGGAGTGGGGTGGGGCCTGAGATTCTGCATTTCTAACAGGCTCCCAGGTAATGCTGATGCTGCTGGCCCATGGACCACACTTGAAGTAGCAAAGAGTAGCCCACAGGGTAAACGTTTATTTCTAGAAAATATACATGGAGAAGAGGGCAGAAGAATTAGGGAGAGCTGGTCTTTTCCCCTTGTCTTTCTTCCTTCCTGCCTACTCTCTTTCTTTCTTTCTCTGTTTCTTTTGGGCCTTTAGGGTCGCTTTGAGATCAGGCCGTCACAGGCTGGGCTTCTGCTCTCCAAAGAAAGGAGAGGTGAGAAAACACCTGAGCCAGGACAATTCAGTCATTCAATCCAGGCCTCCTTCCTTCACCTTTCAACAAATAAGAACTGAGGACACACCATGTGCCAGGTGCTGTACACAGAGAGAAGTTCAAAGAAACAAAACCCCTTCGTATAACCCCAAACATTTTTCCACTGAAAGAGGCCTTGATGGTTGAAAGGCTCTGGGTCAGATCTTTACATTGCCATCTTTCAGAAACTTGGGACCAATAAAGAGATAAAAGCCACTGCCGAGGTCATAACAACTGTTGTTTCCATAGCCGCTGTTTTCACCTGATCAGCAGGTCAGGGGGTTGCAGCCTGTTTCCAGTAACTGTGAGGACCAGGGAAGAGAGGAGTCATGACAACACTGATTCAGTGCTGTCTGGGAGGAAAAGCATGCACTGGGGACAGGCAGGCTGTGGGCACCAACCCAGCTCTGCACTAGGTGAGCCTGGACCTCCCTGAGCCCGTTTCCTCATCTGTGACAAGATAGTAAGAGCACTTCCCTCCCAGGGATGCGGGGAGGGATGAGGGAGACCAGGTGTGCCCAGCGCAGTGCCTGGCACATCCTTCTTTCTGCCTGTCTGTGTGTCCCCTTCACCATCCATCTGAGGGAGCTGGGGATTTACTCTGCAAGTGACAGGTTGAACAGCACTGAATCATAGGGGGTTGGTTCTTTTGTTTGTTTGTTTCCCATCACAAGCTTGTCTACTCAATAATTCAATTCAGCAAGGCCTGGTTAAGCCTTCCTTCATTCCAAGGGCTGTACTGGGCACCAGAGGGATTAGAAAAATAAATATAAATAAGACTCTGTTCCTGCTCTCAAGGAACTTCCTGTCTTGGCAGTGACGAAGCCAGACACCCATACAGAGCCCTGTTCCCAGGGGGACAGCTGTAGCCGTCAGAAACACACACACACACACAAAAACTGTCACAAGTGCAAGAAATCAGCTGTGGGTCTTGTGAAGACTGAAACTCAATTCTATTTGCTTTAAAAAAGGGTTAAGTTTCCCCCCATTCTTATTATGGAAGAAAGCAAAGGAAAGATTCTGAGTGTTGTCTGGTTAAAAGGCAGAGGCTTTAAAGATACCTGGGTATATATATATATTCACCACATACTTAACTTTGATGTCAGGTAAATTGAGATTGATATTATGGTTAAAACACCCAAATCACCCAGATTTTTGGTGACCATCATAATTTCAAATATTCCATATTCTGTTGTCTCTTTAGGTTCGTGAGTTCTTGCCGGGTGTCCTGATTTGGGGCTGGAAAAACGTGGTTTGCGTAACGATAATGCACAGGCAAACTCCCCAGCTGCCTTGGTTTGGAGCAACAAGCCCAGAATCATATAACCAACTGCTTTCCAAGTCTCTCCCTGGGTCTTGGCTCCTGGAAGGCTGAGTCTGGGTCTTTCATCAGTGGAAGCTCCACGCCTTAGGGGCCTGGATACAGTGGCTCCTTTTTAAATCAAGAAACAACTAAATCACCAAAGGCCCATTGCATCTTGCATTGTGAATGGCTGACTAAAGGAGAGACAGGTAAGAAGGCAGGCAGGCCAGGAGGAAGGGGTTAAAGAGAATGGAAGAGGAATAGACCCCTTCAGCCTGGGAAGAACTGCTCCTTGGAAGAGGTGGGAGTCGTGTCAGTTTAGTATGATGATAATAAAGCCTGACTTATTCTGGCAAGTTCCCAAACCTCTGCCTTTCTCCTTCACCCCAGTGCTTCCCCCAGTTAATGATTAACACGACCATGATAGCAAAGCTGTTCTCTGAAGAGTCCAGGGCAGTCAGCACTGCTGCAAAGAAAAAGGCATTTAGAAACACCTGCAGCTCTCAAACTGCACTCAAAGTTTGGGGTGCTGGGCTTCCCTGGTGGCACAGTGGTTGGGAGTCCGCCTGCCAATGTAGGGGATGCGGGTTCGTGCCCCGGTCCGGGAAGATCCCACATGCCGCAGAGCGGCTGGGCCCGTGAGCCATGGCCGCTGAGCCTGCGCGTCCGGAGCCTGTGCTCCGCAACGGGAGAGGCCACAACAGTGAAAGGCCCGCGTACCGCAAAAAAAAAAAAAAAAAAAAAAAAAAACGTTGGGGTGCTGGGAGATTTGTATAGCAAGGGAGACAGCCCAGGAGCTAGAAGCCCAGTTGCAAACCCAGCACTGCACCCTCCGTGACTCTGAGCAAGTCACAATCCACTCCTCCTTTCTGAGCTTTAGTTTTAGTTTCAGCTTTAGTTTTCCCATCACAGCTGAGATGTGATCAGTGAGTTTCAAACTCCACTCCCTGCAGTTGTAAGGGTTCCACAGAGATGGCTGGAAAGGAAAGACCGAACGAGGGATAGGCCCGGCTCTACCCCCACTGTGGTCAGAACAGCTCAGCTTTCATCTATAGATAGACCGGACCTCTGCATAAACCTTCCCTTTGAAGAAAGGGTTTTGAGGTTAAAAATAAACTGAGAATTACTGGATTGGACATCCTCTGAGGTTTCTTTCAGCTTTGACGTTTTCCTTCCCGTCCTTGATCTATTTCTTAAAGTTCTACTGCAAGGTAGGCACAATGTTGGCCAGTAAGGAAGGACCAGTGAGCAAGCCTGCATTGTACCTGTGGACCCCAGTCTCAGGGTGGGGAAGATGCAGCCATGCATGGCAGCCCCCTGAAGAGCCACAGCTGGGAAGTACTTAGGGGCTGGAGCCAGCTCCTGAGGGCCTTCACTTGACCCAGGCGAGATGGTACCCAAACCATTTCTGGGAAATGATACACAGGAACTACTCCTGCAAAAGTAAGGTTAGACATGTGACGAGGATGAGCTTAGGGGCCAAAATATGGAGATGTCTTGACCTCCATCTCTTATTCCCCAGGATCCAGCCCTTCAGGCAAAAGGACATAAGGACATCAGGGGCCCACAATCACACTTTGCCTGTGTTCTTTATTAAGTCTTCATGATCCTGCAATCTGAGCCTTCTTAACGCCTTGTACAGATGAGAAAACTGAGGCTCAGAACAGTGAAGTGACTTGCTCAAGTTCAAGCAGCTGAGTCCATCTCCTCTTCACCCCTGCTTTCCACAGCCTTTATGAAAGATCATCTGCTCTCTCCTTGGCTCTGTTACGGGTATAAAGGGAAGGGCCATTTGTCCAGGGTGGGGCTAAATTGTTATTGAAGTCTCAGCATCCCCCCGAAGCTAGCAAGGGGTCAATGGCAGAAATCAGAAAGGAAACCTTTGAAACAAGGTGAAATGGAGGTCTTTGCAGGTCTTCTTCCTTGTTGGCCCCTCTTTCCTACACCAAACTTGGAAGTGAAGCATGGAGCCTTTCATCCAGACAGGTGCCATTTCTTACATCACATGGGTTGGCGAGATGGGACGAGGTCAACCTCATCCATCCATGGCCCATGCAGAATCCCCCAAAGAGGATGGTTTTCAAGAGCAGTGAGCTGTTGTGACCACCTAGAGGGGTGGGATAGGGAGGGTGGGAGGGAGGGAGATGCAAGAGGGAAGAGATATGGGAACATATGTATATGTATAACTGATTCACTTTGTTACAAAGCAGAAACTAACACACCATTGTAAAGCAATTATACTCCAATAAAGATGTTAAAAAAAAAAAAAGAGCAGCGAGCTAATCTTCTTTACTCTGGCCCCTAGTGATGGTTAAACAGTAAGAATCAAACTGACATGAGTTGCAGTCCTGCCTCTCCACTCATTAGCAATTGGATCATGAGTAAAAAATCCATCCCTCTCTGAATCTAAGCTTATCCCTCTGTAAAACAGAATCAGCAATACACTACAGAGTTGTTCCTTTTTTTAAGATTAGTGCGTGATTTTTAGTTTAATTTTTCTTTTATTCCACGTAACATAGGTTAAGGATCAAATCATTATACAAGACTTTCACAAAAAACAGCAACCCCTGCCTCATTTCTACTTCTCGTTGCTTACTTCTCTAAGAAAAACACTTTGAATTTTTTAACAGTTCTATTGAGAGGTAATCCACATACCATACAATTTACCCATTTAAAGGGTACAATTCAATAGCTTTTAGCACATTCACAGACTTGCTCTGCCATCCCCACCATTGATTTTAGAACGTTCTCATTAACCTCCCCCGAGAAAACTCCCCACCCCTTAGCCATCAACTCTGTCTCCCCTCCCCCAGCCTTAGGCAACCACTAATCTACTTTCTGTCTCTATATAGATTTGCCTATTCTAGACAGTCCATATAAATGGAATCATACAATATATGGTCTTTTGTGACCAGCTTCTTTCATGTAGCATGACGTTTTCAAGGTTCACCAATTCTGTAGCATGTATCAGTACTTCGTTTCTTTTTTTGCCTAATAAGATTCTGTTGTGTGCTTATATACTACCTTCTCTTTATCCCTTCATCAGCTGGTGAACCTTTGGGTTGTTTCCACTTCTGGGCTATCATGAATAATGCAGTATAAATATTGATACACAAGTCTTCACTTGGACGTATGTTTTCATTTCCCTTGGCTGTATACTTAGGAGTGGGATCCCTGGGTCATACAGGAATTCTCTGCTTAACCATTGGAGGCATCAGAGACTGTTCTCCAAAGCGCGGCACTGCTTTACAATTCCACTGGCAGTGTATGAGGCCCAGAGCTGTCCTTACCAGTTGAACTAAGATGATGTTTATAATGTATCTAGTATGGTGTCTGGCAAGTAGTGGAAAAAATAGTTCCCTTTTCCCTTTATTAATATGTCAGGGTCCTGAACAACTCCAACTTTTCCTAACACTTTGCCTAAATTCACCCTATGGATCTCGACCTGAATCTAAGGCCAAGTTCTTCACTCCAGTTTATACCTCATTTGCATAGTGATGATTTCTCCCACCGAATTCACCCCAGGCACCGAGGCGGCTTGCTAGGAGCCCCACATAGCACTTCACTTGCTCGTCCTCGGGACATGACCAGGGGCAGATCTTGGCTTAGCTGCACTTCACAACTACTTTTTGTTTACACTCCCAGCATCTCGTGCAGCTGCACTGCCCAGGAGTGCTTGGAACCCACATCCAAATCATGAATCCGCTGATTTCTTGGCACCAGGGTTACAGCTCAGACCATGTGTGTCCTGCTGGATGTCCAGTATCTGTAGTTAAGGCCACTGAACAAGGCCCATCTAGGTATAGCATTCCAGCCTTGACTACCTAAGGCTCCCTCAAACATGATAGAAGGCTCTAAAAGGCTGTAAGATAAAAAGACATGCAAGATGTAAGAAATCGATAAAAGCGAAGGAACCACAGAATGGGAAATTTATCCCCAAACAGCCTCTTCTGACTTTGGACCCACACAGCTTTAGCTGGATGCCCACTCCAGGTCACCCCAAGTCTCTGAGAGTACCTCTTTGTAGTAGCCAGGCTTCTTATGGTTGAAAGTTATAAAGACCAACTCATGATAGCTGAACCTAAAGGACACTTTATTGGCTCATTGAAAGGAGAAGTCTGGATCAGGGGATGGGAAGCATTGAAAATGAGATCACCAGGTCATCATTTCTCTCTCACATAAATCTGTGTGCCTCTGTGTGGTCTTTTCCTTGTGGAGACTGGCTTCTCTGTGGGGCTGGGTAGGTGGGACAGGGAGTAGTTGCCATGTCTCAAATATTTCTAGGCTTCAGTAAATCCAGTTTAATAATCTCAGAGGACAGGGAAAGAGTCTTCTCCCTCTGTATGTAAAATCTGTATGTAAAATCCCGGGGTGGACTCTGATAGGCCTGGCTTGGGCCTATGCCCACTTCTTGGCCATTCTCTGTAGCCAGGCAGGTGCTGGGTTTGACAGTCCCACCAACACTACATGGGATGGGAGAAGGGAAATCCCCCAAAGGAAAGATGGAGAGCTCTTTCCCCAAGAAGGGGATCTCAAATAGACAAACCTAGCAGGGCTCCCTGACATGACTTTTCAACCTTCTCAAGAAGACCACAAACCTCCGAGTGCCCAGCTTATGGGACTTCTATAGCCTCCATCTCCTTATGACAACAGCTTCCTGTTATTCAATGCCCGGGACCTGCCCAGCACCTCCCATGGGTTTTCTCATCTTAACAACAGCGTTTCAGTTGGGTGTTAGCACCCCCATTTTACAGACAAAGAAACTGACGCTCAGAGAGGTCACATCAGCTGCCCAAAGTCACACAGCTGGACAGTGGCTGAGCTGGGATTCAAGCTCTAAATGAAAATCAAGTGCTCTCTTGCCTGTTCGCTCTCCTTAGCAGAAGCCCTGCAGCCAGCTGGCACCTGCGGTCTCTCTGCCAGCACAGGTGTGCTCTCTTCGCTTTCTGACAACGACTCTACAGGCTTTCGAAGGAGGCTCCCCTGACTCTCTCAGTTCCCCATCATCCTTGGGTGGGCTGGCTCCCACCAGAGGAAGCTGGAACATTCATTACAAGGCTAAAAATCTTGTGAATCTGTGTAAGCCTTGAAGACTGGCATAGAGGAGCTGTCTCCCGCCAGGCTGGAGCGGCAGGAGATGTGCCAGTGGGGTTACACCTTGTCTGGGGGCAGCTGCAGCCACGCTGGGCAGAGGGTCTTCATCACGGGTGTCTCTGGCAACCGATGATGATCTCCTCAGACTCCATGCTGACAAATACAGCCTGGGAGGCAGGGACCTCAGGTTCTATATCCAGGTCACAACAGGCGATACGGCACATAGCTTCTGGAGCCAGCCTGCCTGGTTTGAACACTTACTCTCCCATTTATGAGCTCCATGACCTTGGGGATGCTATTTAACTCTCTCTGTGCCTCAGTTTCCCCATCTATATTATCATCAAGGTGTTGTCAAGAGGGAATAGTAGATTAATATTTGTAAAATGCTTTCAATGGTACTCTGTCAATGCCAGCCACTACTATTCCAGTGACCCCTGACCCAGTGAATAGGAGGAAAGGGGAGGGATGGCAACCTCTCCCCCTCTAGGGGAGAATGACTGGGTCTATCCCCTCCCAGGGGCAGCTGTGACATCTCAGCTAGCACCCCAGCTCTGGGTCCAAGATATCCTGTGACACAGGACGGTTCATTTCGCCTCGAAGAGCTTCCGTTTTCTTAACTGCAGAGCAAAGCTAATAACGCCTGCCCTTCTATGTGGGTTACAGCAGTGACAGCATCATGTGTACTCTAAGTGATGGTTAGTCTTCACAAAGGTGCCCTGGTAGGAATATCAGGAGAATGGAAGCATGATGAAGGTAAGCAGGAGCTTTGGAGCCCTAAGGAGGTGGCAAAGCTAACCCCAGGCTCTGGGCATAGGGATCTGTGGGAGCTATCATCATCATCATCATCATCATCATCATCGTCATCATCATCATCATCATAATCATCATAATCATCGTCATTATCATCATCATCATCATAATCATCATAATCATCGTCATCATCACCACCATCATCATCATTGTCATCATCATCACAACATTGATACTAGATGTCAGAACATTAACACTAGATGCCTGATTGCATATGGCAATTGATGGAACTATTTATAGATAGTTATGTGAACCCTGCACTTGCCTGTGGATCAATTATTCTCTACCTCAACGGTTCTCAACTGGAGGTGGACCATTTGGCAATGTCTAGAGACACTTTTGGTTGTCACAACCTAAGGGCTTGTCACAGGTGAGTAAAAGGCCAGGGATGCTGTTAAACATCCTACAATGCACAGGACAGGCCGTAACAAAGAGGGAGCTGGCTCAAAATGTCAGTAGTGTTGAGACTCTGCTCAATATTTTTTACACCCTTGATGTTAAAAGTGTGACAAAGATCCCCTGGCAGCTTCTTCCTCAGGCCTACTGAATAAGAATCTGTCTACATATTAAAGTTTGAAGAACACGGTCTAAAAACAAAAACAAAAAAAACTTGCTGAGAGAATATACAGCCAGCAAACCAAACTACTAACCATATAGACCAAATGTAGGGCATTTGGGGTTGGGGAAAACAGAAGACAGACTAACAGTGGATGATGGAAGGATGGATGGATTGGTGGAATTAAGATTTGTTGAACACCTAACATTCACTCAGCGTTCTCATTTTACCCGGCTGCCCTAATTCCATCCCTGAGATCTGTTTGCCCGGGTCTCTTGTTCTCCACCCCATCAGCAGGCTCACTTTCCCTCCAACCCCAAGTTAGCCTTGGGCTTGGAAAATGCATTACGAGGGCCTCAGCACTAAAGATGGATGGCTGTTGACCTGGATCGGTGGTCAACAGACTTCTTCCATAGAAGGAAAAGATAGTCAATATCTTAGACTCTTTGAGATATACAGTTTCAATCGCATTTCCTCAACTCTGCTATCACAGCACCAGCACGGTCACAGACAATATGAAAACAAGTGGACGTGGCTGTGTTCCAATAAAACTTTATTGACAAAAAAACCCGGGTGGCAAGCCAGATTTGACCCCCAGGATGTAGTTTGCCAACTCCAGACCTATGCAATCTCTAGGGTTTCTTCACCCCCTAGTATTCTGTGGCTTATGTATAAGAGAAAGTCCTAGATGAGAGGTTTAAAATGGGGGGTCTAAGCCATATCCAGCCCACCGACAGATTGTGTTCAGCCCAAACAGAGTGTTTCTATTTCAAGGACATTTAAAACAAACCCTGAAGCAGAGACTAGTACAATGAACCCACATGAACCCATCACCCAGTTTCAGCAACTATCACCGCTTTACCAGTCCCATGTCATCTATTCCCCCCACACACCTTTTTTTGGAGGTATTTTAAAGCAAATCTAGACATCATATTATTTCATCCTTAAATACTTCAGTACATCTCTCTAGCAGATAAGACCTTTTTGAAAACACAACCATTATCACCTTAAAAAAATGAAGAATAATTCCTTATTAGCATCCAGTACCTCTTATATATTTAAATTTCCCTAATTATCTCAAAAATGTCTTTTTTACAGGTGTTTTGTTTGAATCCAAATAAAATCTATATGTTGTAGTCACACAGAGCTTTTAAATTTTGGAATTGGTTGTCAACATATGAAAAATCTGGATTTCACACAAACATCAGGTTTTCAAATTTTCTTGAGAAAAAATTGAAATATTTGCAACTTGGCATCCTCATCCCCCTGACAGCAGCAGCACTGAGCAGCCAGCACACACTCAGGATGAGGACCCAAGTTCCCTGCCCACTCCCACCCCGCAGCCCCCAGCATCCCTGCAAGCGTTAGAGTTTGCCATGCTTATTCTACGTTTTCTAGTCTCTTTCTCCCACCTCACCTCTTTCTCCCAGGAAGTCACTGGGGCCGTTCTCTGACCCACTTTTCCCTCCACCCAATCCCAAACTTCCCCTTTACCATTATTTTTCCTCCATCAGAGAAAACCTTTGGAGTCTACACAATTCCTCCTGGAACTGGGGGTGGGGCAGAGAGGAGGGATTTACCCAGAATGATTGGCCAGCTTCTTGGGTGGCTGCCTCCAGGGAACTCGGATAGCTCCTCTGCCCCCTGAAATGCTCCCAACCAGCTCAGCTTCCGCCTGATGGTCACAAGCACAGAGCTCACTGCCCCCTCCTCCAAGTAGAGAACAGATCTGCCTGGAATTCACTGTGTGACCTTGAAGAAATCACTCTCCCTTTCTGGGCTTCAGTTGCTCCTTCTACACAATGGAATTATGTAGAATGGAGGAAAGTTGGGTAAGAGAACGGCCCAAGTTGAGTTTCTGGGTGAGACATGAGTAATTTTGAGCCAACAACCTGTGATCCTGTGATTCTATTGGTCATACATGGCCTCGCCAACCCATCTCCAGGATGGTTGTGGGGAATGGAGAGGTGCCACCCCAGAGCAGAGGAGGAGGAGGAAGAGAAAACAGCCTGCACCCCTAATTTCCTTTGCATCTTCTCAGGCCACACCGTCTTCTGACTGTGAGTGCATGCTGGTATGACTTCCGCTCCGGATACTGACAAGCTGTGTCTGCCCACCCCTAACAGTGGTGCATACAGGATATCCACCAGGGCAGGACAGACTCCAAGAAATTCTAAGGCCGCTTCTGAGCATGTGCAGGGGTGGGGATGCCCATGTAGGGCAGGGGTGGGATGGCAGTGGTAGGCTCAGAGTCTGAAAAAAGGGATTCAGGCAACAGCCCATCCTGGGGTGCTCCGTCATGCACAGGACTCCAGCTGCAGGGAAGCCAGGTGGCAGTCACAGCCCACTGGGGGTGTCAAACACATAAACAAGCTATTATAATAAAACATGACAAATGTGGAATAGAAGCCTGCATCAGGCACTTTGGGAACACAGAGGAAATGGTCTGTTTATCCAGTTATATATGCCTCCACCTTATTCCAAAAATGATTTGAAGAGGCCAACAAAGCTCAATACAGACAAACGAAGTGAAAATGAAGCAAACAAGGCAAGAAAAATCATGTAGGAGGAAGAAGGTGAAAGCAAGGGTGAAGTTAATATCCAAAATGTCTACCAAAAGGTCCATACTCTTGCTAGAATCGAGCCACAAATTTGCCTGTGGGCTTCCTAGTAGTCAACGCAAAAGGAGAAATCCTCAGAGTTGTACAATCACAATGCTCCTTAAAATAAAGCATGGGAATAACTCTGGACATGCATAAGTAATCCTGATGCTGGGATCTGAGAGAAATTCCTCTCTGAGTGGTTCTCAAGAGGAGACCCTAAAACTAGGTGAGGAATATATGGGAACTCTCTGTGCTGTATTTGCAACTTTCCTATGAATCTAAAAGTATTCCAAAATCAAAGGTTTATAATCAAACGTTTATACAAAAGAAATAAGAGAAGAGGAAGAGGAAGAAGGAGGGAGAGAGAGAGGGAGAAGGAGAAGAGGAAGAAGAAGAAGTCGTCCACAGATAAAGCCCAACTCTCCCTCCACATTGCCCGCTAGACTCAAGTTTGTGCTATTCCTACTTGTAACTCCCGGGGGCGCCACTCACATCTACACACTACCTGACACATAATAGGTTTTTTATAAATATCTGCTGAAATAATTCTTGAGTGGTCAAAATTGACATTCAGGGGATATTTAGAAGTGATTGTATATAATATAGAAAGGATATGGACTCTGAATTGAGGGAGTACCCAACAGATAATCCCAGGTGCTTTAGGGACATTTTGGCGGGGGGGGTGGGGGGGTTAATTTATTTTATTGAAGTATAGTTGATTTACTGTGTTATGTTAATTTCTGCGGTACAGCAAAGTGATTCAGTTATACATATATATACATTTTTTTTCATATTCTCTTCCATTATGGTTTATCACAGGGTATTGAATATAGTTCCATGTGCTATACAGTAGGACCTTGTTGTGTATCCATTCTATATACAACAGTTTGCATCTGCTAATCCCAAACTCCCAGTCTATCCCTCCCTCCCCTCCCCTCCCCCTTGGCAACCACAAGTCTGTTCTCTATGTCTGTGAGTTTGTTTCTTTTTCATAGATAAGTTCATTTGTGTCACATTTTAGATTCTACGTATAAGTGATATGGTATTTGTCTTTCTCTTTCCACATTACTTCACTTAGTATGACAATCTCTAGGTTCATCATGTTGCAGCAAAATGGCATTATTTCATTCTTTTTTATGGCTGAGTAATATTCCATTATATATATATTACCACATCTTCTTTATCCACTCATCTGTCGATGGACATTTAGGTTGCTTACATGTCTTGGCTATTGTGAATAGTGCTGCTATGAACATATGGTTGCATGTATCTTTTTGAATTATTGTTTTGTCTGGATGTATGCCCAGGAGTGGGATTGCTGGATGATACGGCAACTCTATTTCTAGTTTTTTGAGGAACCTCCATACTGTTTTCCTTACTGGCTGCAGCAATTTACATTCTTTAGAGCAAGGGTCTCCAACCCCTGGGCCGCGGACTGGTACACGCCTGTTAGGAACCGGGCCGCACAGCAGGAGGTGAGCAGTGAGCCAGGGAAGCTTCATCTGCCGCTCCCCATTGCTCGCATCACCACCTGAACCATTCCCACCCCCGTGCCCCACCACTGGTCCATAGAAAAATTGTCTTCCACCAAACCGGTCCCTGGTGCCAAAAAGGTTGGAGACTGCTGCTTTAGGGGCATTTTAAGCTACATCAACAGGCATCAATCTTTTGACCTTTTTTGGCTCCATTTACTAGTTTCTGCCAATGTTATGTCCCTTGGCAGTGAAAAAGTCACAGAATAGAATTTAGAGTGAGATTTACAGAACATGACAAGATTTGGGAGAATCATCATTTTGAATAAACAAGTGGACTTTAGCTCCCCTTTTATCTTTTTCACAACTATTAACTTTAAAGTGACACAATAATTTTTTTTCATAAGAATATAGCTGCTCATGGCCAGAATATTATCCAGGACATCTGACCTTAAGGCTACAAGGAAAACAAGACAGTGGGAAGGAAATTATGGAAGGCATTACGCTGAATTCTGAATTTTGTGACATCTGCCTTATTTTAGTCACTCAAAATCTTATTCCATTTGAAATGTCTGGGTGATCCCTAGACCATTTCAACAAACTACAGCCTAAATCTGGGATGTGCCTCACAATAAATGACAGGATTCTTAATCAGAACATGATTTCTAGACTGAAAATGCAATCATTTTATAAAAATGCTGTGGTGTACTATTTAGCTATATCTTTATAATATGAATAAATATACCTGAAGTTTCCAGCCTCCTCCCTGCTGCAAAAAAGACCCTGGGTGATGGGATGAATGAGCAAAAGTCTCAATCACAATCATGCAATTGATACAATGATACAACAGTAAGCTTCCTAGGCAGGAGTATCCAGCTCTGCCTGCAGAGATCAGGGAAGCCTTCCCAGAGGAGGTGACTTTGGACTGAGTCCTCAAGGATCAGTAGGATGGTGTCAGCCCAGAAAGAGAGAGTGAGTGGAAGGAATTCCAGGCAGATGGAAAGGCAGAACCCAGTGCACCAGAGGCCTTCCATTTGCCCCTTAAAATCTCTCTCTCTCTGCTCTGCTGTGGGTCCCCTGGCTGTACTGAGTTTGACCAAAGGGATACCGAAGATGCCAATGCATTCCCTGTGTCAGCCAGGATTGATTTCCTGCCTTAATTTCATATGGTATCCTTACATGGCCAAGAGAGACAAAGACAGAGAAAGAGAGAGAGAGAGAGAGAGAGAGCGAAAGAAGGAGATCATTTGCATTCCGTCCCTCTTTTAAGGGCACTAACTCCATCATAAGGGCTCCACCCTCATGACCTGATTACCTCTCAAAGGCCCCACCTCCTAATACCAACAAACTGGGGATTAGGGCTTCTATGTGTGAATCTGGGGGTCTGGGGGACACAAACATTCAGTCTATAGCAGCAGCTTATAAACAAAGAGCCCCTGCTCACCAAAGCTCTTAATTATTCCAGCCTTGAGCCAAAAATTCCATCCTGACCCACCAGGAAGGCAGAGGTGAGAAGGACACAGTTGTCTGCCTGAGTTCCAAATGCAGGTCTGAATAGGTCATTTCAGGCATTTTCCCAGAAAGGGCTGGAAAGCTTGTCCAACACAAGAAAGTCAGCACACGGTCAGTCACAAAGCCAGAGCATGTGGTCTCAGAGAAGCTTCTCAGAAACACCAGTGCTTCCGCTCCTCTGCCCTCACATCCTACTGACCTTGGTTTTGTGGCATCTTTCCAGATACCGCCAGTGAAAGATTCAGAGACCAGGATAGTAGTGATCAGGATTTAGTGCATATCAGAACTCGGGGAGCTTACTAAGAATATAGACACTGAGATAGTTACCAAGCTGCCCTTGTGGCGCTGAGGCACACCAGAGTTTGAGCTCACTGGACCAGGGAAATCCTGACATGGGGTAAAAGAATGGACTTCTCTATTTGGTGGATGTTTCTTACTGTCATTACTATTACTAAGTCATTGAAGAATTGAATTTTATAGCAAATGTTTATAACAGTCAAGGAGAATAAGTACCAACAGTGACGATATCACAGAACTGGTACCTAGCATGTACCAGGTTCCTCACATGCATTAAAAATGCATCCTTATATAAACAAAACATAGTATATACATATAGTGGAATAGAATTCAGCCTTAATATTGGATACAACGTGGATGAACCTTGAGGACATTATACTAAGTGAAATAAGCCAGTCCCAAAAGGATAAATACTGTATGTTTCCATTTACTCAAGATTCCGAGAGTAGTCAAATTCACAGAGACAGAAAATAGAATAGTGGTTGCGGGGGGCCGGAGGAGATGGGAGTAGAGAGTTATTGTTTAATAGGTACGGAGTTTCGGTTTGGGGGGATGGAAAAGTTGTGGAGAGAGATGGTGGTGACGGTTGCACAACAGTGTGAGTGTACTTGACGCCACTGAACTGTACATTTAAAATAGTTAAAGTGGTAAATTTTATGTTATGTATATTTTAGCACACACACAAAAAGAAAACATGCTGACAACAAAGCTGGGCTAGGAGATGAATTCTGAACTTCAGAGTCGGGGAAGTGTGGGTGTGAATCCCAGCTGTCTCAGTGATCTTCGGCAAATACAACTTGACCTCTCCGAGCTTCTACTTTCTCTTCTGTGATATGGGCAGGGAGGGGGACCAGGACAAGAATTAACGTCTCAGGGTATTGACAGCGGCTGTCATTCCATAAACATCAAGTCACTGTCCCACAGCCCTGTGAGCTGGCTGGGTATTATTAGCCTCATTTTGCTGTAAAGGAAGTTGAGACCCTGAGAGGTTGTGTGACATGTCCAAGGTCACACAGCTAGGGTGGAAGTGGTAGGGTTCCAAATATAAATATGAGTATAAAACTGGGCTCTGGGGCTTCCCTGGTGGCGCAGTCATTGAGAGTCCGCCTGCCGATGCAGGGGACGCGGGTTTGTGCCCCGGTCCGGGAAGATCCCACATGCCGCGGAGCGGCTGGGCCCGTGAGCCATGGCCGCTGAGCCTGCGCGTCCGGAACCTGTGCTCCGCAACGGGAGAGGGCACAACAGTGAGAGGCCTGCCTACCACAGAAAAACAAAAACAAAAAAAAAAAACTGGTGTCTGTGTTCCGTACTCTGTGATTCCCCCAGATACCCCTTGAAGCACATGCAGAATCTCACTTTGGATTTGAGGACCTGGAGGGTGCAAACCCAGGTGCTTGATTTAGGGCTTATTCTTCAGGTTCTGATATAAAATGTATTGTTTCTGAGGCCAATACGCAGCATCTCTCAGTTTACGGGCGTCCTTTATATTTACAAGTCCTATGAATGCGCAATTGAAATAGACCCAAAACGTGTGTCTCTAGACTCTTACGTGCTTGGAAATCAAAGCAGGACACATCGGTGAAGGGAGAAGTTGTTCCGAAAGCTGAAGTCTAAATTATGGGAATCAAGTTGAAATCTCAGTTCTGGGAGTAAAGTTCAAAATACACAGCGAGCCAGACAAGATAACAGGTATCGCTGCCAAGAGAAGGGAATGGAACTTCAGCAGAAGCAAAACAAACTCAGTAGAGTTTCTCAAGGAAACTCTATCTGAGAACTCAAGGATGCAGGTTTTTCCATCCCTGCCTCCCTGCCAAGGGCAACACTGCACAGAACCACAGAGATTGCGCTCACCTCCAGGGGTTGCCATTTGCATGTTCAATAATACAAATGGCGCCCCCAAAGCTATGCAGTGTGGCAGCCCTCTCTGCCTTCAGGTTAAGGAGATTTCTAAGGATATCAAACACGGTGGGCATCCAAGGAGGATGGTGAAGAAAGACGTGGGAAATGCCCTGGCTTTCTTAGAACTTGGAGATCAGATTTTAGAAGGTGAAAGAAATACCATCAATCTGTATGGAACCCACCGTGTGCCTCCACCATGCTAGGCTTTCAGCCATTTTGTCTCATTTAATCCTCAGGAAAAGCGCTCAGAGAGGTTCGGTAACTTGTCTACAGTCACACAGCTAGGGAGTGGTAGGGCCAGAATTGGAACCAGGACAGTGACTCCATGTCAGCTCCTCTCTATCCAGCTGCCAGCTGGGAAGACTCTGAACCAGTCTGGACATGGATTCATCTAGGCAAGGCTGGGCTACTGAGCCACTCGGGGGAGATGCAAAGAGGAAATTAAGCCACAGAAAGGCAACCTGAAGGGTTCGGGGAGAAACAGAGCAGGGGAAAGAGACCCAGTTCCTCTAAGCCTTGAGGATTGGGGGGGACAAGAGTAGAGGTTGACCGGTTATCAGCAGCAGGGGTAGAGCTGTCCTAGTCTGTTCCCTCTTCCCTGAGTCTCTGCCCTTCCAGTTCTCACTGATGAATGACCAAGCTGTCCCCTGGATCCTGCACATCCTGAAGACGGCTCTGTGGAAGGACTGAAACGCAAAGCTCTGAATGGGGGTCAGGAAGCCTGTCTCAGGCACTTGGGTCCAGAGGTAACCTGTGGGCTCAGCACTGTACCAGGAGACAGGGGTCTGAGTTCCAGGCCTGCCTTGACCACTTTGGGCCTGACTTGGGCATGTATCTCTCCTCTCTGAGACTCCATTTCCTACCTCCATTCCGTGCAGGCATGTTGACTTAGACGGTTATTTCTAAGCTTTTTCCATCTCTAATATCCTTCAGTTCTAGAATTTACCTCTGCTTCAATTAGAAAGGCTAACAAGCCTTCTCCAGGGTGCTGGCCTTGTTTTGCAGGTTCTCTTGGTCTGGGTGGCTCGGCTGTGTCCTGCCGTGTCCCTAGCCCCACACTCCAGGGCTCAGGCTTCGTTAGCCGACCGACAAGGGGAGAAGGATGGGAGGGGAGCAGAATCATCTCACCTTCCTGCATCCCAACACCTCCCTACCTTTCTGAATTTTTAAAAATGCCTTTACTCAGAATTCATCAAAGATTCATCAGGCTTGGGACTGGCCCAAGCATTTGCCTAAGGAGCCAAGTGGAGGTGAAATGAGAGAGGAGGCCAGGGGGCCGGCAGGGTGGGCAGGAATGTGGGTCTCCAGAGCTGCACTGGGGGCTCCGCCGGCCCTGGCTCGCTGGCTCAGTGGAGTGGGGCTGAGAAAAAGGAGGCTCCCTGGGCACCCAAGGATGCTTGACCCAGGCTCTGGGCACCCTCCCTTCAGCAGTGTGGGCTGCACCTTCCCCAGAGTGGGAGTACCCCTGTCTACCCTCCAGTTTTACAGGAGGTGGTGAGGATCCATGGGGCAATGGTGGGACCCCACTCTCCATGGGAAGACAAGTGGGTAGCATCCCAGCTGACTGTCAAGGAAGGCATTTGAGAACTGCTGGCATAATGTCCCAGACGGGGCAGGTGCTGGGGCAAGGGAGAGGCCATAGGTTAGGCTCTCTGCTCCTGGCTTCCAAGCTCCCTCCCTCATCTGCCTTCAATCTTTAGTTTCTACAGGAGATGCTCTTTTGGAAAAAAAAAAGTGCACCATTAATGTTTTAAAGCTTGCAAATCATTGAACAATCTACCCCTTCATTTTACAGACAAGGAAACTGAGGCCCTGAGTGAACAAATGACTTGCCCAAGGCCATTGGCCAGTCAATGGCAGAGCTGTGACTAGAGCCCCGGGCCCTGGCTCCCAGGCCAGGAGCCTCCCCCTTCTCCACTGGCCTCACCTTGCCGATGCCTTTGTGTGGCTATGTCCCTCCCAAATCAGAGGTGACCTTGCAGCGGGTAGACAGCCTGCCTGACGCAGGAGAATATTCCCCAGGTCAGGATAACTAGGTTGGGCAGATCTTCAGCCAATGCCCATGATGGAATATTCTGAATTATGTGTGCCTTGTCAGCGGCCTGGCTTGGGTCTTTCTGCAGAACAAAGTGAAGTTCCTCCAACCCCAACGGAGACTTGGATTTCAGCTCTCAGAGCATTGGGTCATCTGGTTCAATTCTCAAGTATTCACAAGAAGACACTGAAGCCCAAAGAAGCCATGGGTCAAACTGGCACGAGGTTTCCCGGGTCCCAGGTTAGTGCTCTTTCTGCCACATCACCGCCCCTCCCCAGGGTTTCTGTCCTCCTTCGGAAGTATCCCTCTGCCCCCACTGCCACCTCCTCCCCTAAGAGGTGTGACAAGGCCAGAAATCAGAGCGGACCCTCTCTGGGGGTCTTCACTCCTCTGTATCTGAGAGGCTTGGCTGGCTCTCAGCACCAGAACACCCACTGCAGACCTAGCAATACAATAAACCGTGATAATCATGTTTTTAATAATTGCCTGGAGTTTGTTTAACATACAGTCATGGCCGGCAATAAATCCAAATTAAAAGCCCCACCGGGAGGCCTAAGTTAAGCTTCCTGGTGGGAAACGGAACAGCTGAGGGAGAAGAGGGGGTGGGAGAGGAAGGGTGTGGCCTGAAGGGGAGCAATCTCCCTTCAGGGCTAGGATGCCCTCCGGAGGGACAGAAAGGCGACTGCAGGGAAATGGGCAGGTCCAGGTCTGGCCCCAGCATCAACCTCAACCCTAGCGCATGTGTTGGTTTCTTAACCCGAAAGGATTTCTTCAATGGTCCAGACAGAGAAAATACCTAAGTTCCCAAACCTCAGAGCTGTAAAAGAGACAATATTCATCCCCCTGCCTGGAGGTACCTCGGCTCCATATGGCAGGACCTTGCTTGTCATACTCAGTTCTGCTTCCCCAGTCAGCAAATATTTGCAGAATAAACAAATGGACGGATGAATGCAACTGAATGCTTCCCCTTCCATTTATTAATTGCCTCGGGTTTTTTTCCCTCTTCAAATATCTACCGTACCTACAGCACCTGGGGATGCAGATGAGCGAGATCTCTGCTGTCTAGGGGCTCCCTGCCAAGGGGACAGGAAACTGATGGATGATTCTGGTCTGTTTGATGCACGCTGAGAGAGAGCACACCCAAAGGGATGGAGGGAGGGATTCACAAGGGCTTCCAGGAGGAGGTTTCTTGAAGCCAAGTCCTGAGAGTAATTAAGTGTTAAGCTTAGGGGAGAGAGGGCAGGGTTGGGAGGTGACACTGACCTGAGAATAGTGTTCCAGACAAAAGAAACAGCATGTGCAAAGGCAGGGACGCAAGTGAGGATGTGGCAAGTTTAGAGAACTGAGGAAAGTTCCGTGAAACTGGAGAACAGAATTAGAGCTGGAAGATGAGGAGGGAGGGAGGGAGGAAGGGAGGGGGTCGGGAACGGAGGGAGGGAGGGGGAGGGAAGGGTGGGGGAGGGAGGGAGGGGTGGGGGAGGGGAGGGGGGAGAGAGAGGGGGATGAGAGCAGAGGGTTGGCAGGGCCCAGATTGTGAGGCCTATGTGAGCATGCTAAAGAGTTTGGACTTTATCCTGAGGGCAAAGGGAAGTTACTGAAGGGTTTTAAGCTCAGCAAGGACATGACCGGAATTGCAGTTTGGAAAGCTCACTCTGGCCACAATGTGAGGTGAGGGAGCCTGGGGCCAGGCAGAGTGGTTAGGAGGCCGCTGCAGCGATCCTGGCAAGAGAAAGTGATGGCCTGGACCAGGCAACTGCAGGGAGACGGAGGGACCGGGACTCATCCACAGGGAAGGGTCAAGGATGGTGGGCAAAGGGTCATGCCAACTAAATGTGCGAGGGAAGAGGGGGGACCCCCAGGTATCGTGGGTGGTTGAGCAGACAACACTGCTGCTGAGGACGGGAGCAGCGACACGCCTGTCAGAGGTAACTTGATCTGCTGCAAACATCTCTTGGGGAGAAAACAGCCACTTGTCCCAGTGCATGCAAACTCTACAGGGAAGATGGGCGGAACACGTCTGAGTCAGCCAGACCGAGCGAGCCCACAACACAAGGCCACCACCCTGGGGAAGATGTGACTGAAGCAGAGACAAAATCCAGAACCTTAGGGGCTACTTGCTGCAGAGCCTGCAATTTCTACAGATGTTCTTCCAAACATCTGCCTTCAGTCCGGCCTGCTGCTGTGACTTGCCCAGTGTCCCCTCTGGAAGGCAAAGTTTTGACTCCTACAGCATCGAAGCTGGAGTAAGTCTTCAAGAAACATCTCAGTCAACCTCTTCATTTGACAGTCTTGGAAACTGAGGCCTGTTGACTTGCCCAAGGTCACCCAGCAAGTTGGTGGCTGAGCTGGGAACAGAGTCCAGGCGTCCTGACTCCAGGCAGAGATGGTTTACAGTGATTGTTCCAGTTGCATGCAACTTCCCAGCCCTCTCTGTGCCTCAGTTTCCTCAGCTGTAAAAAGAGAACCAGCTGGGTTGGAGGTATGGGTTGAATAAGAAGACACATATGAGAGGCCTTTTGAGCTGGAAAGCATCGCAAATCAATAACAGCTTTATGCTTCCATTATTACTTTTTTAACAGATACTTGGCCTGTACCTGGTCTGTACCAGCTGTGCCTCTATACACCATGGGGGGTGCAGAAGTGACTGGGACAGGGGTCACCAGTGGAACTGCCCACCCCTGCACTGGCTCTGCACGCTGGAGCCTGGCGCATTTCAGCAGGTGGGTCCTTCCTGCTGCCTCTGGCCTCACCCACACTCCCTCCAGGACACTGAGATCCCACCCAGACCCATCAGCCCAGGGAGGGGACTGCTTGCAGGCCCTCCAATACTCATTCAACAGTCCTTTATTGTATGCTGGTTCTCTCTGCCCTCAGAGAGCTGACAATTTCATTGTCCTGAGGTGCACAGCAGTCCCATCTGCAAACATATCGCATTTCCCATCACACTTAGGATAAAAAGCCCAAACCTTCCCTTGTCTCAGGGCGTGGTCGACCACACTGACCTCAGGTGCCAGCACTGCCTCTCCCTCATGTCACGCCAGCCACATGTAACCCCCATCTTTCTTCAAACATGCCAAGAATGGTCCCACCACAAGACCGTAGCACTCACTGTACCCTCTGCCCAGAATGCTCCTCCCCAAATACCCACACAGTTCACTCCCTCCCTCCATTCAAGTCTCTACACAAATGCCCCCTCCTCAGAGAGGGCTTCCCTGATCACCCTAGCTAAAAGAGCCACCCCTGATCCCTCTCCATCCTTCATCCTGCCTCACATTTCTTCAAAGCTCTTACTGTGACCTTCCTCTTAAATGATTTAGATTAGATTTTTATTTGGTTATTTATTTACTATTTGTTTCTCCCAATGGAATATAAGCCACATGAGGTTAGAGACGTGGTTTTATTCACTGCTTCATCTCAGTGCCTAGAACGGATCTCCATAAATATTGGTTGATTGATTGATTGATTGAGTAAATGAATGAAGTCAATCCTTGTGGCCCTCAGGCCATGAGAGAAGCAGCTACTGCATGTCCCTGTTTCTAAAAGGCATTTCTCGAAAACATCTGCACAATTCTGAAATGTAGATAGTATGTACACTTACAGCAGGGTTTCTTTTCCCCCCAAAGCTATTATGAAATCGGTGCATCTCACAGTCAATGGCATCTTCCAGTTGAGGAAGAACCCAGAGAGGCAGGGACTCGTCCTCCCCAAGGAGACTTGGTGGAAACTTCCCCAGGCAGAGCACATTTAGCAGAGCTTTGAGGGATGAGTGAGCGTTTTCTGTAATGAGATTGTACAATAGAAAGGACAGTCCAGACCAGAGAAACAGCACGTGCAAAAGGACATCTGTTATCTTCTCTCCTTGAGAGGTAACATTATTATTCCCATTTCACAGATGAGGTAACTGAGACTACCATTTTAGCACCTGCAAAATGCCTGGTCCATAATGGACACTTAATAATCACTTCATTTTCCCATAAATATTAATTGAGCATCTATTGTGTTCAAGGCCCTCAGCCAGGTCCTACTTCTAAATAAGGTCTACGCATGTCATGCTCGTTCTTGTCCCCCGGCATAGAGGCCTTCACTACCTGAAAAACTCCCCTGATGCTTCAGGATGCTGCTCAGATGCCACTTCTTCTGTGGCCTCCCAGAGCAGGACGTATCACTCCCTCCTCTGCTTCCCTCCTACTCTGTAGGGCCCTCTGCAGAGCATGGCAGGGTTCACCTCTGCTTCCCCTTCTTCTAAGGCAGAGACTGGGCCCAGCATGCCATCTGGCACACAGTAGGTCTTCAAAACACGTTGGTAAATTGTGTGAATGAACGGATGGACAACCAAGTGATCCACAAAAAGGTGCTGCCCTAACAGAGACCGGAATGAAAAAGGAAAACTAGGCAGAGTTGAAATATGTGTCAGGGAAGGTCAGCCTCGGCCTCCACCTCCGTTCAGCCAAGCTCTGGGGTGCTCAGAGCACAGCGGGAGGGGCTCTGGGCTTCCTCCAGCCAGGCGCAGAGGATGAGGGAGGCATTCATTGAGATAGCTACGCATGGTGCTTTGAACGGGGACAGGAAGCACTTTCCTAGGAGGAGAATGGGGGTGAGGGAGTTAAGGACAGCCAGGCTGGCTTGTCCTGACAGCAGCCACACCTGGGGAAACCAGGGGCTGGAGTGCTCATTTAACAAATGGAGCTGGCATTCCACAGCCCTTCACCAGCAGAACAAAAGTAATCTTTGGATTTTCAGTTAATTTGTTCTTTTAATGGATCCATCTTTTTATCAGCTGTTAAAATGGGCTTTCCCCATTAGCTGCTGGAGTCCAGCAAGGCAGCTGGTTTCCTAGCTCCTCTGCCTTAACAAGAAGCAAATGGGCTGTGGCACCTATGTGTCCAGAGACTATGGGGGGGTGGGGGGGCTGTTAACTTGACAACACACACTAGCTCAGGGGCATTTGAAACCTATGGACATGCACAGTGAAATTTACACAGGATATGTTGAACACAGAGAGTTGTGAATCCCACCAGTGTCCACACTATTCCTACGTGTATAAAAAGGCAGCACTGTGGGCTTCTCTGGTGGCGCAGTGGTTGAGAGTCCACCTGCCGATGCAGGGGACACGGGTTCGTGCCCCGGTCCGGGAAGATCCCACATGCCGTGGAGCGGCTGGGTCCGTGAGCCATGGCCACTGAGCCTGCGCGTCCAGAGCCTCTGCTCCGCAGCGGGAGAGGCCACAGCGGTGAGAGGCCTGCGTACCGCAAAAAAAAAAAAAAAAAAAAAATGCAGAGCTGAAAGGGGCCTTGCCTTAGAGACGACTGAGCTTAAAGCCCCTCTTTCGACAAAGGTAAAAGCCCAGAGAAGGAAAGCAACTTTCCTGAGGCTGCACAGCACCTTGATGCCAGGGCCGAACCTGGAACCCAGGTCTTCTGGTGCCCAATTGCTGTGGTCTCCTAAAATATCAGCTGCAAAGGCTGGTCCAGCTTCCTCAGAACTGGGGTTCCCAGCAGTCCCCTAGGGTTCCCCTTCTTGTTCATTTTCCACTCCACCAACCTGTCTCCCACACATAAACCTGATTATGCATCACAACTCAGCTCCCAAGAGTTATAACAGTTACACCCTCAGGCATGTGTGCAGCACTTTACAGTTTACAAACTGCTGTATCTCATCAACTCTCCGTCTCAAAGGTAGGCAGAGCTGGTATTATTCTAATCTCCATTTTCCAGATAAGGAAGCCCAAGCTCAGAGCTATTGGAAAGATAAGGCCAGGATTCAAAGTCAGGCCTCCCAAATCCAAATCCCAGTACCCCCAGGGCAGCGCTGTGATTGCTAGGTGCAGAAACCAAGGTTCCCTCTCCTAAAACCAAACTCAGAAACACGCGCCTGCAGGCACACGCACATGCGCCCATCACCCCAACACATGTGTCTGCACAAATGAGCAGGGCTGGACTGTGTGTACAGGCAAACAGCCTCCCCTCCACTCACATATTCCTCCTCCCAGCCAAGGCTGGCCCAAATCTGCCTACACTCCGGGCACTTAATAAGCAAAAACATCAAGTCACTCAATCAATAAGCTCAGCTGTTGACAACAGCGAGGGCTGAGAGCTCCTAAAAGCTAATAATGCTTTGAGCTATAAACATGGTCATTAGCCAGGTTCCCGCCCTGCCAAGCTGGCTCTGCTGCTGTGGACGGGGGCACCCGCGCCTGCAGCAAGAGGCCATGGCATTTCGAGGTTGGCTGAACCCACTCGGCCTGCCCAGACTGGGCTGCTGCTGCCATCCCCCTCTCCTGACTTAAGTACCCCTGGGGACCCTTTCCCAGGGCCCAAGAAGGGGCAGCCAGGCTGAGGAGGCCCCAGCTGGATCCCACCAGAAGAACATGTGGGAACCCTGAGGGCCACCTCCAGGACTGTTAACTTTGAAACTCGTGCTGTCTCACAATCACCAATGCCACCCTCAGGAAGCTGCCAGGGAAAGATGTTACACACCCAGGCTTCAAGGAGATGTGATTCAAAGAGGAGGCCTGACTCCTAGCTGAGCCATTTATGAGCTGCAGGACCTTGGGCAAGTTACTTAACTTCTCTGTGCCTCTGCTGCCTCTTGTGTAAAATGGGAATAACCACCACCTCCCAAGGTGATTGTGAGGCTTGAGTGTGATCCCTGCACCTAGCAGAGTGACCAGAACAAGAAAGGTGCCTGATAATCGAGGAAGGAGGAAAGTGACCCTGGAAGCCACCTGCAAGTGTGGGAGAAGCCAGCACTGTTGGAAGATGGGAGGGACGTGAGCCAAGTGACATACCTTGTTGTCAAACATGGTCAGGCAGCCGGCAGAGGGTCTGCCTGTTTCCAGCTGTTTCCTCCAGATGATGTCTGACCTTAAAAACCGTCTTCAGCCAGGGCAGGTAGGGTATTAGCAGATCTGGACAGCACAGGAAGACAGTGACCTGCCAGGACACCAGTCCTGGATTAAGGAGGGCTCTGGGGTCCCATCACAGATCTTAAATCTGGGCACAAGATTCCACCAGCCTCTCCTTTTAAATGAATCAGCCCCGGCAGGGAGTTGCAACATCTGAGGGTTGCCCTTAATTAGTTGTTGTTTCAGCAGATAGAATCAGGGAGCATGTACCCCCCAGCTTCCCAGAGGAAAATAATATGCCTTCTTAGTAAGTAAGATTATTTGAAAGTGATGTCAAAACAGAAGCCATTTTTTTTTCCTCTCTGGAAATCTCTCAGCATTTCTGACTTTCCAGTGGCTTCTCCTATCTGCTGGCGCTCTCTCTCTCTCTCTGTGTGTGTGTGTGTGTGTGTGTGTGTGTGTGTGTCTTCTCTGTCTCTTAATGTCCTTTTCTGTCTCTCTCTGTTCCTCTTTGTCTCTATTTTGTCTCTCTTTTATCTCTGAGATTGTCTGTGTGCATGCATGAATGTATATGCAATCTTATTTCTCCTACTATTGACTCTTTTCACCCAGTTCAGAATTTCTGAAAATTTTTGGATAAGAGTTCCCACCTATGACCCAATATCGAAGGGGGGATTACCTTCGTGGGGTGACGGTTCAGAACCATGGGCAGAGTTTCGCGTTGGCCACGCAAGGACTTCCAGGCCCTGAGGAAGGCGTCCTGGGTCGGGGTGAGTGGGGTGGGAGGAGGCTGGGCAGGATGGGAAGAAGCTTCTGGAACTGGTGAGGGAAGGAGAGGAGGAGCCTGAATTGATAGGAATGGGCTGGGTTGAGGAAAAGAGTGAGGATAAAATCATAGTGAGGGTGGAGGGCTGGATGTACCAGAGTGAGTATAAAGGGGTGAGGCTGTGAGTTCAGGGCTCCTGAGCATGAGTGAGGTGAGCAGAACGGTGAACAGCCGTGCGTGTGTAAAAGAGCATGTCTGTTCATTTGAGTGGATGTGAAGGCAGATACGAGGGATGTGCCGATGGGTTAGAGTCAGCCCAGGGTCAGAACTGGGCTGCTTTCAGCCTTTCTATTCCCTCCTCCTTGCCTTGTGGGAGGCAGCAGGGGCCACTTGTAGGGCTCAGCCCCAGGGAGGGGCTGAGTGTCGGGGAGCTGAGCTCACACTCGGGACTCCGCTTGTGGAGGGAAGGCAGGGAAGGGAAGCAGGCCATTCCACCAGGCTGGCAGGTAAATATTTAGAGGGCTGTTTTCATGAGTATAAAAACTCAGCCCGTCTGCTAGGCTGTGCTTGCAGAGGCTGGGAGGGGAGAGCTGGATCTAGGCCAGCCAGGAAGCCTGTTTAAACCCTCAGACACACAGCTCCCCCAGCCCACGCTGCACCAGCCTTCTGGCTCTCAGAGACACACACAGGGCACTCAGCCCACTGGCACACACGCCTGCACTCACCAGCACCCTGTGCACGGGTACATGATTACACACACGCACACAAACACACGCCAGCCACACTGTATCACATACACAACCAGACCATACAGCTCACATATCATTACAAATGCAGCCACAGTGGCCCATACAACTCACACAATAACACATGCACACACTCAGTTCACGAGGCTTCACACCCACAAATGTACCTACGACTTAAACACACAGAGACCAGTCACCATAGATGAAACAATATCACAGGTGGACCAGCCACACACACAAAACGTATACATGAGCCCTCCCAGGGACCAAAGTAGACTTTAAAGAGCACACAAGTACAGGCGCACACACACAGACACTGAACACTTACGGACTCACATACTTTTGACAACATCACAAACGCAGTTTATTTATCAAAGGCCCTAGATACGTCCTGCAAAGTCACATGCTGTCTTACCCAGGCAACTCACCATCCTCTGGGAGGCTTTATATGGTAAGAATAATGTTTATAAGGTAGTGGTTAAAAGACTTACTCTGGAATCAGACGGTGTGGGTTAGAATCCCACTTCTGCCATTTATGAGCTGCTCTTGGAGGGGGGCATGTAATAATTCAATGAATTCATGAACTTAGAATGGTACGAAACACATGGCGAACACTCAGCAAACTCCATCTATAATTATCACAGAGTTTACATATATAATTACTGTCCCTATTTCATAAGGAAGATGAGGCCCAGAGAGTGGAAATGACTTGTCCAAAGTCATAAGACTGATGACAAATATGGCGGTGGGGATGACGGTGATGATGACGACATAACAGCAGATACTTATTTTGCACTTATGAGAGCCAGGTACTGTTCTAAGTACTTTCAACCTATATTATCCCAGTCAGTGCTCACAACAAGCATAGGAGAGAGGCCCTGTTATTATCTCCACTTTGCAGTTGCAGAAACTGAGGCACAAAATTGTTGAGTAACTTGCCCCAAGTTGCACAGTAAGGGTAAAGCAGGAGGTCGTTGCAGAGTTAAGTAAGCCCTGCCCTGCCATCTTGCCCACTTACTTCCCAGCCACCCTCCCATGAACTGCAGCGCCTTTGAGTGGTACTGCGGTTTCTCTCTGTGACTCCTACTCTCTCCATCTGCAAGGGCCTTTCTTACCAACTGGCAAGACCTCTTCTCCGATTTGCATTCTTTCCTGAGAATCTCAGCCTTACCCTTGGTCCAAGGTGTGGGAAACCCAAGGGGACTGGAGCCAAGGGCCTTGATTCCACTCCCTGGTCTGGGACTCAAATAACCCATGGCCTGGCCAAGTTCCTTAACCTCTCTGGCACCCAGTTTGCCATCTGTGAGATGGGAATGCTGTATCTCCCTCGGAGAGATTGATCACGTTCGTGAGCATGAATAGTCTTTGCAAACTATAGAACCATCTATAGACATTGATGGCAGCGGCAGGGAGCTAGGAAGCTCCCAGAAATCTTGGCTCTCAGATTCAGACTCTCAATTTAACTTTGGTGGGAATGTCCACATATCCTGAGGTCTTTCTAAGAAGTGCTTAGGGAGCGACATCCCAGGACCAACAGGTGCCTTGGAAGCAAATTGGCCTACATGCCTTTTTACAGCAACGAGGAAAAGGTATGTCTCAGGCAGGATGGGTCACGTTACACCGTAGTAACAAATAGCCTTCAAACCTCACTGGTTGAAACCACATTATTTCTTGCTCACATTAATATCCATCACCAGTCAGCAGGGGGCTCTGCTCTTGGTCATCACTGGACAAGACTGATAGAGAAGCTACCATCTCTCCTGTTGCCAGTCACTCTACTTGAAGGAATAGAGAGCTCTAGGTCTCACTCTGGCAATTAAGTGCTTGGCCTGGAAGTGACAGGTGTCAATTCTGCTCACAGGTCAGGAGTCAGAACAAACGCAGAGCCCCATGCAAGGGGACCAGGCAGTGCAATCCTACCATGTAGATGGGGACGCTGGAAATAACTGGATAGCAGTTCTGATGGTGATGACAGGAGGAAGGAGGCAGCAGCTGTGACAACGACAGGGTGGGCTGCGCCCTGCACCCACTGCTCCTGGGGGAGATCCAGCCTCTGTGGTAAGCAGGCCCAGTCCTGTGACTCATTCCCTCCCAGTGACTTTCCAGAAGGCCATGGACTATGGAGTCCCAGAGGCCTGGATTTGAATGCTGGCTCTGTGTGACTGCAGGACTGTTATATCAGTGATGCTCTGTGAGTATCAGTTTCCTCATCTGAAAAGCAGGGTAAACTCCCTGCCAGAAAGAATGGCATGAAGATAGCACCTATATCGTGCCTGCCACCCTGCCTGGAACATAGAGGGCACTTGACAAATGGTGGCTGATTCTCCCAAGGACTAAGGTTCTGGAAAGACCCATCCTCCACCCTGGCTCCAGCCTCTGAGCCTGGCTTTGCACCATCCCCCCACCCACGTACTCCTCCTGCTGTCATGGGTTTCCACAGCCCCATCATGCTTTGCAGTGAGGCTGACCCATTCCCCGCCAGTGGTACCAGACCCCATGCAAGGAGAAAGGGCGATGCCGGCTACCCGGCAGAGGGTGATCCAAAGGAAACCTCAGTGACTGGTCTGCTTGCTCATTAATGAGGAAAACAGTCATCACTGAAACCTGGGGACTGGAGAGGGAGAAAGACGTTCCAAGCAGCACAGATATCCGATCTTGAGCATTTTGACCTCCACAGAAGGACCTCCACAGAAGCTGGGAAACCCCCAGCTCAGGTAGCCAGAGAAGGAGGGAGTCTGTCCTCTGAAAGACCATCCCTGCTTAGCTTCCTTATCTTCTCTCTCTATGCTTTCTCCTGAGCTCCAGGCTCATATGCCCTTTTTGTCCTGGGCACCCCCATGTCTGAGTCCCCAGACAGCCCCAGTGAAACCTGCCAACCTCACTCACTGTCTGTCCCCAGCCCACCCCAACCTGGTCTTCCTCCCACATTCCCGCTGTCCATGCAGGAACTTTTGAAGCTATTCATTCGGTCAACACGGCTCTAATGCTGCCTGCATGCCAGGCCCCGTGCCAGGAGCTGGGGATGCTGAGATGAAAGACATGGTCTCCGCCCCTGGCAAGTTCTCAGTCTAAAGGGGAAGACAGACGGGGACCAAGCACCACAGGGCAATTGTAGGGGCACGCTGGGCAGGCAAAGGCGTGACCGACTTTGCGGGCAAGGCAGGGGATGGCCAGTAAAACTTCCCAGCAGAGACAGGCTGAGGGATGAGTGTCCTGGGAATATCTGGGAGGGGGTGCTCCAGGCAAAGGGGATAGCGCAGCATTAAACAGCATGATGCATTCAAAGAACACAGTCGTCTGTGGCTAAAGCATTAGGTGCAAAACTGGAGGCAAGGAGTGAGTGGGGGAAACGGGGGTGCAGACAAGCAGGGTCACTCACGTGTTGCCATGCTGGGTTCCTCCCTCCACCAACGGGGGCGTTGTTAGTAGGAAACACATGAGACAGGTGGTCTCGCCTGTTAGCTGGAGTTCTCTGGGGATCCCCTAGCAGAGCCCAGGGCCACCCAAGCCTCCCACCTGCACTGCTGCTTCCTCCTAGCCTGTGCTTGCCGTGACCCCTTCACGCTCTGCTTCTGCCTCATGTTTCTGGCCCCTTTCACGCTCTCCAGTCCCCTGCAGCCTTGGGTGGCCTGCCCTTGAGTTAGGTCCACCCCAGGTACAGCTAGCTGAAACCTAGGGGGTCCTGTGGCTGCTCCTTCAGTGGGGCTTTGCAGAGACGAGACTGACGTGTGCAGAGGCAGGAATGAGCAGCCCAGACACCTCCAAGTCTACTGCTGCAGCAAGTCCAAGCACTTGGACTCTGCGGGCCATGGGAAGCCGTAGAGAGATTCCGAAGAGGGAAGTGACAATGCTGGATTTGTGAATGAAACAGATGATGGGAAGATGTGAGTCATGGCCCCAGTGAGTACTTGGCTGTGTAGAGGCTGGGGGACCCTCAGCAGCGTGTACACAAGCTGAGCTTGAGCCCAGCCTCCAGTCTAGGGTAGCAGAACCTCTGTGGCCGAGAACTGACATGGGAGCCTTACGGGAAGGAAGAAGCCATCCCCAACCCTCTGAGAGGACATGGGGAGCCCCTACAAGTCCCACCCCAGCTCCCTCATGAACGCAGCCTGAACCTGCCACCCCACTTCCGCTGCATCCCATTTTTCCGGACTTAATGTGACAAGGTCAGTGGTAGCCAAATCAGCATCCTTGGTGCTGCAAGGGCCGGGCTATAAAGAGGTACAAAGCCATGGTGGGAGTTCCGGCATCCTTCCTGGTATCCAAACAGAAGAATTCCACGACCTGAAACTCCACACGCAGGGACGTGCACACAGACACAGAAACACCCAGGAGCTGCCCTCACAGCCACAGCCTTTCAGAAGCACCTCGAGGTGGCACTGGCTGTCCCTTCTTTAGGCAGTTCTCACTCTGAGACAGGGCAGGGGCAGGCAGAGAGACCATCAGGCAGAGAAGTAGCCGTTCCATCCCGCTTTTCCTCCTGAGCTGTGGCCTCTTACATCTCCTCTGACATGTTCTTGGTTGCTTTCCTGCTTTCTGTCTCTGTCTCTATTTCTGTATATCCCCGATTCTTAATGAGTCTTTCAGCTAGGTCTTCCTTGGTCTCTCTGGGTCTCTGTCTTGGTCTATATGTGTCTATGTCTCCATTTCACTGTCTTTTTCTCTCTTCCTCTGTTTTGATGACTTTTTTCTGCAGCACCATCACAGACTAGCAGGGTAGAAAGAGCCCATAGATTTCATCAGGCCCAAAATGTACTTATGGAAATGAGGAAACTTGAGCCCGACAAGGGGAAGGGAGGTGCCCCGGGGCAGACACCTGGGCTTGTACTATTAGGGCCAAAGCCTCTCTTGTTGTAACAAAGCTAGAGTCTTCCTCCCCAGTTCACGTGGCTGGCAAGCAGCAAGAGGAAGCACAGGAGAGAGAGGACCACGATGATTCTACAGGAGCAAGGCGGGGGCAGGGAGACCCTGGGGCCAGTGGACAGAACCCAGTTCTAGGAATAGTCTCTCCATGAGCATGCTGTCACTTACCATCACTGAGCCTCAGTTTCCTCTGCTGTGAAATGGAGATAATCAGAGCAACCTTGTCTGCTTCACCAGCCTCTGATTAGTTTTTTATTAGAGGAAGTATATGGAAGTGCTTTGAAATAAACTGTAAAGCATCAGGCAGGAATGGAGGGCAGGACAAGGACTGATGACTGATGATAATGATGGCCTTTGATGTGGATGGTGACAGTGGCGATGATGGTGATGGTGGTGGTGACAGTAATGTTGGTGAGAGTGGTGATGGTGATGGTTCTGATTATATTGTGATGACGGTGACCGTAGTGATGGTGTTGATAATGGTGATGGTGAGAGTGGTGATGATAACGGTCATGAAAGTGGTGATGGTGGTAATGATGGTGACAATGGCGACGGTGGTGATGAGAGTGACTCTGGTGATCATGTTGACAGCAACCAAACGTAATATCTTGGATTCAGCCTTCTGAGGCTGAGATGAAAAATAGCAGGTATTCTTTGGAGAGAGCAACCCCCTCCAATCCCACCTTCTCCTTTAAGTCACCCCAAACTGTAGATCCAGGCTCCAGCCTTCCCATCTCCTCCAGTCCCGCCCCTGCTGTTGCCACTCTAGCCCAAGCCTGTGTGTCACCTCTCTCTCTGCAGCGTTGGCTTCCCTTCCCCAGCCACCTCCCCAGACTGTTCTTTCCCTCGACTCACTCCTACGCACAGGCAAGGAGAGGGAGCACGCTCACCGTAGCTCTTTATACCCGGGAACACCTCCCATTTCTCCTGCCTTGGCCTCCTTCCATTCCCCACCGGCCTGCAGTCAGCTTTCTAAGACGGGAGGTGAGATGGACAGGGCCCAGCCTGCTGCCCACCCCCACCTCTCCCTTAACCCCTGGGACAGGACCATGTGGGGTAGAAAGGGATGTTCATGATTTGGCACCAAACCCAGCTCCCTGCCTCAGTTTCCCCACAAGGAAGTGACCTCAGTCTCTGGAAGCGATGAGATGAGTTCCCTGCCCAGCACAGGTGAGGGTCAATGGCTTCTAAACTCAGTTGCCACCCTGCCAGTCCTCAGCAGGCTGGAGCCAGTGGGGTGATGGGAGGCTGTAGGATGGACTGTGTCCTGTGTCCTGGGACAACCATGCCCTCTCCCATGGCCCTCCTCTCAGCACAGGGAAGGGACCAGAAGGGATGGAGAGCAGGACAGAAACAGAGCTGTCAGCCAGAAATGAAGGCTGAGGTTTGAAGCTCTGGCATCTTCATCTCCATAATGCCTCCCACCATGTCACCCTCTCTCCTTGTGCCTCAGTTTCCCCTTTGCAGTAGGCAGAAGCCCATTGGGTGTCCTCCCTGAAGATACAGACAGGGGCTGGCAGCTTCCCACCACCCTGGCCTCCCCAGGGTCACTGGCAGACTCCCCCACACCTCCTTCCCTGCCATGGCTGCTCCTTTGACAAGCACCACCGGGAAATCAATCATCCCAGCAGAGCCAGGCCACGGCCCCAGACGTTCCAATTAAACACTTCACTCTGACCCTGGTTGCATCATCTCGGCTTGGAATAACGTCATCTATCTTCCCTAGATGGACGGAGCCTACAGGCCAGGCAGGGGGGGACCAGAAGTGCCCCACCCCCTGGAGACAGCCTCATCACGACAGGGACACATTTCAATCAAGAGGAACTGCGGCCCTTTCAGGAAGAAAAGCTGTCAGCCTTCCCAGGGACAAGCATTCATCTCCCCAGGAGGAGAAAAACATCTTGGCCCCTGCCAAGGGGAGCCCCATGTTTATGCCTCTGCCCTTCCCATTTGTTGGGCTGTCACCAGCCAGCCGGCCAGCCAGGAACTCTGGAATCTCAGGGAAGTGGCAAGTGGGGGGATGGGAGACCAAGGACAGAGTCTGATGGGACTTAATTTGAGGAGGGTGGGGTCCCTGGGTGGGGTGCTCTTGCCTCATGGGGCAGCTTCAGCCCTTCTATAAAGCAGCCCCCAATTCGAGAGGGGAAAGAGGGGTCCTGTCCCAGGGCCTCTCCCGGACTGATGACAGTCTTGTTGGGGCAAGTCCCAGACTAAGCAGGGAGGCCTGCCCTTGGGAACCTCCTTTCTGATGGGGGCGGGGGGACATACCCCTGCCTCGCGGAAAGCCCAGTCTGAGAGATACAGTCCCTGCCCAGGGGACCTGCCCTCCACCCCCCGACCCCTGCTCCCAGACTTAAAGGGCAGACACAGCACCTGCCTTGGGAAACTCATTCTAAAGGGCAAATGCAGTTTCTGTCACATGAACATCCCCCCGGGACCTCCACCTTGTGGGCCCTGGGGATGGAGAGCCCCTCAATTCAGGGCTGCCCAAAGGATCTTTGGCATCAGGCAGACTTGACCTGAGTTCAAATTCTAACTCTATGCTTTCCTTCCTGTGCGTCCTTGAACCAGTGACTCAGCCTCTCTGAGCCTCCTTTCTTTACCTGGAAAACAGGACCTGCCTTGAGGAGAAGGTGGGGAGGCTGTGTATGTAAAGCACCCAGCAGAGTGTCTGGCACACGGGGACCCACAGCGGAGGGCAGCGGCCTCCAGGGCAGGCTAACTCCCAGGACCGGGCAGAGAAGCAGCCCAGGGAGCTCAGGAAGCCTGGCCCTCGAGAGCGGAAAGGAGCCCAGGTCCCACAGGGTAGTAACCGAGCCAGCGGTGGGACCAGGACGGGGGCCCCAACCTACCGCAGCCCTCCTTGGGCACCAGCAGATGGCGCAAGGCCGGATGCCCAGGAAGTTTACTGAATATGACCTAGAGGCTTAGACTGTGGGGTCGGGGGCCAGGACCCACCACCCAAAGCAACTCCAGATTTAAAATTAGAATCTATTACCCCAGAAGCAACGGAAGAGTTTCCTTGGACGCCCCCATCTCCAAGGAACTGCTTCTGTGCTGGCACTGCTTCCTTTGGGGTTATTTTTAGCTTGTTTTCTCAGTAATGATTCTTTTGGGTGGATTTCAGGGTTGTAGCTGTGTGCTCTCTGGGAGACGGGGAGCGGTATTCGTACAAAAAAAAAAAAGAGGGTTTTTATTCATAGTAATTCAACTGGATTTGTAAAGTTATTATTAAGCATTTGTCACCACAAAAGTCACTTTGATTTGGCTTTCCTTGGAGCTGTTCTCCCTGCCCAGTTTTGCTTGCTTATCTTACATAGGACCCCTAGGAAGTTTAGGGGGCCCATCAAGGACACACAGAAAAAACCAGAGACCACTCTTCACAGAAGGAGAAAGGAGAAGGCAAACCCTTTGGGGTTTGCCTCCCAGGGAGGAACATGATACTGATAATAATGATACAAAACACGCACAGAGTACTCGCCAGTTACTGCTCCCAGGTACTTTGCAACACTGCCAGGTAGGTACTATCACTATCCTCATTTTAGAGCTGAAGAACCGGACAGGATACGTTAAGTAAGTTGCCCAAGGTCAAATAGATAGTAGACAGCAGAGCTGGGATTTGAACTCAGGAAGTTTGGCTCCAGGAATTAGACTCCGAACCACCTATAGACAGCCCGTGATACCTGTCCGTGAGATTCCGAGAGACAGACGGGGAGGTGGAAACAAAAATGCTTTCACTTAGCCTGAGGATGGGGTGGGGGGTGGAATCTCCAAGTGAGGAAAACACTGCGGTGGGCCCAGACTTTCTTTGAGTGTCCCCTGCTGTTGGATTCCAAGGTGGACTTAAGGAGTCCTCGGGATATCATCTTGAGAGGGCATTTTTAATCCTACATGCTCTGAGCAGGTGAAACGAACAGAGTCTTTACAGGCAGACAGAATCAAATCCCAGCTGTCTCACTTTCAAGCTGTGTGACTTTGAGCAAGTTGCTTTGCCTCTCTGAGCCTCAGCTTCCTCATCACTAAATGGAGATAATATTTACATACTGCTCAGGATTATAGTGAAGATTCAAAAAGGTAATGGATAGGGAGACACTGCAGGACACTGGTGTCCAAACTATTGCCTTTTCTGCCCTTCATTCATTCATTCATTCGTTCGTTTGTTCATTTGTTCGTTCATTCAGTAAACATTTATTAAACACTTAGGGTATGTATGGGACTGTGTTCAATGCTGTGGGAGACTGAAAGATGAATAAGACATAATCTTCGTCCTTAAGGATTTTATAAGGAGAAGCTAAGAGAGCGGGTGAATTCCAACTACAAGGCAGACAGTGATTAATTCCCTCTGGAGTGATGAATAAGGCTTTGCAGAAAAGGCTCCATAAGGAAGTGAGGAAGGAGGAACAGGTATTCCAAGTAGAGACAACCACAGGCAAAAGGCACCAAGGTAGAAAAATGTACAGCCTGTTTGGGGGAGAGTGGCCAAGGGGGGAAAAGGTATGTATCAAGCAATAAATGCAAATCTGAAGAATTGGGGATTAATCCTATAGGCAGTGGGTAGCCATAGATGGTTTTATAGCAAGAGTGAGACAGGAAGAAACTGAGAATCAGATTTGGGAGGTGGGGTGGGAAATTAAATCAAGGATTCCCATGTTAAGGGAGCAAGAAGGAGAACCTGAGTTTTGACCCCAGCTCTGAAATGAGTTCCCTCTGTGAAGTCAAGCAAATCACCCATTGCTCTGGTCTCATTCCCCCCTGTAACGCTCATGGATTTCCTGGATGGCCTCTGAAGATCATACAAATCTGTGGTGTAAGGGCTTCCTCCCCCTTTGTGGCTCCCCTCTCATCTTCCCCAGCAGCTTTGGGCAGTCTCTACCCAAAGCAAGAATCCTGGGCACTGCCAACCCCAGGAGCCAGGCGGAGCTGGCTCGAAGGCTCTGTGGCCTTGCAGGCGACAGCTGGGGAGGCTCTGGGGAGAAGTTGGGCCCCTGCTTCTTCCTCTTCCACCTGCACCTGGCAGCCAAGTTGGCTAATGAGAGAGGAGTTGAGTAAGTTGTAGGAACGTCATGAGTTGACTGCCATTTAGCTGCTGGGCTGTGGCAAAAAACGCACGCTTGTTCACTTTGTATTTTTCTCTCTCTCTGGCTCTGGCTCTCTACTTCTCTGCTTCACATTTGATCAAAGCTCTGCCCTGGAATTAAGTGAAGCTCTGTTGGGGGTGGGGAGGAAAGGATGGAAGAGCACAGCACAGCCAGCATGGCCTGAGTCCAAATCCTCCCTTGGCTGCGTTCCCGGGGGTGGTCCTAGCTTACTGTCCCTGTGTGCCAGAGGGAGGAGGGATGGGGGACGCCTAGATCAGGGTTTGGCAGAGGGTGAGGGTTGGAGAGAACGTGCTGCCTGCCGAGGAACTCAAGGTGGAGTGCTCTAGGGAAATGAGAGTAGAAACCCTAAACAGTTCAGGGGCCAACTCATCTTGCAAAGAGTTTGTGTGCGTGTGTCTGTGCGCACGCATAAGCTGATAAGATGCTTTACAAGCATCTCCGAGTCTGCGACCATGTACATGTGAAGTTGTGTGTAACTGAACATAATAGCCCTGGGAGTGCATGTCATCACAGGCATATACCTTTGTGGGCAGAGGCCATGTGCCCGCTTGCCTCTCCAGCATCCCTCCCCAGTGCCCCCCCTTCCCAGCTCTCCATGCTCCAGCCTTCCGTTTCCTGATCACACTGTATCCCCCCTGATGCCGCGCCCTTATAAAAGCTGCTCCCTCTTTCTGTAACAGCCTCCTCTCCTCTCTCTTCTCCCCTGGCCCACACCAACTGGTCTTTCCTTCAGCGCAGCTCAAAGCTCACCTCCTCCAGGAAGGCCTCCCTTTTCCTCTGCCAGGAACCTTAAGAATCTCTGAACCCCTCCCCAGCTGAGCCAGACTAGGATTCCAGGGGGATCCCAGGAGCACCCCACACACACACAAACAGTGAGCTCCCCTTAGTGAAGGCCCACATTGACCTGTCCTATCTTCTTCTGTGGGCAGGGGTCCTGAAAAACAGGGGCAGATGTCACCAGGTCCACCGTCGTGGCAGGTCAGGCAGTTTTTGTGTGGGTCCCTGATGGGCCCAACTTCTGCCCGGCTGCCTGGCAGAAGGCTGGGGTTGTTCTAGGGTCCATGAAGGTGGATCCACATAGAAGGTACCAGAAGAATCTGAGGCTGAAATTACATATTCCCTAATGATAGCAGGCTGCCCCCGACCCCCAACCCTTCCTGACTCTGGGTCTCAGTCTTCTCCATAAGATGAGCAAAAACGCATGCATTTTTATGCCACATACTTATCACAGCTTGTAATCAGTCACAAGCTTAGTGTCTGTCTTCCCCTCTAGAATGGAAGTTCCACGAGGACAGGCTACGTCCGTCTTGCTCACCGTTGTGAGCAGTGGCTGTGGTACCAGAAATATTCACCATATTGTGAAAGGGAGGGAGAGGGAAGAGAGGGAGGGAGGGAGGAGGGGAAACTGAGTGGGCAGAGGGAGATTGGATTCCTATTATCTAAGGGCTCTGGGTTACGGGGTAGGGCTAGAGAGAAGAACCGGAACACTGTGCCCAGTCTGCGGAGGAAGCTGGGAGAGTGGACTGAAATCGCTGACCCACATCACCGGAGCAGTGGATCCTCAGCTCAGAAAAGCAAACTTGTGTCTGTCCCCTGGACTTACTCTTTACAAGCCCCGTGCCCCTTCCTTGTGGGGAGGTGGGCAGAGGTAGAGGACCTCCCTGCTTCCGTCCTCCTCCTCCTGGACCCCCACCCCCACCCCAGGCCAGTCTCAGGAGGTGGTTTCTTTCCCCCTTTCTCCCACACAGAGGCTGGCTCGCCTCTCAGTGGGATGGTGAATAAGCCCTTGGGTGACGCTAGTTGCCATCAGGCATTAGGGGCCTAATGAGAATCATCTTCCTTGACGACTCCAGCACCTTCCATCCCCAGGGCCACCAACAGCCCGGCCAGCCCTCCCCACACTGCACCTCCGAGCTCCAGACAGACGTGGGATATGGGGAGGGGCGAGGGCCGCTCTCCGCAGGCCCCTGTGCCAAGCTGAGGCGGCAACAGCCAGCAGCCCGGGAGGAGGGAGGCTTCCGGGAAGGCTCCAAGCCCATTTTCCAAAAAGAAAATGTCACTTTTCTAGATGAAAAGGAAACTCACAGTGTCGAGAGTTCTAGGACTGAGACAGGCAGATGAGGGACAGAGACGAAGCGCCCCAGCTGGCCTTGCTCTGACCTACCTCTTCCCACACTCTGTCTGGCTGAGTGAAGAGATATGGGGGGCGGGGGGGGGGTGACCCTGAAGATACACACACACACCCGGCATACGAGCTATGTCCATAGGATTGAAGACCCTCTTCCTCCAGAGTAGAGTGGGATTGAGAGCCGGTCCTTGGGGGTTGGGGCGTGATACCCAACGATGCTATAAAATCATTTCTATTGATCCAGTGCCTGGCTGACAGTGGACGGTTGACTCGTCTGGTCTGATCTGGGTTGCGCTCGAATGGAACGGGCCTGACGGTGGGAAAGAACGCCACCCCCACCCCTCCCCCTCGGCAGCAGGTGCCTGGGTGAGTGTGCAAGAGGACAGTTCCCCACCCCCATCCCCATGTCCCTTTAAAGGCTGGCAAAACAACTTGTAGGAAGGCATGTCCCCTCCTCTTCGTGTCCCTCCACCCCCAGCAGCGGACAGGTTTTGCAGGAGCTGCGTCCCGGACCCATCCCCAAACGGAGCTGAGCCGGCGAGCTCCGGCGCGGCCCGAGAGGGGCTGGGCGCGACAGCGCGGCTGATTCCCACCCAGGGCTCCGAATAGCCACACGCAGACTCTGGGGGTGGGGATAGGGTACCCTCTATGCGCGCCTCTGTCCGAGAGGCCGTAAAACACCTCTGGCCACCAGCGAGGAGAGAGCATCCTTTGAAAAGGGACAACAGTGGCTGCGGTGGCGTCTTCCCCGGGGGAAATGTGGCCGCCGCAGCCGGCCGGCCCCACTGGGGCCCCAGCGCTAGCCTGCTCTGGGGAGGAAAAATAAAACATGAAACAGGGGTTAGCGGAATCGTGAGGTCGGCCCTTGCCCAAGTCTCATTAAGGAGACGCGCGCGCTCCCAGGCTGGGAATGCGGAATGGACACGTGGACAGGGGAGGGGAAGCTGGGGCGCGAGGCAGAGGTGGGGGGGCGTCTCCGTGGTGCGCGAGTCGTGGGCCGCGCGCTCCGGGGCCACGTGACCACGGGGAATCGGGGAGGGGAGGGGAAGGGAGCGAGCGCGCCAGGCTCCGCACCAGCTACTGCCGGGGTGGGCGCTGAATCCCGGACGAGGGAGGAGGGAGGGCGAGCGCGAGTGTGTGTGTTTCTCTCGAGTCATTTACGGCGGAGCAGCCGGCGCGATCGCCGAGGAGGCGGCGGCAGCGGCGGCGGCGGCGGCGGCGGCTTCGTGCAACTGTGGCTCCCCCCACCTCCTCTTCCTTTTTGCTCCTTGATTCTTCTTCTCCCCTCACACTCGTCCATGGGGAGCCGGCCCCCCTGCTGGCACCTCGTCTCCACTCGGCCCCGTAGGCACCAGCTGCCGCCTCCCTGGCCACGGGCTGCGCGGGCGCCCGGTGCCCCGGCCCCTGGCGTGGCGCCGGGGTCTCGCCGCCCGCAGCACAGGCAGGCGCGGCGCTCCGCTCACCCAAAGTGACTCCGAGAGAGAGAGAGAGAGAGAGAGAGCGAGAGAGAGAGCAGATGCCCGGCTGCACCGAGACATCGGGCATCCGGGGGCAGGGCGGGGGCGGCGGGGAGGAGACATCGGAGACTCTGAACCCCGGAAAAGTTCAAGGTTTGTGCAGGTTCCCCCGGGGAAGGCGAAGCAGCGTGGCCCTCTCCTGAGACAGCGAGACCAGGGAGGAGAGGGGGGCGACCCGGGGCTGCCGCGGGCTGGCCGAGCCCCTCTCCATCCTACGACGCTCACGGCCAGGAGGCTGGAGTCGGCGCACGGGGCAGGAAGGTCTGGGGTCAGGCGCAATAGCCGGGTTTCCCGCTCACTCGCTTCTCCAAACCCCATCTCCATGGGGCAGCCCGTTCCAGCCGCGCCACCCTCGCGCCAGCCGCGGTGCCGCTGCCCAGGCAGGCGGCGCTGAGCCTGCCTCTGTGGAGCCCGGGCCCTGATCGAGACTGGAGATAGCGCGCTGGAGCCAAGCAGGGAGCTCGGCGAGGGGACAAGCCGCGGGCTGCCCATCTCGGGCATTCGGTCCGGGCGTTGCCTCGGGTCGTGGCGACCCGCGTCGCCGGTCTCATCACTGCACGGAAACTTTTCCTTCTCCAGATGGATTAAAGTTGCCTGGATTTTCTCTTTCTCTGCGAAAGAAATCATTCATTTGCACCTAACCTGGGATTTTTATGCTGGAGGTGCTGCTGCAGGGCGTTCAGAGGAAGGAAGCCGCGATATCCATGTGGGGTTACTACCGAAACCGAAGAAACTGAGGTTTGAATCGGAAATCTGCACCCTCGAACGAGTTCGGATTCGAGCGGGACCGCGGGGCTGTGGAAACCGACACTTGGCCCTAGGCAACCCGCGAGACGCCAGTGGCCACCCGGCCCCAGGAGCGCAAGTGCGGCTCCCCCCTAGCCGCACAGATCCTGCAGGGGGCACCAGCCGGGAGGTGGAGGCTCCTCCCGCCTGGTGCTGCGACCCCACCAGTTCCGAGGGTGTAGCCGGCGGCGCCCGGGACGCCCCCTCCCCTCAAAGTGTCCCCGAATTTCACTCCCTGGCCCCCAGAGCCTCAGCAGAGACAGCCGGGCGCCACGGCCACCAGAAGTTGGATGTGACCAAGCCCAGCCTGGGGCCAAGTCGTCGTCGACCGTTGCCCCCTCGGCCCCTTCCCGCTCCTTCCTCGGCCATGGCCCCAGGGATGCCGGGCCGCGGCGGCGCCGCCCTGCTCTGCCTCTCGGCGCTGCTCGCCCACGGTGAGTATCGCGGCGCGGACTCGGGAGTGAAGATGCGGCGGGAGCCGCTGGAGGGGGCAGAGAGGAGCCTGGAGAAGGAGAACCTCCACCCCCGGGCTCGCAGCCGCCGTTGCCAGCTTAGCATCTCGGGCGGCAGCTCGAGTTACCTCCAGCCCCCAAACCCTTTGGCGGGAGCGGAGGCTGCGAGGCCCGCCCTGGGGACCGAATCCGGCCCCGGAAAAGGACGAGAGGGGGTATCACTGCAACCTCCTCCTGGTTAGAGAGCAGAGTCCAAACCCGGGAGTCTGGGGGCGTGTCCGCCCACGGAAATCTAAAGGGACCCGAGGGATCCGCTGGATCGCGTCCGGGCCGCCCCTCCTGCCACTCCCAGCCCGGCAGCCGGCGGGGCTGAGGGCTGCTGGGACCGCGGTGATCGTGTCTACCCCCACCCCTGGCGCGCAGGCCGGTGCGGGGTCGCGCCGCCCGCTGCCTCGCTTCCTGCGGCGGTCCTGGAGAAGGGAAGTGGACAGGGGCCCGGGGATCGCCTGCCCGCCGTCCTGTGAGCTGCATCTAAATGGCCGGCTTAGCCGAGCCAGAGGGCGGGGGTCTGGGCGGCGGGCGGAGGGAACGGGCTCTACGCTCTTGCGTTCTGCAATCTGTTGCGTCTGCTCCCCAGGCTCGCCCCGGGCTCCGCGGTAAAGGGGGTGGGAGCCGGGGTTGGCGCTCTTTGGCAGTGGGACAGCAGGGGTATGGGTGGGGGACCTAGGGTCGCGGAACAGCCCCCCAGAGTGGGAACTCCGATCCGACGGGAGGAGGCTGCAGCGGGCCTTCCGCAAGCTGGAGGCTTTCCAGGAGGCGAGGGGCGCTGACCGACGGGGGAGAGAGAGAGCTGGGGGGGGGGGGGAGGGGAGAATGGAGAAAGAGAGGCTCTCTGCCCGCTCCCAACGGGAAACGAGCGGAGCGGGCACATAGTTCCCCAGCCAGCAAGGGATGGGGGACTTGGCTGCCCCACGCCGAGGGGTGAGCCTGGACAGCCTGGAGAGGGGCTAGGATGGAGGGGGCAGTGGGCTCTCCGCATTGGCGGAGGACCTTCCATGTACCCTGCTCAGCTTTTGCCCACGTCTGCCTGGTCCCTAGGAGCCTGCCCAGGCGGGCCGTGAGCGCGCCCAAGGTCTCTAACCAGCGGCTTCTCTCACCCAGACCAAGGCTCCTTCTCAAGGTTGAAAGAATAAGGAGAAGAATGGGCTCTGGGAAGCTAGGGTCCTGAGGCTAGGATGGAGTGGGGAACAGGCTGACCTCCCCCTACGAGTAGATTGGTTCTCCCCGGCTTCAGCGAGGGGGTGGCTCGGGGTTGGGGGGCTGTTTTGCGTTCATTTCACCAGGCACAGCCAACCTCAGTTCTTTATCAGAAGAATGGGCAGGGGGAATGCTGCTGGGACCCAGAAATCTCGGGCTCCGTGTGCAAGACTGAGGGTGGGGAGGAGGTGGGGAGAGGGGACTCTGGATGTCTGCACGCTGGAACTGCAGGGGCTAGGCTTGTGACCTGGACCCAGTGAGCAGGGAGTTTGGGGGCGCAGCAGGAGGAAACCCAGGTCAGGCCTGGGTCTAGGCGTGGTTCTGCCCCCATCCCCTGCGTCTTGCTCCCAGAGTTCCCTTCCAAAAGCCCAGCCATGGCCTCACCTCCAGGCAGCTCAGACACTCTTATTGGATTCCGACGGCCCACCTTTCTGACCCCTCAGCCTCCGATTAAGGATCCTTTCCCCTCCCTCACCTCCCAGAATCTTGTCGATGTCCTAAAACCCAGCCCCAGTAGGGCCTTGCTGTCCTTGCATTGCTTCTCTTGGAATAAATCTGCCTCCTCTTCTCCTTAGATATCGGTGTCTTCTCTGTACCCATTTAGTCCTGGAGTGGTGGAGGCAGGTGGTGGGCTTATTCTGCTCTGTCCCCCACACAGCCAGTGCTTAGCACAGTGCGCGGGACACCCAGGGCCCAGGATTGGCTGGCGATTAGAAGGAAGCTATTTGAGGAGGTGGAGCCTGGGTCCCCCACTGGGCAGGCATTTCCCCCCGCTGATTATCTGTCTCCCTTTCCAAGTTTCTTCCCTGAATCCCCAGCCCATGCCTCAGACTCCCCTTCCTTAGGGAAGGGTACCAGCAGATGCTCAAAGCTTGGGGACCCCCCCCAGATGGATAAGGCCAAAGAAGTTCCTCCCACAAAAATACATCTCGCCTGGGTTTCCCCTTCAGGAATACCAACACCCACCCACCCAAACGATGCCTTTATCAGGAAAAGGATACATGGATTTAGTCTCATTTCAAGCTAACTCTTGGTAGGGTTTTCTGGGCTCTTCAAAGATGCTGGAGAGGGGGTACAGTTGCACTTTTTCATGCCTGGCAGGCTACCGAGGCCACAGGGCTCTGACCACACAGCCAGACGGGGAGCCAAATAGCCTGGGTTTCTGACTCTGGCGCCATCGGGCAGGGTGACCTCGGGCTGCCTCCCTCATGTTCCCCATCTTCCCCAACAGTGTGGCCCCTGGCCCATCCCTCCCCTTCTCACTCTCTGCCAGGACAACTGGGCAGATACCATGTGTGAACGGAGCCCCACTACCTTTCAGGGCCCAGCTCAGCCTCTGGGGTGGCAGCCCCTACACTGCTGTCAGTCTCAAGGCTTCTGCCAGAAACCATCTGAGAAGGCCACTTTCCTGCATCTGGTCTCTGGGGAGGTGTTCTGCTCCATTTTTAGTTTGGATAGGAGTTTAGCAAGGCATGGTGGTTGTTTAACCTGTTAGAGGACTGATTGTGTCAGCTTCCTACTCAGTATCCTTCACTGGCTCCCCACTGCCTGTAGGATCAAGGATACACTCTTTGCCCCCTCAACATACAAGGCCCTCTGTGATCTTGTCTCAATCTACATCTTCACTTCTGCGGTACTGCCCCCTCTCTATCCTCCGTGCATCTTATGAGATATCACTCTTTTCAACTTCCTGCCTTTCTGCTTTTGCACCCACCAACCCCTTCATCTGGATTACCTTGCCTCCGGAAATCCTTACCTTGCCTTCAAAGCCCAACTGAAACATCACCTCCTCCAGGGAGTCTGCCTAGATTACCCTTTGGCTGCTCATCAGCAGCTCCTAACCCCCAACAGAAGTAATTGGTCTTTTTCCTGTGCTGCCTTGGCCCTTCATGCTGCCTTCCCAGCACTCCTCAGGGACGGCAGTGTGTGTGTGAAGGGTATGTGTGGGCATATTTATGGGCATATCTATACATGTACCCCTCCTGATCCCCACACACTTGCATTTAGGGCAAGAGCCATGTCTTCTTCGGTTTTGCCCCACTCTCCAGTGCTTGGCACATAGTAGGCACTCAAAAGAAATGAATGGGGTGTGAAGATAACTCTGTTGGGGGCCCTCGCAGTGTCAGTTGAAAAGGGAGCTCTGGGGTGTGAGGCAGAAGAGGGGAGTGGGAGGAGACAGACAGAGACACCAGGAAGAGAGCATGGGGATGGGGCAGAGTTGTGCCATACCCCTTGAGTGGCCCGTATAGGATATACGTGTCTAGGGTGACGTGTTGTAACACGGATGTGAATGTAGTGTCCCATGATGCTCCGAATACGTGATCTCAAATGCACGTGTCCTCACCGTTGTGGTCACCAGCCTGACTTCTCTTCCGGGTTGTGTCCGTGCTGTCCCCACCCCACCAATTACCCAAGTTCTGGGCTCCTTTGGAGATGGAGGGAGGACACAGCAGGAGGACAGGGTCAGTGCTGGCCTTGGGAGGCTCCCTCACTACTGGGAGTGAGGAATGCTGCTTCCCGCTCCCCCCTCTACACACACCCATTTTCCTGGCCACATGGAGCCTTATGCCACAACACAGCCTTGTTAATGTTTAAGACCAGTAGGTGGGGATGTGTTATAAACTTGGTGGCAGAAAATGAGCTGTATTGGAATCCATTCTGAGGATAGTGCTTGGCTGAAGGAGGGAAGGCCACTTTGCAACACCAGGACGGGACCCGGGCATCTCCTGGCCCTCCCTCGGGGCTTGTCTGAAAGTGATAGACCCCAGGCCTGAGATCGGTAGTGAGTGCTTGTGATGCTGCAGAATCTGAGAACCAGAGAGGCACCAACTCCAACCTGGGGCAGAAGGGATAGGGGGCGGGGTGGTCTCTCTTTGTTGCCCTACCCACAGTGATGGCCATTCACAGCACCGAAACTAAAAGAGATCACAGAACCTCCAAATCCAACCTTTGTGCGGATGTGGAAATGGACACTCGGAGAAGGAAAGGGACCGGCCAAGGTCATCCTGCTAGTTCATTCTGGAACCAGGACCAGCACCAGAGCCCAAAGGGGTTTGCTAGATTGGCAGTCTGCCCCAGGCCCCTCGGCAGAGATTCCACCGCCTCTGTCATCCCCTCTGTCTGAGGCTTCGGCTTCATACAAAGATCTCTGGCCTCAAACTAGCCTCGGGTCCCAAGCAGCCAAGGTAATCAGTCACCAGTAGTGTTAATAAACCTTGCCAAGCGCTACAGAGGGCACATGGAGGGGCTCAAGACCTGATCTTCGACTCCTTTTCATGAGCTTGAAGTCCAGTTGGGGAGATGAGAAAAAGGCCCGCATTCTGAAATTCCAGGCGGTCTGGATCCCTGGGATCCATCATTTAGCGGTTCAAATCCTGACTTTGTCATCAGCTTGCTGCGTAGCCACAGGACGGTCACCTCCCTCTCCAAGTCTTGTTTTCCTCCTCTGCAGAGTGAGAGGAGGCGATGCCCGCCGAGCCCCCTTCCAGCTCACTTGTTCTGCCACAGAGAAGCCTCTTGTCGCCTCCCTTGTCTCTCCGTCCCACACCCATGCTCCTTCCACAGAGGCCAGCCACAGACGCTAGCAAATGGATGTGATTCTTCCTCCCCGTTCCCTCCCCGGGGTCTTCCTTACTTCTTCCTTGACAGTGCTCAGCACAGAATTTTAATAAGAGATTAATGAACCAGTTGTGGGGTGGCTTTTTTGTTTTTTTGAAAATAAATTAATTTTTCTATTTTCCTGCTCTGTCTTTTTAAATGAAAAGTGGGCCTCCTTATCATCAATTCAGCTGGCGGTGCCATAATCCAGCAGTCCCCAAGGATGGGGCAGTGTATCCGGGAGCACCGACTCTCTGCCAACTACGGCATCAGTCTCTGGAGGACCAATGGGCTGCCGGGGAGGGGGCGGGGCACGCACTAAGACAGGTGAGGCCGGTGTGGTAACAGAGGGGACAAGCCACTCTTGGGAGATAGGCTGAGCGTCCAGAAGTCATTATCTCCTTTCCTCTGCCAAGTTTGCCCCTCTCTGCTCCTCCCCCACCGCCTCCCCCCCAGGTCCCCCCCTCCACTCCACTGCCCCAGGCCCTGCTGGCTGCCAGACAACCCAGCAGGATGAAGTGGAAAATGGAAGCAATTACCTGGATTATTCAATGCTTGTTGCACAAATGAATGAACGCAAGAATGAATAATTCAGTGCAGAAGAAAAAAAGGGTAGAAAAGGTAATTGAATAAAACCCTTTTTGGTCCAAATTATCTAGATAATTATCTGCCTTTGGAAAGTTCTGCTTTTTATCAGACTTGAATCCTTCCTGCTGCATTCTCACCCACACCTTTTTTGGCCTATGAGAATGGGCAACTGGTTACTCTCTTCTCTTGTGTGACTTCCTGTTCAACTCAAACTGAAGGGCAGTGGGCAGGTCGTGTGCTAGAGGAATTTCTCAGCTTCTGTTTCCTGAGCCCATCTTTCAGGATCCTTAGAGCTGGGAGAGTGATGTGCCCAGGATCACCTGGATAAATGGATGACACTCAAACTGGTCCGGGTTCTCAGAGGCATCCCCATCCAAGGATCCAGGTCTGGACAGCATCAGACCTTACAGGGCGAGCCCTTAACCCTGGGAGAGAACAGGCAACCAGGACACCCTCAAGCCCAAACCCCTCCCCAGGAACACAGCCCCAGAGGTGGTCAGCCCTTAAACAGAATCAGCCAGAGTCACGTTGAGTGATAATCTCTCTGCTTTTCTGTGGGACAGAAAGGGTGGAGGGGAAATGGTTCCTGCCCTTGGGGATCATTATGACAAGGGAGACATTCCCATCTTCAGAGAGGCCCTAATCTGATGAGGGAAGCGCAGCCCCAGCCCTCCGAGGTGGCCTTTGTCCTCTTGCACATTGAGTGTCCGATGGTGAGAGACAAGATGACTGCCTTTGCCCAGAGGTTGTAGGACCCCACCTTGCAGGCCTCACCCACCCTCCCCCAGCCCCCAAGACTGATGGGGAGCCTGGCTCAGGGCCAGGAGCAAGTCTATTTTTGGTGGCTTGGTACAGATGATGCAGCAGACTTGTCACAGCAGGAGAAAGGTGTCGGTGGGAGCTGGCAGTGCAGCGCACTCAAATGCGCACCCACACGGTCATGGGTACTCACCCGTACACTTGAGGGTCCCAGCAGTTCTTTGGAGTTTAGATCCATGATCTCATTTGGTCACTGGGAGACCAGTGACCGCCAGGTAAAGGCAGCAACTAGGATCCCATTTTACAGAGGGTAAAGCTGAGGCTCAGTGGAGACCTGGCCACACCAGCTCTTGAGGTCAGGTTTTCTGACCACAAATACAGAGGTCTTCTTGCCGTACCCCTCTGTCTCATGCACACAGGGAATAAGCACAGATGGGGACTGACAGCCACACGCCCACATACCTAAGCAAGGCCCACCCATCTGGCCGCACTCACCTCTCCAGTCCTTTACATGGGTCACGTGCTTTTCCATGTCAGAGCCTCTGTACATACTGTTCCCTCTGACCAGAACACTCTTCTGCCCCATCTCCTACTCAGCCTTTAGGCCCAAGTGGATCCACACTTCCTCCTGGAAGCCTGCCTTGATTCTGAGTTAAACAAAGACCCACCAACCCCTGCCACTCATTTCCAATTTGCCCTTTGTAAACTGCACTGCCTGGCCCCTTCACTGGCATTAAACTTGAATGGACCTGGAAGTTTTGTGCCCTCTTCCCGGTGCTGTAACCCCCGGTGTCTATTGGGATCTCTGGAATAAAGTAGTCATTTGACAATTTGTCAGACGAGTCGCTGAATGTACACTTGTGCACATACATGTACACATAGACTGCTTCCCTGTCTCTCAGTAAGTATTCAGTTGTTGCCTACTGTGGGCCAGGCACTGTTCCAGGCACTTGGTCTTAATCCATGAATACAGCAAAAAGCCCAGCACTCATGGAGCCTTTATTCTTGCGGGGGTGCAGAGAGGAGGCCACAGTAAATAATAAATACATACAATAAGTAAATTATATGTCAGAAGGCAACAAGAGCTGAGGAAAATAAAAGAAAGGTAGGGTATGGGAATTGGGAATTCCAGCGTGTGTGTGTGTGTGTGTGTGTGTTGGGAGGGGTTGTGCAGTATTAAAATGAATGTTCACTTGATTAAATGTCATTAAGCAGACTTGAAGGAGGCAAGGGAGCATACTAAGCGAATATCTGAATATCACATTGGGACCAGTCCTAGGGCAGGGGTGAGCTTGACCATTCAAGACAGCAAGGAGGCCAGAGGGGCTGGAGCACAGTGCAGGCTGGGAAGGGTGCAGAGAGATTAAGTAGGGAAGGGAGGCCCTAGAAGATTACCTGGTAAACTGAGTGAAATGGGCAGACATAGCAGGGTTTAGAGTGAGAGTGACCTGAGCTGCTGGCAGCTGCAGGCTTGCAGAGCTCCAGACCTGTGGGGATAGGGACCCCAGCCCCCGTGCCACAGAGGGGATCTCTGTCTGCTCTCTAGCTCCTTGCCCCGCACAATCTTGCCTGTGGCTGTCTTTCCTGCCACCGCGCGGCCACCCCATCGGAGGCAGGACCAGGGTGTGCAGGGGACAGACTGCTGCAGAGACCACCCAAGGATTTGCAAGCCTGGCTTCCAGACCCGACCAGCCAAATTAGCTATGTGGCCACCCAGGCCTCTTCCATGGACTCGAGCTTCCTGTACGTAAAATGGGGCTGCAACAAAAACCAAGTCTGCCTGGATCTCTGAGAAGTCCCACAGCGACTCCAGATTACCTGTTGCTTTGACCTCTCTGCCTGTCCCTGTTTTATGTCTGCAAGTGCTCAGCCGGTGGCCCCTTCCTCCCACGATTGGCCCCCTGCCACCGCAAGACCACTGCAGCCCATGCCTCTTAGCCAACGAGATGACCTGCCCCGAGCTGACCCACTGCCCTGTCCTGAGTCTCCCCGGGTCACCCCAGTCTCCCCTGCCCTGTCCCTTCTGGGGAGAGACAGGCATGTGGGGCCTTTGTCCAATAGGAAGGATCTCTTGGATTGGAAATACGAAAAATTGCCATTTTCTCAGCTGCCAACACAGCAGAGAAATGATCTCAGTTTTCTGTGGCTGCTCCCGACAGGAGAAAAACTGCCAACCGCCAGCCCCTGTGCATGAGAGGTCTGAGATGCTGAGGAAAGGGGGCTGCAGCTGGGGGAGGTGGCAGGGTGAGAAGCCGGGGTGGGAGTGGGGCTGGCTTGGTGCAGAGGGCTGAGCTCCCCACTTGGCTGCAGCGCTCCTGCCTGGGAAGCCCTTCCCCACCCAGCACCCGCCGACCACCCACCTGGGTCTGAGCGGCTGTTGAACTATCTAGTTATCTTTTTTTTTTTTAATTTATTTATTTTATTTATTTTTGGCTGTGTTGGGTCTTCATTGCTGTGAGCGGGCTTTCTCCAGTTGTGGCGAGCAGGGGCTACTCCTTGCTGCGGTGCATGGGCTTCTCACTGCTGTGGCCTCTCCTGCTGCGGAGCACGGACTCCAGGCACGTGGGCTTCAGTAGTTGCGGCATGCGGGCTCAGTAGTTGTGGCACACGGGCTTAGTTGCTCCGCGGCACGTGGGATTCCCCTGGACCAGCGCTCGAACCCATGTCCCCTGCATTGGCAGGCGGATTCTTAACCACTCTGCCACCAGGGAAGCCCTCTAGTTATCTTAATAGTCACTTCTACTAACTGAGCACCTAATATGCCCTGTGCTGGGCACCTTTGGAGCCAGCAGACTGTTCGGTCTCTCCTGACGTTCATAGTTCTCCTCCACCCTCACCTTTTCCCTGCACTCGGCTCTAACACCAACCTGCCTGGCTTTGTCCATCCCCTTGTGATTTCTGGGCAAGTTACTTAACCACTGTGCATGTTTCCTCATCTGCAAATGATTATAAAAATACTCAACTTAGAGGGCTGTTGTGATGAGTTGAGTCGTTATTCCAAGTCAGATATTGAGAATAGTGCCTGGCACAGAGTGTCTGAAAATGATAGTTCTCAGTATTACTGTTATTAATATTATCAGCACATGCCAGGCACTGTGTTAAGTGTGAAAATGAAGAAGATACAGGGCCTGTCCCACGAGGAGCTTCTAAGGCATTGTCCTGGGGAGATGAGCTGTTTCTCCACAGATTGTGATAAAATTATGCCATAGACATGTTGGAAGGGATACAGAGTTGTGAAGGGAGAAATCTCGTATCTGCTAGAGAAATCAGGGGAGACTTCATGGAAGAAGTACCACTGCAGAAGGCCTTAACCCAGGTTCAAGAATTCTGCCTCTTAAGACTAATCAGTCAGCATCCACTCTGTGTCCAAGACCCTGAGGAAGACAGAAACATAGGGCAAAAATTGTCCCTGGCCTACCAGCTCTGAGTCCAGCATGGGAAGAGCCACAGCTGCCTGTGAGGGAATAGCAGGCAAGGGGGCTAAATGCAGGGTTACCTGGATGAGCTCTTAAGGCCTCTCAGAACTTTGACCCTGTGCTCCCTGGAGCACTGGGGAGCTGTGGCGTATTGTGGAGCGAGGGGGTGGCTTGATCAAAGCAGGGATCTAGCAACAATGACTTGGCTGGGGGCAATTTGCAGATTGGAGCAATATTGAAGGAAGCTGTTCCAGCAGCTGATCTGGGAGTGAGGGCTCTTGGGATGGGGAATGACCATTAGAAATCGTCAGAGGTACCACCACATGGCAGACAACCAGGAAGACGAATCTGAACGCCAGCTCTGCCACTTAGCAGCAGCCTGACCTCTCATTTCTACTCCTTGGTTTATGCCTCTGTAAGATAGGATGGCAACTGGGGAGCCTGTAGCATATGGCTCAGTATTTGGAGCTTTTTTATTAATTTAGCAGCTAAAGCCCAGAGAGCAGAGGGACTTGCCTGTAGCTCACAGCCAGTTCTGACCCCCTTGGGTGGGGACAGGAATGTCTTTATTGTCTGGTCAGGAGTACTGGGGAAGGTGGCCCAGTGAGAATACTGAGACAGACAGGATCTCTCTTGCAATTTTTTTTTTTTTTCCTGCAGTACGCAGGCCTCTCACTGTTGTGGCCTCTCCCGTTGCAGAACACAGGCTCCAGACGCGCAGGCTCAGCGGCCATGGTCCACGGGCCCAGCCGCTCCGCGGCATGTGGGATCTTCCCGGACTGGGGCACGAACCTGTGTCCCCTGCATCGGCAGGCAGACTCTCAACCACTGCGCCACCAGGGAAGCCCTCTCGCAATTTTTAATAGAGGTCCAAGGCCCAGCCTCCCTCCTCTTCCCTCACCCTGGCAGCCAGAAGCTCAGGGGTCCGATCCATCCAGGGTCACTGTCAGTGACTGAGGCTCCAGGAAAGCCTCAGAAGAAGCCAGTCACGTTAGACTGTGGTTTTCGAGTCGCCCAAAACCAAACATAGGTTGGAATCGTAGCCCTGCTGCTGTGTCGCTAGGTTACCCGGGAGCACTCGCCTGCCTCGTCTCCCTGAGCCTCAGCTTCCCCATCTGCAGAATGGGCATAATAGCATCACCTATCTCTGCTATGCTGCCACAAGGATAATAAACCAGTGTACATGGACGTGCCCAGAACAGAAGCTGTGTGCCTGCCTGAGGGGCTCAGGAAACAATCAGCAGGTTTGTTTCCTTCCTTTCTTGCCCGGTGCCAGGCCTCACTGCCAGGAAGCATGTTTAAGACAGTGCCAAAGAGTTCCCGGAGAGCTGTTTTCTGGTGGTTGGGTTTTTTGGTTTTGTTTTCTTTGGGGTCTTATTTTTTTTTTACCCTTGATGCCTCCTAGCAACATGCTGCTTGTTTTAAAAACAGCAGTGGCCAGCTGCTGGCCCCTCTCCCTCCCTCCCTGCCTCCCTCCTTCCCTTCCCAGGAAAACAGCTTCAAGCATCTCCCCCACTTTCCAGGGTCTCTCCACCCCAAGGTGGAGGAGGCCTTCCTGTGAATGCAGCTGGACCCAGAGCACACAATGCCAGGGTGGGTACCTGGCCCTTGAGTCCACGGCTTCCCAATATTTGCATCTCCTCTGTGGCAGCCCCCAAGGTGGGCATAAAGGCTACCTGTACACCATCAGGGCAGGCAGCCTGTGCCATTGCCAGAAATCAGGTCTAAGGATACAGGGAGATTCTGACGGAGCCCAGGCATCTCTGAAGCACTTCTGCTGCTGCAACCTGCAACCTGAAAGCTCGTGGACACCCTGGTCCCAGAGCTGATCCCTCCAGCTGCCCATCCTGTAGGGTTGTGGGGGCTGGGTAAGGAGAACAGGCAGAACTCAGTGTGTGGTCTCTGTAACCATTTATAATTCATCATGAGCCCTTAGGAGTCGCTCAGGTGTCCCATTCCACCCAGAGGGCCCTCATCTCCCCAGCCTCCCACCGGGTTCCTCTGTCCCGGGTGTTCTTTCAGCCAACTGCTTGCCTTCAGACAAATCTTTTCCTCCTGCTGCAGTTTAGTTTCCCTGCCCGTGAGAGCAGCGTTGCCGTGCTGGATCAGTGCTGTCCAACAGAAACGTACCACGAGCCACATGTGTAATTCCAATTTTTCTAGTTACCACGTGAGGAAAGTAAAAAGAAACAGGTGAAATGAATTTTACTACTATATTTCAACCAATATATTCAAAAGATGAACATTTCAACATGTAATCAGTGTAAAAACAGTTAATGAGATTTTTACATTCTTTTTTTTCCCTTTTGTGTTACATCTTCGAAATACCCCATGCAATTTACACTGTCAGCAGCACATCACAACTCTGTCACAACTCCATCACAACTGGCCCCATTTCAACGGCTCAATAGCCACACGTGGCAAATGGCTGCCATCCTGGAAGGTGCAGGGCTAGGAGCTCCCCAAGGGCCCTACCACATTCTCCCCTTGGAGGTATTTTCGGGGCCCTGGAGTTAGTGCTCTGGGGACCGGTGAGCCTTGGGGACTCTCTGGGGTCCTTCTCGGAGATTCCCTGCCCAGCCTAGAGCTGGCTCAGCTCCTCCCCAGCCCTGGCATGGTTCATGCTGGCCTTGGGGACTCCCATTCATGCAGGCAGCAGCTCCCAGATGCCTCCCAGAGGCCACGCTCCTTCCCCTTCTTCCAGGAGATGCTACAGACCGTAGGCCTGATCAAGTCACCTTGAACTCACTGAGAGTGAAAGCCAGAGTCCTTCAGGGGCTGACAGGCCACACGAGTGTCCTTTTTCCTGACAATACCTCTCTGACCATATCTTTCCTGTCACCCACTCAGCTCCGACCACACCGTCCCTTTTGCTGTCCTCACCCATGCCAGGTGCCGAGCCTCAGGTCCTTCCTACCCCTCTGCCTGGTCTTTTCCTCCAAATAAGCATGACTCATCGCCCCCCTGCCTCCTTCAGGTCCGCGCTCAAATGCATCTTACCCGGGTGGCCCTCCCAGCCACGCCCTACTTAAAACAGCCCTGCCTGCCCCTCACTCTGCCCCGACCCTGCTCCATTTTTCTCCCCCTGACATACTGTATAGTTATGTTTCTTCTTGTTCATAGACTGACACCTCCCCCCCCTTGGAATAGAAGCCCCACGAGCAGGGCCACATCTATTCTGTTCACAGCTGTATTCCCAACACCTGAACCAGTGCCTCGCCAGAGAAGATGCTCAGTACCTATTGTGTGAAATGAATGAATAGAAACGTTGCTCCTTCCCCTCCCCTCACCCTTTCCACCTGGGGCACCACCCAGAAGAAACATCTGGGCACTAAATGAGTGACAGAGACCAGAGAGGGGGATGTTTATTCCTTCCCACCTGCCTGCCTTCAGTCACAATCAGCTGCCATAACCTTGCCTTGCAGTCTTGGAAAAATTACATCACTGCCCTGTGGCTCAGTTTCCACATCTATAAAATGGGATAATAAGAGTACCCTCCTCACAGGATTGTGGTAGTGAATAAATAATAAAGGCATGGAGTGTGCTTGGAGCAGAGCCTGGCTTGTAGTAAGTGCTCAGTAAAGAGTAGCTACAGGTTGATTCAGCTCGTGTTTTTGAACACCTGCTCCACACCAAGCACTGTGACAAACACTGATCATGCGGCAGGAAGACACGGTTACCAGCCAGTGTGGGTCAAGGATGCAAACGATTTCAGTGCAGGGGGCAGAGGGGAAGGCAAACAGAGACTGGCTCACCTGGATTTCGGAAAGCGGCAACCACTGCCAAAATCTCTGTGACCTGGTGTGTTGAGCTCCACATGGGGTGACCTTTGTCCATCCGCTACAGCAGTGGAAAGACTACAGCACTGCAGCCAGGGAACCTCTACTCTGTCACCGACCTGGAGGGAGTCACTTCTGTTCCCTAAGCCTCAGGCTTCTTATCTGTAAAGTGGGATAATAACAAACAGCACCTGCATCTCAGATCATGGGGATTCAATGAGCTGATGTGTAAAGTACTCAGCACTGCCCAGAGGCTGGATAGACAGGAGATGCTATCAGTACCCTCCCTGCTAAAGAACTGGCCAAAGGGAAGAGAGAAAGTGTGAACCTCCTTGAGTGGTGCCCTGTGTGCAGCTAGCCCTCCATCAGCGCCTGTTGGTTTGCACTCTGAAATTCTCCCTGGACTGTGGTGCAGAGGGGCAGCTCAGTGGGGGGAGATACTTAAAGTTAGGGGAGGTAGATGGGAACTTCAGGCCCCTCTCATCCTGGAACCATCCTTATCTGAAAGATGGGGAGATTAAAGTCCAGACAGGGGAACAATCTTAGCCCAGCACACAGCAGTCAGGTGTGGCAGAGCTGGACCTGAGACTCAGGTCCCTGCTCCCAGGCCAGTGGGCTTGCTGTTGTGTCTGCAGAGGTTTCTCGTGAGGGTGTTGGAGGTTGGGGGAAGCGTGGCCAACTATTGCTGGAGGAAGCTGGTTGGTCACAGATTGGGGCTCCCCCCAACACCTAGTTAGCTTCCCCAGGGGCGTATCCAGGGGAAGAGCCCAGCAGGCATGATCTTTACATGGAGTAACCAGATTCCATCTCCAATGATCACATCACAAACAGCATGAAATGTGACATGTGGGGAAGACTTTGCTAAATGTATGACTGTTTTTCTCATTTTCCCTCCGTTCCCCTCCCTAGGACCCCCCCCTCCTCTTCCACATCATGCACACATGTACACATACACCCCTGCATTCCCCATGCATCCCATTCAGGCCTCTGATACCAGCCCAATGAAGGCCACTTTTGTCCTTGTCCAGCCCTAGAAGTGTGACTTCTCTGTCTGGGTGATAGCCAGGAGATGTGAGTATTTGAAGGTCAGGTTCTCAACCTTGAAGTGTCCTACTGTTCCCCACCATGACCGAGCCAACTGGAGCCATTGGCAGTTGAAAAATGGCTACACTTTATGACTTTATTACAGGTAATCCTCACTGCGAAGTTGATAATCATGATGCCCATCATGTGGATGAGGAAACTGAGACTTAGAGAGAAGTGATTGGCTCAGGTAACAGGAGAAGAAGAGGCAGAGAGACTATGTCCTCCACTCCCCCGGGGCCCTAATCTCCTGACTCTGGAGCTCTGGGTCCCAAAGCCCCTCCTCCAGGCCCCAATATCATAGAAGAAGTGACACACTCAATCAGCTTGGTCCCGGTATGGTCAACTCACCCATGCAGGTGCCCTGATCACAGAAGGGGAAACCAAGGCAGGGCGGCTGGCTCACCCCCCCGTGCCCCTTCCCTCTTCCTCATGTGTCTCAGCCGTCTCTGCCCAAGATACACCGCCCCCCCACTCCAGCCATCCCTTTTCCTCGGTCCCTGGCTGCTGCCTGGGGGGCTCCCAGGCAGATATGTCAGACCAGAACCCTCCCCCAACCCACAACCTTCAGAATCCAGAACCTCCTTCTTTCTCCGTAGCCCTGCAAAGCCGATCTGCATAAAACCATCCCTGGGCCCTGCCTTTAAAACTCTTCATCTTTTCTCTTCCCTAAACGGCCCCTAAATGATTTCGGTAAATTGCTCTAAGTAGCTCAAAAAAAAAGAAATAATAATAACTCAGCGACTGGCTGCCTGACCGGAATGTTGATGGCTCTCCTCCTGCCTGGCCGCAGCTCCCAGGTCCTTGCTGCTGGGCACCCAGACGCGTGCCCCTCTGCTCCACACCCAGGAAGGGGTGCATTGTCTCTGAGACCCAGCCTTGCCTCCTCCCTCAAGCAAGAGGCTGCCCAAGTCAAGTGCATCCCCCATGAGACAGGGAGCTCCCCCGGGTAGCAACGTCCTTCCCTTCCTTTCCCTAGCCCCAAGACTGCAGACTCTCCCAGGAGAAGCTGGGCCTCCCTCATCGCTCTGGGGCTCCTCCAGAGAAGACTGTGCCTCTCTCATCAGACTATGGGCTTCCCCAGGAGCGACTGTGCCTGCCCCATCAGTCAGGGGATTCTGTCTGGGCAGGGCTGCGGGGGGCACTCAGCAGCCCCCTCTGATTCTAACTTTCCTTGTTCTGCAACCATTTCCCTTACAGGCCTCATCTCATTCACCCCGGATTAGAAATCTCGGTCCTGATTCCTAAACTGAGATCTGTTTTATTGATTGATTGATTCATTCATTCATTCTACACAGCTTTCCTCAATACCTACTGTGTTCCAGATGCTGACCAGACATGTGTGTCCTTCTATAGATTTGGCCCCTTTGAGGCACTCACCCCGTGACCAGAGCCCCAGACATGGCCTGGTTCTCCATGGGATAGGGCATCCAGCCAAAGGGCCCTGTGGACATGAACCCAGCCTCAGCCCCTGGTCACCATCATGACCTCCTGGCCTCTTTTCAGTGTGGACCATTGAGGGGTCCCTCTTGGGGAGCAGAGGCCAGAGGTGGGAGGGAGGTGCTTCCTACGAGACCCCAGCCTGGCTCACCCTTCCATCCAGCCCCCTCCTCACTTCCTGCCCATGGAGCTCCACCATCTCCTGGCCACTGGGGGCTGAGATCAGGGCCAGGAGACCTTGATCCAAGCAACTTAGTCCCCAAAATGGTGGTGTGGCCTTGAGCAAGTCCCTTACCCCTTCTGGGTCTCAGTTTCCCTTTCTGAGATGTGATAAGATTGGACTCAATCACTGATTTTCTGGGTTTTTTCTTTTTTGGCCAGAGAAATACATAATATATATGTAATATATAATATATTATAGCATACAAAATGTTATATAGAATCCAGATGATATATCATGCAGATCAAAGCAGAGCTGCTGCTGATTGAATGGAGAGCAGCGGTGTCTCACTGAGTTATCTGTCCCACCCTCTCACCCCATGGCAGCCCTGGAGACCCCCAGGGAGCCTAGCTGGCAAGCTCTGGGTTCACTTAGCCCATCCCTGAGGCCCTGCCACTCTGCCATTGGGGGAATCTGGGTGGTGCTCCCAGGCCAGTGGGCTTGCTGTTGTGTCTTCAGCAAGAGGGTGGTCCCTTCACTTCTGCCACCGATTCCCTGGGACCCCACTCTGTTTCCCAGTTGCGGGGGAATACCGTGAAAAGAACTGGCTCTTGCCAGCACCCCCTAGGACCTTAGAATGAGCCCAGCCCCCAAGTAGAAAGGCAGGCATGGGAGCTGCTGGTAGCAGGTGTGGCCCAGCCCAGTACAGAAGGCAGGATTGTTGCAGATCCACAAAGCCCTTTGTCATCCTCCCTGCACTCTCTTTGATGTGCAGAAGAAGGAAGGAGGGGAACAAACACAGACACTGCCCTCCACTTCATCCCGATTTAATTGGAACCCAGTTAAGTGAATAATTGTTACAAATGTGAAATCACCTTCCACCAACTTGGGGATGGGAGCCTGCACTCAGCGGTGAGCCTATGAGACCCAGGGTGGGACCTGGCCCTGGCCCAGCAGTTTAGGGTTTCCTTGGGGTGGGGAAGTGGTGACCTGCAGAGCTCCTAACCCCACAGTGGGAAGAGCTGCAGGGCGGTCCAGTCCAGCCCCTTTTGCAGGAGCACAGCCTCGGGCCCCCAGCCTCCGATATTCATGTTCAGCCAAACTGTATTGACCCAAGATGTGGACTCGCTATCCCAGGTCCCACAGACCCTTGCAGATGGAAATGAGTGTCACCGTGGAGGCATGAGCGTGGGTCCCAAGGAGAAACAGAGACGGGGAGGGGAGTGGGGAGAGAGGGCAGGTATGAGTTTGGTCATCTGTGGGTGCAGGGGCAGGGAAGGAAAAACTTTGTGAGAAATAGAACAACCCAGGCAGTGGTTCTCAATCTTGGCTACATTCAGGATCTTTTCTTGAATAAATGCTGATGCCTTGGGTCCCAGCCTCAGAGATTCTGGATTCACTAGCCTGGGGTGTGGTCTGGGCTCCCAGGTGATTCTAAAGGGAAACCATGATTGAGGCTCACTACTAGAGCAAGACTCCCTAAAAATGGTAGAGGGTATGGGAATAGAGTAAGATTCACCTCTCAGGACACATCCAGAACTTCTGGATTAGTTTGGCTGGGGAAGGGCCTGGGAACCTGCATTCTATAAAGCTTCCTGGAATTAGGATGATCCTAGAGGGGTCGCCCCAATGCTGGGAGTCCCGGTGGGGAGGGGAGACTTGGAAGCCCTAGAGGAGAGGGGCCCTGGGAAGGAGGAGGAGTGTGGAAAAGGTTTTGATGATTGGACTTAGCCTATTTTTAAATGATTTGCACAGAGACGTCTTTTCACTTTCTCTCTCATTCCCTAGCTCACCCTCACTTAGTCCTCTGTCCCAGGACCCAGAACTCAAGGTAACACACTTAGAACCACTATTCAGTCTCATTATACACACAGTAGGTGCTCCATAAATATTTATGGAATTAATTATGGGTGACGTCTCTCTGGTGGGCTGGGCTGAAATGTAACTGCTATTGATATTATTGTCTCTATAGAGAAAGGTGTGGAAGTGTGTTTCCCAGTTCTAACAGCCAATTTTCAATGAACTTTGATAAGTGGCCCATTTATAAGTTGGAGCGAGAGAGAGAACGTTTGCTCTCAATGAACCTAGCATGGACTCCACCCTTGGGGGTCTGTACTGTGTAATATCAGCACCCAGATCGAAGCCAGTGGAGCATTTATGGAGACAAAGAGAGGAGCGTGGTCAGAGGGAGGGGGGCCTGAGTGGTGGATGAGGAGAGAAGCAGGAGGGAAGAGTCCAGAGAAGGGCTGATGCATAAGGGCAGGCAGAGCCATGGGTGGGAGGGGCAGGGGCTAGAGTGTGGCCAGGGCCAGGACGGATCAGTGAAGTACACAGAGCGCGAGGGTACTTTTCGAATGGCCTCAGGTCTTGGTCAGGGATGCAAAGACAGGTCTGGCAGATCAAAGATTCCAAGCAGGAAAAATAGAGATGCAGCTGGAGAGGGGGTGAGGTCACAGGAGGCCCTGAGGTCACAGGACCGCTGACCTGGAGCTCCTGGGCCCAGGCCCCGCTGCCAGTGGGTATTGTGGGATGGTCCCCACCAAGGAGCAGGCAGACACCAGGAGGGGATTCATGGCAGGGGAAAGCATGTCCTTCCTGCCTTCTCACGGCACAGGATTTTTTGGCAGTAACAGCCAACAGTAATCTTGGTAACGGTGTCACCAGAGACCAAGGAGGGCTCTGGCTCTAAACCTTCTAAGGGTTTGCAGGAGACCCCGATTTGATCACCACCCTAGCATCATCCCAGTCATCAGGGTGGAAAGCAGAAAGAGAGGAGAGAAGCCGGTCCAGAGCCTGGGGGCACCTTCCCTTCCGTGAGCCTCTGTAAAGTGCAGGAATTGGGCAGCATTTCCGAGAAGGCTTGCTGGTCATTTGGCCCCAGTGGATCCCTCCCTCTCCGAGGGGTGGCCATTGAGCTCAGAATGAGGGGCTTGGGAAGAACCCCCAGCTCCCAGGGCTGCCCCCCTCCCAGATCAGGCTGTCTCTCCTGAAGCCAGGCTCAGCTCTGCAGGGTGCTCTGACCTCTGGCCTAAGGCTGTCTTTGTCCCCAAAGTCCCAGCCTTACTTCCTGCTGATGGAGGACTCCAGAGAGGCGGCATTCACAGGGGAGATGACCCTAACGGCCTTGGGGGAGGGGGGCTGTCCCTGATCACACAGGGGTGACAGTGATTAAATGTACCAGCAGCTGGGCCATTGGGGCCCTCCCTGCTGCTAATTTGGGTCAATTAAGCCAATTTGTCTTTGTTGACTTGAAGTCCCTTCTCTGTAATGGCTCTGGCCCCTCTGGGGCCTCCGAGGAAGGAAGGAAGGAAGGAAGGAAGGAGGGGGCAGTGCCCTGGCTACACGGCTGCCTCTCTCCCACCCTGTCCCAAAGCCCTGGGTTCAGGGACATTCCTGAACCTGTGGCACCTGCCGTGGCACTGCCCGAGGGCCTCCACAGCTGTCCTCCCTGCAGCTGCCCCATAAGGCAGATCTGGCAGGGTTAAACCTCCTTCCACAGATGAGCAATTGAGGGTCCTCCAGAGAGGAGGAAGCACCAGGTTAGCAGAAGGGAAGTGATCTGAGCCCAGCACTGGGTGCCTTGGGCCAGTGCCCCTCTTGCTGCATCCTTTGGACTCTACAATCTCCTCCAGGCGCTCAGTCTGTGCTCTGGCCCCAGGGGAGCCCTGCTGCTACGGCCCCCAAGGGGTTCCAAGGAACACAGTTTGGAAAGCACTCCCTTACCCCATCAGGCTCCACTTTCCACAAGAAAAGGGAGACAGGACCAAATTGGTGTCTCCGGAAAAAAGCCAGCTGCCTCTGCTGGGCCTCCCAGCCAAGGAGAGGTCAGTCTTCTAGCAGGGGTAGGAGTGCTGCCTGGAAGCTGGGCCCTGTGAGTCAAGGGCCTGTCTGTCTCTGGAGCAGAGGTAGTGAGGCTGTGCCCCGGCCTGGCCTCACCCATAAATGGGGCGGCAGCAGCAGCGTTTTAGGTGAGAACTGAATCAGAGGCCCCATCCCCAGACTGACACGCAGCTCTGTTCACCCTGAGTTATGTGAGCTGGGACAGGCCCCTTCACTCCTGTGGGCCTCAATTTCCCATCTCTAGTATTGCAGGGCCTGAAGAAGTTAGGCTAGGACCCTACACCTCGCCTCTGACAGCCCTCCTGGAGGCGATGGGGGAGGAGGGGGAAGGAGCTGGGAAACGGAGTACTCCCTCTCTATCTCCGTTCCCAACGGGTGACACTTGTCACATTGGGAGACTGGCAGGGAAGAGGAAGATCCAGAGCTCCCTAGTGTCCCCTGAAGCTCAGGTTTCATCCCCATGGAGCCAATCTGGGCCTAACACTCAGGGCAGAGGGAGGGCACAGCCCGGGCAGTGGTTTCTGGAGAGGTCCGTGGGGGAAGAGAGTCTGGGAGCCGTGCACGAGCAGGGCCAGCATCCACCATGCAATTAGCTGAGCTTCCCTTTCAGACCCTACCAGTTGGCTGCCTTATCCTGTCTTGTGACTGGAATCATGTACGCCAAGGGCAGAAGATGGGGAAGCAGGTCCAAGTGGGAGGGAATAAGTGAACTATCTGCAGAGAAATGAGAGCCAGCTCTCAGGAGATCTTTCCGGATGTGCTAGTGCAAAACAGCGAAGCAGCTGCAGGGGGCTGGATGGTGGTGCTGTCTCTGCACACCCTCAGCATCTGAGTCAGCTGCCTGTGGATCCGTCCCCCTCAGAGACTACCTGTGACCTCTCTGTGCCCCGCCTGGCACATGCAAAGCCTTTGAAGGACCGAGTAAAGGAATGAATGCATCTCGAGGAAGATAAAGTCCTGAGTCTAATGAGAATGAGTTATTATTAATAGCCCTGCTCACTTGTATCACCAAGCACTTCTGTGCCAGGCACCACGCATAGGACTTGCATTCATCCTCATGGCAACCCCGTGGAATGTCTACTACTGTTGTGGGCCCTTTAGAGGAGAGGTGGCAGAGGTTCAGTGAGGGTGAGCAACTTGCTCAAGGTCACACAGCTGGAAAGAAGCAGGCCTGGGATTCAAAGCCAGGTTTATGTGAGTCTGGAAGCTAAGCTGCAGACTTCTAATGCCCACAGCCCAGCTACCCAGAATCCCAGGGCAAGCCTGGAGGGCCAGCAGATGCCGAGGCAGCACTGAGAGGGACGTGCTTATCCCCCGCTGCCTAAAGAGCTGCTTGTATTTCCTTATGTAATCAGCCATGAAGTCTTAAGTGAGCCGACTCTGGTCCCTCATCCCCGACTTTCACACGGGCAATTGCGGCCCTCAGAACATGAACCGTATGATGAGTGAGGCTCAGCAGAGCTCCAGAATCATGTGGCTCTTCAAATCTCAGCCCAGCAAAGGTGTCTCCTTTTGGAATAAGGCCAGGTGTACTCAGCACCCTGACCTCGGTGGTGGGGTCAGCAGCGCCGATGGAAGCCCTTCCCTCGTTTTCCAGAGCAGGCCCCATTGAGCCAGCCTCCCCGAAAGACACTCCCAACCTCAAAGCAGCCAGACTCCATCCTGCTGTCCCCCTTGGGCTGCAGGGAACTGCCCTGTCCCTCCAATAAGCTATGGCCTTATCTCCAAGCAGAAGAGGGCTGAGACAACCCCTCAAAGCACAGGATTCCATGCATCCAGGAAAGATTTATTAGTCAGCTACTACCATGATAATGCCGCATAACATACTGCCCCAAAATTCAGTGGCGTAAAACACGGCACATTTATTTCTTGTAAGTCTGCAGGTGTCTGGGGTTTGGCTGTTCAGGACTGGGCTTGGCTGGCAAGAGTCCAAGCTGCTGGTTGATTCCTTCTGTCCATGTTTCTTGCATCTTCTTTGGACCGGGCACTACTTGAGGCTTATTCTTCTCCTGGCGAAAAGACCCAATTCTGCAAGTACATTTCAAGCATCTATGTGTGTTTCATTTGCTAAAATTTCATTGGCTCAAGAAAGTCCCCATGACCAAGCCCCGAATCAGGAAGTAGGGAAGTAGACCTCACCCACCACAGGCCAGGGCAGGGGTGTGGCTGCATCATACTACTGCAGGGCCCAGAAGAATGGAGATGCTAATTCTGTCTACACGCAGGAAGAGAGTGGTCCACAGTAAGAAGTGGAAAGGGCCAGAGCGGTCACAGGCATAGAAGCTGAGGCCCAGGGAGGAGACAGGACATGCCCAAGTCACACAGCAGAGGCCAGGCAGAGCTGGATACTCAGGGCTCTAGATTGGTTCTGCCTCTCGGCCCTGCTTCTCCATCCTCAGGAACTTCTATGAGGCCCGGTCCCTGGGAGGGGGTGCCCGGGGAGCCATGGGACCCAGCCTCATACCCTTAGTTTGTGCTTGTGTCCCCTGGCAAGAGGGGGGGACTGGGCCACACCAATCCCATGACCTCTCCAAATAAGCAGAGATGTGGCTATTTTTCTCTAGCTGTAGTCCCATCTGCCATCCCTGGCTTCACCTGCCCTGCCCAAAGGACAGCACAGGGGCCCTCTTCTCCCCAGCTCAGCATCTCCCACTCACCCCTCCCTCTCTCCTCCTTTTCTTGCCTCCTTCTTTCTTCCCATGCCTTCCACACAGCAGACGGCAATTCCTAAGGACGGCAGCCTCACAGAATCTCACAGTTGAAAGGTCATCCAGGCCAACCCTCTGCTTGTACAGAAGCCCCTGCGCAGCATCCTCGATGGAGATCATCAGTCTCAGGTGGCTGGGATCCTCTCAGGGACGGGGATACCTCACAAGGCAGCCCCTTCTATTGCTGGGCAGCTCTGATGCCAAGAAATTACCAACTCCTTCTTAGTTCCAAGTCCATCTCCACCATAATTCTGTTCACTGATCTTAATTCAATCAATATTTAGGGAAACCTTACTGTGTGGCAGCTGGGGACTAGAGATACAGAGATGAGAGTCACTGACCACATGCTTAAGGGGCCGCAGACCACAAGGGGAGGCAGACAAGGGTGCAAGGTGACAGGTAGGGGATCCATGGTTGTCCTGGGAAGAACACCTAACCTTTCAGAGGCAATAGACAGCTCTTCCCCAGGATGCCTTGGTGCTAGTCAGACGTGGGTTTGAATTCTAGATTTGTCATCTGTTATCTGTGACCTTGGACATGGCTAGGCTGTAGCATCCTTCTGCATAAAATTGGGATAATGGATATATGCTCTCATGGAAGAATGGAAAGTAGAGGACAGAAAGCACTTGGCACATGGAAGAGCTCCATGAATGGTATTGTCACTGTTATTGTTGTTAATTGCACACCCCAAGATGGAATGAGCATTTGGCATGTCTGCACTCGTGAAGTTAAAACTTTGACCTTCAAAGTGGAACTTTACACTGCCCCCAAGTTGGAGTGAGCAAAGAACTGTTGGGAAGGCGACTCTTGTTTTCTGTCTTCTCGTTGCTTCCTCCCAGAAATGAGGACCAGCAGCGAGACCCCAGCTATGGGTGATCAGACCACAGAAGAGTTAATGCAGATCTTTTTAGCAGAGATGGGGGAGGAGGTGGCCTCAGCATTGAAGAGGATATCCTCTGTTTTTGTGCAGCCTCTTCCAGAATCTGAGGGCGGTAGCGACCTCAAAAATGTCTCGTTGTATACCCCCCCATCTGATGCTGGGAATCAAGAGGGTAAAGACGATAAAGATGTGACACAGAAGCCACAGTTCCTATCTGGCACTCACAGCAGACATCATTCATCGATTATGGATCTCTTCTTCCCCTGAGTGAGGATTCAGAATCATTCTCAGCTCAGATTTTTTTATAACAGCCCAGATAGACTTCCTGGAAGAGGTGGGATTTCAGGACCTTTTTAAATGGTGTGTGAATCACAGTGAGAAGTGGGGAAAGCATGATCTAGGTGTGGAGTTTGGGGGATGTCTGGGGAGAATCCTGTGTTCAGTTTTGCACATGGGCTGGAGGAGAAGTCTTATGGCTGCTCTGCTGTCTCAGCACCCTCACAACAGGTGCTGGGCAAGGCCAGAGGAAGGGGTGGATTAAAGTGGAGTGGGATGGGGATGGGAAAAGGAGGAAGAGGAAGGCGACTGGGAGCAGAAAGGGCTGTCAGGTGGGGAGCGGGGCTTAGCTGGGGGAGGTGCCTGACAGGGGTTTCTGCCCCTTCACCGTAGGATGCCAGGAGCTGAGCCCGGGGCAGAGAGCCCAGGCCGACCTGCCAGGTTGTTGAGGTAACTTAAGCTCAGGGAAATTAATTACAGCACTTGCTTCTCACGCTATGTATCAGCCCCTCAGAGCGGCAGCTTCATCCATCTCCCCTGCTTTTGCCCCACTGTCTTGAGTGTATGTAGTGTGTGTGTATGGGTGGGAGCGGGCAGGGAGACAAGGCCAGGTACCACCTCCTGGCATCACTCCCCTGCTCAAGAACCCTAGTGGCTCCCCATCGCCCATGGCATGATGGGCAGACTTTTAAAGGCATAGGAGCTATTATTCGTGTAAAAGCCTAGGTGACTACAAAAGCTGATCAGAATGGCTGTGAACTCTCCTCCTGTTGGGCCTGAGACACTTCCATGGAGCCCCAGGGCTCCACAGAAAACAGTTTGAAAACCCCTGGGATAAAATCCACAGATGCCTTCGCCTGGCATTCTAAGCCCTTTGCCCCCTGATGCCCATCCAGTCTCAGCTCTCCCTGTGACATGCCACTCAGTCCAAAGCTGCCTTTAACCCCTGGCCCCTTTGCCACCCTGTTCTCTCTACCTGAAAGGTCCCCGACCCCCACCTAGGCCCCATCACACCCAGGCAGCTGTTGAATTTCCACCCATTCTTCAACACTCAAATCACTCCACCTTCTTCAAGCATTTCTTGTGTAGGTATCTGGCTTTTCTTCCAACACCCAGGGAGCTCTGCTCTTCTCCAAAGCCTTACAGCACTTCCTACCTTTTATTTATGTGGTTATTTATGTACTTGTCTGGTCTCCCTGTTAGCCAGCAAATTCCTTAAGGGCAGAAAACATCTTCTCTATCTCTGTCTCCCTGGCAGTTCCCAGCAGGGTCTTGAGCAGAGAAAGGGCTGAATAAATATTTATTTGTTGAATATCTTTATTGAGTATTAGTTACAAGCCCTACTATTGTACTAGGCAGTCAGGCTGCATAGTGAAAGGCCCGCTCCCTGCCCTCAGCCAAGGCTTCTGTCTAAGAGAAAGCAAACTCTGTAAACCAATGGTGGCAGCACAGAGAAAAAAAGTACAGAATGATGCATGTGAGCAGCTCAGAAGTCAGGTCCTAACCCAGCATTGGGGGAGGGTCAAGGAAGTCTTCATGGAGGAGGTGACACCTGGGAGAAGTCAAAGGACTAGTGACACCTACCAGGTGGAGTGTGAGGGGAACAGCACAGCAGGCAGAGGGAACAGCATGTGTGAAGGCACGGAAGGCAGGGAGAGCATGGCTGGAGTTGCCCAGACCCAGGTGTGTGGGCTGGGGAGTGGGAAGAGGTAGAACAGGTAACACAGAGTACTGTGGGAAGAAGGAAACATTCATGGGAATGCTGGACTGGGAAGCAGGAAGGGAAGCATCCCACAGGCAAGAGGAATGGGCTGCAATGGGGCAGTAGGGAGATGTGAGATCTGGGCAGGGCTTTTCTCCTCTCTGAATCTCAGTCTTCTCATCTGTAAAGTGGGTGGTTTGAACCAGAGTCTCGAAGACCTCTGTCCAGCAGTGAGTTAGAAATACCAACGGAGCAGCAGCTAGACAATCAATGTGATGCCAAGAGAAACCAGGTACAACAGGGCCTAGGCTTTGAGAGGTGGGCAGGGCAGGACAGGGCTGATCAAGGAGGGCTCCATGGGGGACATGGGGGCCACCTGTGAGCCAGGGTCTGTGTGAAGCACTCTGCATGGATCCCCACGTTTACTCTTCACGACACCTGTGTTCATTAGCCCCATTTTGTGGATGAGGAAGTCAAGGCTCAAAGATTAAGCAACTTGAATCCAGGGCTGTGATTTTGATCCTCTGAGTCTCTCCCCAATGGGAAGGCAGAGCTCATCTTCCAGGGGCTCCCATCCTGCCTGGGAAACTGGCCCAGGCCTCAGAGTTACCCCTGCACACACTCAGTTCTTCCTTTCAGGGCCCGTCAGTACCCTGTGGGCAGAGAGAGGGATGGTTGGCCTCCTTCTTAGGGTGAACAACTGTGCCAGTTTGCCCAGGACTGAGGGACCCCCCCACACCCCACCCCAAGGATCAGGAGTCACTTCCAAACCTCAAACTGCCACTACACCTCCAAGACCTCGAACAAATATCTGCCTGTCTCTAAGCCTCAGTTAAAATGGGCATCGGAAGAAGGCTCCTGTCTCTGGACTGTTGTCAAAACATCAGAGATGGTTCACATAAAACTCACTGTGGACCAGCAAGAAAATCTTACCTTCATGCCCACCTCCAGTGCTGATCTTGGAGCATAGTTTAGTTGATTGCCTAGTCAGTCCCCAGCTTCCAGGCTCCTTATAGATGAGCTCAGGGAACTCAGGAGGGCTGACACAGAGCTGTGTGTCCTTGGGCAAGCCCCTTAGCCTCTCTGAGCTTTGGTTCCTTCATTGGCAAAAACAGGGATGCTAGGGCTTCCCTGGTGGCACAGTGGTTGAGAGTCTGCCTGCCGATGCAGGGGACATGGGTTCGTGCCCCGGTCCGGGAAGATCCCACATGCCACGGAGCAGCAGGGCCCGTGAGCCATGGCCGCTGAGCCTGCGCATGCGGAGCCTGTGCTCCGCAATGGGAGAGGCCACAACAGTGAGAGGCCCACGTACCGCAAAAAAAAAAAAAAACCACAGGGATGCTAGTTCCGGGGGTTATTGTGAGGAAGGTGGGAAGGTGGGATCCAGCCCAGTGCCTGCACTCCATAAGCAGCCTCTAAATATGAGCTGGCCCACCCTATACCTCTGGGGCCCTGCTGTTTGCTGCAACCCTGACCCCTGACCTGGTGGAATGAGCTGAAAGAGTGATGTGGTTCCCCAGCTCCCCCCCACTCAAGGCCCAGCTCCAAACCCACCCCCACCCGTCGTTCTGTCTCTCTCACACACACACTTTCTTTTCCTGTTGTTTGCAGCTAATTGTTTATTAGGAGATGCAGGCGGCTGTGCCAGTGGGAAGGCTCAGCTTGCTCCGCTATAATTAGGATAATGCACATTAGTCATTTAGTGTAACTCAGAGAGCAGCCCCCTCCCCCGCGCTCCCCTCCCCCGCTGCTCCCGCTGTAGCTCGCTCAGCTCCCAGGCTGGGCTGTACAGGTTTACAGGGGTTCCTGGGGGGCCTGGCCCCCAGCAGCCTCCCACTGGCCACCCACCAGGCTGGGGTTACCTCCTCTCTCTCTCTCCCCACCCTGACTCTTCCCTCCTGTTGCCTTTCCCTCTGTACCTCTCAGTTCCCACCCCCATCCTTGCCTATTTCTGCTCTTTCTCTCTCCCTCCCCAAGGCCTCCCTGGCAGCCTGACCAGCGGTCTGGTTAGGTAGGTCAGCCGAGTAGGTCAAGCCCGGTTTCCAGGTCCTTGGGGAAGGGGCCCGTTCTCCTATACAGGGTGACCTCCCTCAGACCCGCTCCCTTGGAGGGTGCCCGCCCCCTGCTGCTGTCCACCCCTCTTTCCTGCCCGAGGTCCCTGGCCCTTGTTTGCCTGAGGACTGGACTGGCAGAGGCAGGCCTTTGTCCCAAAAAGGCCTTTCTCCAAAAGACCACATCAGGTGGCTTCGCACCAGGCCCCATGAGAGGCGAGTGTGGGGGGTGAAGGTGGGGTTCAAGAGGGCTGTGGGAGCAGAGGGCCATCTGTCCACCAGGGACAAGGAGCTGTTCCCACAGCTGCCTTCTGTCCCTGGTCCCATAGCCACCGGCACACCTGGCAGCAGATGAATCAGACCCTCTCCCTCCCCCGCTGAGCCCCACCGAGCCTTCTGCATAACAGAAGGGACCTCACATCTGGCCCATTAGGCTGGGGGACTGAGGTCTGGGGCCAAGGGTGTGCCCTGGCCTTGCCGGTTGTTGCTGCGGGCAGGGGTGAGGATGGGGCCCCTCCAGATTTTCAGAAATAAATTATAAAAGAGATGTTCCCGGGGTGAGGGAGGCTTGCCTGGAAATACAAGGCCTCCTTGTCTTCAGGAGCCTGTTTGAGCCTCTGGTCCTGATCCTGAGATCACAAATGTAGAAGGACTAACAGACAGACACATGTTCACAACTTACAAGGGCAGGATTGCTGTGCACTTGGAAGGGGTAGAGCTTCTGTCCCCGGAGCTGATGCCCCTCCTTCCTGCCCCCCTACCATTCCCGCCCCCTCCAGGAGCCCTGCCTCTGAGCTCAGGCTCCTCCAGCCCAGGGACACCATCTGAGTTGTCCATCTCAAGGTCCTCGCCCCCAAGAGGTCCATATCACCGCCTCCCGGGTTACCCTTATCTCACCCTCTCTCTGTCACGGGCCCCGAGGCTCTGCACCCCAGTGTCACATGTAGCTTACAGGATCCCACGAGAGCAGAAGCTGGAGGAGGAGGGAGTGATCCCCGGCCCAAACAGTCTCTCGGGACCAGGAGACCTTTCCTCGGGCTCCTCTTGGGATTGCTTTTGTCTGGCAGCAAGGCTCCGGAACGGTAAGAAGGTGCCCCTGGGATGACCAGGGAAATGAGAGCCCTGTTCCCGTGGCTGTGATCTACCTTGCTGGGTACCCAGCAGGCCTTCCCCCAACCCGCGCCCCCCCCCGGGGGCCTCAGGTGCCCTCCAGGTGCTCTGGAGCAAGACTAGATGGTCATTTCCAGCACATAGGGGCTGTCCCAGCAGTAACTTCTCGGGGACCTGTGGCTGCCTGATCTTCCAGTGCCCTGGTCCTCCTTTGAACCCCGGGAAGCATCCCTAGCTCCCAAGTCAGCTGAGCTCGGTTCCTTCCTGCATCCGCCAGTATCTGCTCCTTCCCTCCTCTCTTCCTCCACCTACATCTCTCTGATTTCCTCCTTTGTTCTCCAAGACAAGAAGAGACAAGGGGGCATAGCTGAGCGGTAGCATCCGGTCCGGTGGAGGGAAGGATTTTAGGCTGAGGAAGCAAAAGAAACGGCCAGGAGAGCCCTGACTCAGGAGGTTGTGTGGGGATCTGTTTCATAATGGTGGTAATCACACCCAAACAACAGCTGACCTTTAAAGAGGGCTAACTGGGTGTCAGGCATGGTTGAAGTGCCTGCAGGTAATCTTATAACATGAGCATTTCATTCTTAAAGCAACCTGCTCAAAGAGGGGCCACTATCACCTCATTTTACAGTTTAGGAAACCCAGTAGAAAGATGCTAAGTCACTTGCCTAAGGTCACACAGCTAATAACTGGCAGAGCCAGTCTGACGGGAGCCTTCCAGACCCTCAGTTTCTTTATCGGTAAAATGTGGGAGTAGGGACCCTGCCATCCCTTTAGCTAAGACATGGGGAGTTCCGAGGTAGATAGGAGGAAATGACCTGGTCAATCACCAGTGCTGCTGGCAGTGAGCAGGCAGGAGGGAATTTAGGGCCAAGTGGGGGAAGGGGACCCCTCCGCTGGCCCCTCCCCCAGCTTACTTATTCCAATGTTGTGCTCCAGCCGGGTGGGGCATGGGGACAGTATGGGGAAGCTGGCTCCCCAGGATTTACAGCCCACTAGGAGACAGCAGGAGCCACTGGGGGCTGTGGATGGCTGAAGCCTTCAGTGGCCAGCCCTGACCCCGCCCCCACGCTGCAGGGAGTTCTCACGTATTCACTGGCTGGATGTCCTCCCCTCTGCAGTTCCTGCTGCCCGCAGCCCAGCCCAGGCTTCAGGCACACAGTGGCCCTCAGTGTTGGGGACACAGGGGCCAGAGGGCTGGGTTGATGGGTGACATGCAGCCCTGCCCGGAGCTGCTTTGGGAAGGGGCAGAGCCAGGTGGAGGAGGGAGATGCAGTGGCGCTCAGGAAGGGGGTGGATGTCAGGGAGTCACCCACTCCTCGGCTGGACTCCTCCTCCAAGGGGTGGATTACCGCAGTCCCGCCTTGCGTGGGAACACGCCGGTATGGACCAGCCTATACGGCATCTCTGTCAGCTTGGAAAAAGACAGAAGCAGCCCCACACTAGGTGCCGGGCTTGGTGAGCAGATCTGGGGCTGGGTTTTAGCATTTTTGTGCAAGATCCAAACTGCTCAACAGTACGTAGAGGCCCTGTCCTAGTGGGGCAAGGGGAGGGCCATGTTTGGGACCACTTGGCCCAGCTGTCACCTCCCCTTTATCCAGCCGCCCCTGCCTGCTTCAGAACCCACCAGGCTTCCCTGCACACATGGCCCCTGCCCAGCCCTAAGTCATATATGGCAGGCTGAGCAGGGACCAGCCTCTTCTCCTAGATGAGGAAACCGAGGCCCAGAGAGAGGAGGAAACTGCTCAAGGTCACACAGAGTTTCCTGGTCTGGGTTCTTCACAGCCCCCAACAACTAGCCCTCCTTCCAGCCTCAGCGCTGCTTTCGAGGTCCCTGGGACATTCTGCTTCATGTGCCTGTCACCTCTGTACTTGTCCTATTTAACTTAACAGACTTTGACAGGGGATCTACCATGAGTTAAGCAATGCACCAAGTGCTGGAGAAAAGCAGGTCAGCGCTTCCCTCCTCTCAGAACTAAATAACCAATAAGTGATGAATGAATGAATGAATGAATGAACCCTCATCACTGACTCTGTTCCAGGGACTACACCAAGCAATTTGCTCATTTAGTCATGACAACTCTATGAAATAGAGTCTATTATTCTCATTTTACAAGTGTGGAAGTAGAGGCTCAGATGGGGTTATGTAACGGGCCCAAGGTCACACAGCTAAGAAGTGTCAGATCCGAGATTTCTATATGAATTTGTGTGGCTCCCAAACCACACAGGTTCTTTCTTCCTTTCTTTCTTTTTTTTTAATTTCCTTTTTTAAAAAAAATTCTTGCAATAGCTTCAAACACTTTCCTTCATTTTTAATGACATTTATTGTTTTCTTTCTAATTTTACAAGCAATACATGTTCTTTCCAGACAACTAGAAATACATAAAAGCATAAAGTAAAAAATAACAATCATGCATAATCCTCAGCCCCCCAGAGATAACCACCAATAACATTTTGATGTATTTCCTCCCAGTGTCTACATAAAAACTGATATCATGCCATATAGCCAGTTTCTCACCATCCTTTGTTTAGTTCAAACTATTTTGGGAGCATTTTCCAACCTGAGTAAAAAATTTTTGGAAACCTGCATGCTTAGCCATTTGCTTTTATTTAACCATACCCTGCCTTTGGACATTTAGGTTGTTTCTAATTTTTTACTAATAAACAGAACATTGTGGTGAATATCTTTCCACATAAATTTTTGAGCCGATTTCTGCTTAGTAGATTCCCAAAGGCAGAGTTACTGGGGCAAGGAGCATGAACGGTTTCAAGGCCTTCAAAACATATTTTGAAATTGCTTTCTAGAAAGCTTGCCCAGTTTACCCTCCGACAGCAGGTCATGTGATCGCCCCATATCTTAAAGCCCTTACTAACACCGGGTATCACTAATTGAAAAAATAAAACCTTTCTCAAGACATAGTGTTTTTCTACTTCAGCACCCCGCTCTGGAGTAACTGGTATATCGGTTGCTAATTCCCCATTTTGCTGATGGAGAAATAGGGCCTTGGGCTGCAGAAATGACATGCTTGCCCTGGGTCAGATCCACCCAGCAGCCAAGGAAGAGCAGTGCTGGAACGCAAGCATCCCTCCTACCGGTGAGAGCCCTATTCTAGCTCTTCAGGGTCCTCAGTGCAGAGTTTCCTCCACTGCCACTGTCCTGGGCCAGGGGAGTGTACCCCCTAGGTCACACCCCTCCTGTGGGCCTGGAGGTCTGGGTTGGGAGGGGTCACTGTGCATAGCCCATCCCTGGCTTCTTGATCCTGGACCGCATGGCCCCTAGTGCTGTCAAATCCAAGTCCATGTGCCCGATGCCAAGTGAGGCCAAACAAACTGAAACGTTGGAGTTTGGAGCAGAAAAGGTTTACTGCAAGGTCCAAGCAAAGAGAACGGGCGGCTTGTACTCAAAAGACCTGAACTCCCCGGTGGCTTTCAGGCGAACGTTTTTTAAGATGGTGCTAGGGGAGAGGGTCAGAGGATGCCTGATCAGCTTGTGGACCTTCTTCTGATTGGTTGGTGGTGAGGTAACAGGATGATGTTTCCAGAATCTCAACCTTCTGGTTCCAGCCATTCTGAGGTCTACACGCTTTTGGTCAGCATGTAGTCACCATCCTCCACCTGGGTGGGGGTCTTAGTTTCAGTAGAACAACTAAAAGGTAGGCATCAGATTGTTGTTTACATCCCTGCAGGAGGAGTTAGGAGCGCTGTGACTCTATTGTCCAAATCACTAACTGCTTGTGCCTGCTCTTGTGGAACTCTGGGAAGGCCTAGGAGACCAAAGCCTTTTTCCTACAGACAAGAAATGGGGGACAGGGAAAGACTTTTGTACCCCGGAGGGCCCTCCAGGGTCCTGCTCGATTTCACTAGGATCCTCACCATCTGCATCAACCCTGGCTCTCACCTCCTCTCACCCGTTCATTCATCCCTTTGTAGAATTGGCACCAGTGCGTGCCCAGCACTGTTCTGGGCTCTGGGTGCTTCATCTTGCACCATCAGCATCACCACGTTATGCCATGCAGGTCATGACCCCTTCAGCATCTCCCAGCCCTTCCTGCTTAGCGCTGTGTGGTCCAAACTCCTATGATAATATCAACGCCTGGCATCCTTAATAAACACAGATTACCAGGTCTCTCCCCTGGACATTGTGATTGTGTCTGCCTGGATCCAGCCCGAGAATCTGTTTGCTATTGCTGTTTTGTTTTCTCTGGCTGATTCTTAGATTCAGGCAAGTTCAGGAGTAAGAGTAGAAGGATCCCCAAGCAACAGACCTGAGGTGTGGCTCTTACACACACACAGGTAAGCAGGCCAGTCCCTCTCCCAGCACAGCCCCGTGTCCTCCTGCCCTGCTGGCATGCCCTGCTGTGCCCCTCAGCCTCAAACTCACCAAAGCTGATGACAATCTTTTTTTTTTTCCGATTTACAAGCGATTAGTTTTAATTTGGGAACAATTAGAGATAGAAGCAGGAGGCATCTGATCTTGATTAGAAGCAGGGAGATGGCCAGAGGCGCCCCCTCCCCCAGACTGCCTGGCCCTAGCCTCCACGCAGATTCATTTATCTATTCTATAGGTTGGGGCGAGGGACTGGCCTCTGTGCCTGGGGAGAAGGTGTGAAGCTTATCTGGGGCTGGGCAAAGGCCCCTGCTGCATTCCCAGACACCTAGGGCCAGCCTGAGATGAAAAGGGAGGGCCTCTATCCAGCCAATGGCTCTGAGCAGGTGCCCCCAGCCTTATAAGAGGGTAGAACTGACATCTGTTAAGCACCGACCGTGTGCCACGCCAGGCACTATGCAAAGCTGGTCTAGACCCAGTGTCTGCCCAGATCCCAATCCAGCTGGAAAAACAAAAGCATAAACAAGTACCTGCCTTCTGGTGTTGGATCGGAGGTGGCTTGAGAGACGAAGGGGTCCATGGACCAGCATCCTGCCCCCCAGGAAAAATTCACAGAAGTGGCTGAGACAGATCATTGATTACCTGCATCTCACACTTATACCAGGGCCAAGCTCCTGATCAGCCAGAGCCAGAGCTGGACAGAACAAAGCAGTGGTGGCAGTGGAGGTATCCGGGAAGGCTTCAGGGAGGAGGTGATGCCTAAGCTGGGCATGGAAGGATGAGGGGACACCCACACCCCACCTCCTGGGCAAATGTTCTCTTGGGTGCTGGTGGGTCCAGTGCCTTTCTTTAGCTCCAGTGAAGCCTCTCTTCATGCCTTAGTCTCGTTCTGGAACAAGAAGGGAAGGATGGCTTCTGGCTCTCAGCTGAGCATAGTCTTGAAGTGGCCCCAGGATGGTGCTCCCAAGGGTCCCTGAGGTGGGCAGGTTCAGGGCCCAGGGGAGCTGGTGGGAGAGGGGATGGTTGGAGGTGGGGGGAGATGGGAGTTCAGACCTCTTACATCCACAGACACCTCATCCTTAGTTACCAAGCTGTTAAGAGCTGGATGTGCCCTCCAGGGCTGAAGAAGGAAGGAGCTGGCTCAGCTCAGCTAGGAAGGGTCACATGCCATGCACAGTCAGGGGAGGCGCTGGGAACGCCTCAGCCTCCATCATTATCCCTGTCTACAAAAGCTGCCTGATCCAGCCTATCTTCCTCCTCCACCCCAATACGGTATCTCCACATCTTACTGGGGAAACTGAGGCCGTGAGGGACAGAAATAGCTCATCTCCATCTATTATTAACCTGCTCGGGCTGCCATAACAAAGTCCCAGAGACTTTTACAAAAACAACAGAAATGTCTTTTCTCACAGTTCTGGAGGCTGGGAGTCTGAGATCAAGGTGACAGCAGGGTGGGTTCCTTCTGAGGCTTCTCTCCTTGGCTTGTAGACGGCCGCCTTCTCCCTGTGTCTTCACATGGTCTTCCCTCTTGTGTGTGTCTGTGTCCCAATCTCCTCATTTAAGGACACCAGTCATATTGGATTAGGACCCACCCGTATGACCTCATTTTAACTTAGTTACCTCTTTAAAGACCCCCATCTCGAAACACAGTCACATTAGGAGGTGCTGGGGGTTAGGACTTCGACGTATGAATTTGGAAGGGGGGCATGTAATGCTAACCATGAGACATGATGAGACAGGGAGAGCCCCTTCCCTAGGGAGACAGAAGCAGGGAAGCCAGACCCATATGATTCCTTAGGCCCAAGGCCACCTAGACGGAGGGAGAATCTGACTGCTGCTCCCAGGAGAGGGGAGGCTGCTGACAGGAAGGCAGTACTAAGTCTGGTCCACAGGGCGAGCTGGGCTGAAACAGAAGTCAGCAGGTGGAGCCTGGGGTCCGGGGAGCCAAGTGGGGCAAGTGAGAGGCCCAGGGGTGGCCGGGATTCAGAACTACCTGTCATGGGCTTCCTGGTGGGGGGCCTGACGAGCAGGTGTGTGCCAGGCTGTGTATGAGCATGGGTGTGTGAGTGTGTGTGCGTGCGTGCTCCCCCCTCAGACTGGAGGGAGTTGTGTTGGGTGTTTCCAAGGCGGGGCGGGTCCAGGCCAGCAAGTCCACCCGAGCGGCACCCCTGGAGCACTCCTCCTTCACCTCTGGAACTGGCTGAGCTCGGCTCCGGGTTGACCCTCCCTTACCCCATCCGTCTTCCTTCAGGGAAACTTCTAGAAGCTTTTCCTTCCCAAGCCCATTCCACACTCCGTGATGCCCGGAGCTTAGAGCTCCTTGTGAGATGCCAGCCAGCGTGCAGCTCAGCACACGCATGTGTGCACACACATTCACACATCGTGTCTCCAAAAACTTGATCTGCTGGCAACTCCCCCAGTCTCCCCTTCCTCCTGGCAGCCCCACCACATCAGACAGCTTCCAGGGCCTCCCCTACCTCCCTGGGAAAACTGGGGCCCAGAGACATCAAGCAACTTCCTTTAGGCTCCAGAGTAATTGAGCCATAGAGCTGAGATTAGTGCTGGGGTCTCAGGAACACCCCCGCCCCTACTCAGCCCACAGAGGGGTCTCAGGGCCCCAGAGGATAGAATGATTCATGGGTGGTGATGGGGGGCAGTGCTGTGCGTCATGATGACATCAGTACAAAATGGTAGTACCCTAATACCATCTTTTCTGGCTCCCTTTTCTAAATGCTAGTTGCCTTCTTAATATAAGTTGCTTCCTGTTTCAGAAACTCAGTCTCCTTATCTGCAAGGTTGCTGAGAGAGATCAAGAACCCCCAGCCCAGCAACCCTGCCCTGACTGGCCATCCAGTCTCCTCTGGGATGCCCCATGGAGGGCGCTTTCATTAGCCCATGGCATCCCAGTCAGTGCTGGGCAGCTCATTCAGAGAATTGCATTCATTCAACAAAAATCTGAGGGCGGAGGGGTGCACGCAAGCACATTTCTCCAGTCCCTTTCTCCACGCCCCTCTGAGTCTGCTGCCTATCTGGTGGCCTCGCCCCACTGTGCCTCCAAGGGGTCCAGGTGGCTGGCCCTGCCTGAGGTTGGGACGGTGAGAGGGCCAAAGGGGACTAAGTGCCTTAGTCTTAGTAGTCTCTGGGGTCTCCTGGGGATGGTAAACGAGACAGGGCCAGTGGTTCTGACATCCACATCCCTACCCTGTCCACCCGGCCTGAGCACTTACAGCTCAGGGACAACCGGTGCCCTTCTCCAACCCCAGCAGGACAAGCACGGTGGCCTCTCCCCATCTCAGCTCAGTACCTGCAGGTCCTGGACATCCCACCACCTGTAGCAGTGCCCCCTCCTCCCCTTGGTCTTTCAGCTACTCTCAACATCCCTGTGAGGGGGCTGATGTCACCTCCTCAATTTTAGAGATGGAAACCGAGGCTCAAAATGCGAAGCAAGTTGCCTCGTGAGCGTGGCAGGGAGAAGCCTTAAACTTGAGTCCTGAAGCCTCCGTTTGCCTGCTTCCTGCTGCTTAGAAAGCAGTTGGTTGGCTGCTGTGCCTGGCGCAGGTCATTACCCCAGATCCCACACGTGCGCCTGGGCCAGCTTCGCCCCAGGCAGCAGGGACACCTTCTCAGAAACTCCAGTGGTAACCATGGGGCAGGGATTCTATGCAGCAGCAGGGAAGGCTCCCGTCTCTCCAAACGCCTTCCTATTCTCATCTGGGACCAGGCTGCGCATCTCTACCCCATCATCGGCAGCTGGCTTACCTTGCAGGGCTGCAGGACGTCTAGTGGAGAAGGGTGGCCTGAGAACAGAGTTCTCCTGGGAACAGAGGGAGCAGTCTGATGGTTAAAGCATGGGCTGCCTAGAGGACAAGGGACCAGCTGGTCCTAAGGACTGCTCAAGCAGGGCCCTAAGGAGTCACACAGACTAGGTGCCACTCCTCTTAGGACACTTGACCCAGGGCCTTTGTTGTGACCCAAGCCAATTGCCTCATTTGTTAAATGAGAAAATTAAACCACAAATTAAAAAACATCAGACATAGACACCAGAGCCTCAAGGGCAGGGAATTTTTAGTTCATTGCATTTATGAGGAATTGGGTGTGAACATTTGTGGAACCATCAAGGTTTCATTGATGGTGGTAACATGATAATATGCATAAGTGGCAAGTAACCACCATAGCACTGATTAGGAGTCTCCTTGGGACGGAGGTCTCTGCGAATCACTCAGCGTAGATCAACAGTGATTTGTTAAAGACTTGTTCAGTGCAAGGCCTCGTAGATAACTCTCACGCAAGGCAGGATGAGAGGTTCCCTCAGAGAAGGGCAAAGCTCTGAGGAAATTCCCAGGAGTAGAGGTCATATCTTGGAGGGCTTCGTGGAGGAGGTGGCATTTGAGCAGGGCCTTAGAGGAAGATTCAGATTTGGATGTGTGCAGATAGGATAGGAGAGAATCCAATGCAGAGGACACAGCATGAGCATAGGAGGGACGGTAAGGCAGCATCGGCCAGCGCTAAAGCCAGAAGTTGTCCAGTTATGCTGGCAGCAGGAGCCTGGGAAGAGGAATACTGGGGAAAGGGGAGCCTGGAGCTCATTGTAGAGGGCCCTGAATGCCATGCTCAGGCACAAGGTGAGTTCTGTAAGCAGAAGGGACAGTCTTTAATAATACACTTTTGCATTGTGTTACATAAATTATAGAGCAATTTCTTGATTCTCGAAAACAAATGACAACACAACATCAAAGGTGAGAAACATGGCTCAGGGGTCCACTGGAGTCTCTGAGAGCATGTCCCTGCCCCCTAAAGGGAGGCTGGCTGCAGGCACACATGTGGGATCAGGGGTAATGACCTGGGCCAGGGCACAGCAGCCAACCCAACTGCTTTCTAAGCAGCAGATCCAGAACTGGTTCTCAAACCTCAGACCTCCCCATCTTGGTCCTTCCTGTTCCTTAACAGTGTCCAACAGGTGTTGAGCTGGGAGTAAGGAGCCAACAAGGTCCCATCTGTGTCTGGGAGAAACAAATCCCTCTGGCTGCTATAGGGGGGAAGGGTATGCCAGGGAAGGGAAGAGTTGGGGAGAGGTGAGACTTAGACAACGTTATGTTGTCATAGCAACAGGAATGAAGCCAAAGCTGGAGCAGGGGCCTGGGGATGGAGGTCAGGGGCAGCCGGGGACAGACCAGAGAGCCAAGAGGTAGAATTGCTACAGCTTGGCGGGATCCTGCGAGGATGGGGTGAGTGGCCGAGAGAAGGGAGAAGTCAAGCCCGAGACCCCAAGGCCCACGTTTGGGTTTGGTGGACGAGGATCAACTTCCCAGTGTGTATTTGTGGGGTGGTACATATAGGGGGTAGGGGGTGATGTGGGATCCCTGGGGACCCTGCACCATCTGAGGCAGCTGGAGGAGTAAAGGAGTAGAGGCTTGGGTTTGAAAGCCAGGTGGCCCCAGGTTCAACTCCAGCTGCTGGCCCCTTTCACTCATGTGACTTGGGTAAGTTATTTAAGCATCCGGCACCTTCATTTGTAAGAGGTAAGAATAGGCTCTCCAAAAAGAGAAGTTACTGATAGAAAACTGGGTGAATCAATGGAGATCATAATAATACCTGGTTCAAAGACTTGATGAGGATCAAATAAGCCACTGCCTGTCATAATAATGCATGAATAATAGTTTAATTTTAATAAACAATGTTAAATCGTTAAATACGTACTGTACTGTACCATTAATAATGGTAAGAGTGAAAACTTACCACCTCGGCATCACACTTGCTCTTAGCCCTCTACGCACATGACTTCGCTAAGTCCCTACAATAGCTCTTTGAGGCAGAAACAATTTTTATACTCATTTTACAAACGAAGATGCCAGAGGATAAAACCTCTTTAAACCTTCACAATGCTTTGTACCAGCATTAGCTTTACCCCTGCATCGCAGATAAAGAAATGAATCATCAACAAGAGGGCAATTAACACACGAGCAAAGGTGGAGCCTGGCTTGGAGCCTTGAGGATGGAGAGCCGGGCTGAGCTCGGCTCGGCTGGGAGTGGATGGCCCTCTGTAAGGGTGGGAGGCTGGGGTGCCCTGGAGTCCCAGCACAGCCTCTCCTGACCACTCTGGGGTCTTTCTTCTGTCTGTCCCCAGCCTCTGGCCGCTCCCACCCAGCCAGCCCCAGTCCTCCGGGGCCGCAGGCCAGCCTGGTGCTGCCGGTCAGCTACCGCCTGTCACACACGCGGCTGGCCTTCTTCCTGCGGGAGGCGCGGCGCACGCCTCCCACGGTCACCAACGGCTCCCTGCAGCGCTCCGAGCCCTTCGTGGTGTTCCAGACCAAGGAGCTGCCTGTCCTCAATGTCTCCCTGGGACCCTTCAGCACCAGCCAGGTGGTGGCCCGGGAGCTCCTGCAGCCGTCCAGCACCCTGGACATCCCCGAGCGCCTGACGGTCAGCTGGAAGGTGCGAGCCTTCATCGTCCACCCCCGCGTGCCTGCCTCGCAGCCCGTGGCCCAGGTGCTGTTCTACGTGGCCGGCCGGGACTGGGATGACTTCGGCGTCACCGAGCGGCTGCCTTGCGTACGCCTGCACGCCTTCCGGGATGCCCGGGAGGTCAAGAGCTCCTGCCGCCTCAGCGGGGGTCTGGCCACCTGTCTCGTGCGCGCCGAGCTGCCCCTGGCTTGGTTCGGGCCCCCGGCCCCGGCTGCACCACCCACTGCCCGCCGCAATTCTCCAGATGGGCTGGAGCCCGAGGCGACAGGGGAGAGTCAGCAAGCCGAGCTCTACTACACTCTCCACGCCCCGGATGCATCGGGAGGCTGTGGAGGAACACGGCGGGGTGCCGGGCCCGGGGGCGGGGCCCGGGCCGAGAGCCCGACCCAGCACCCCCTGCTGCGCATCGGGAGCATCAGCCTGTTCCGCCCGCCCCCGAGAAGGACCCTGCAGGAGCACAGGCTGGACAGCAACCTGATGATCCGCCTGCCTGACCGGCCCCTCAAGCCCGGGGAACTGCTCAGCATCCTCCTCTACCTGGCCCCCAACTCCTCCTCTCCCTCCAGCCCCAGCCTGGAGCACTTCACTCTCAGGTACGGGGGTACGGGCGGGGGTCTGGCTTCCCTTCCAAGGTCAGATGCACACCTGACCCCTTGTAGAGGGCTCGCCCAGACCTGCCCATCCAGCATCCTAATCCCAGTTCTTCCAGTTATCACTTGAGCAACTTCAGGAAGACAGCTCACTTATCTGAGCCTCGGTGTTCTCATCCGCTTGATGGCCACAAAAATGTCTGCCCTGTCCTCCCTACCTCACAGAAGTGGTGTCATGGTGAAGAGGAAACATCCATTTCCACAAGCATGATATCCAGAATGATAGAATCGGGGCTGGAAGGGCCCTTAGACATTAGCGGTGCAACTCTTCTATTTTACAGATGAGTAGGCTGAGGCCTAAGAGGAGAAATTGAGATCAGAGAGCAGCCCCTTGCCTGGGAGCCAAAAGATGAACAGGAGAGTGTCCGTGTGTCAGGACATTTGTCTAATCCTGGAGTGGGGAGAAATATTTTCAGGAGTCCTAGCTCTTTCTTTGTGAAGGATACAGTTCAGAAATTCAGAAATGCCTTCAGTCATAGCACATCCCCACAAAATATAATGATGTCTCACAGTAGGAATCCATGGTTTGAGCCATGTTGGGTGATTCTGAGGATATAAGAAAGGCCCCACCAAAATGCTCCCCACAAACCCAAGCACTATACATGGGACCTGAAACAGCACCATTAACCTCCGGCTTCTTTAAGTATTGCCTTCTGTCCTGAATGTACTACCTTAAAGTTCAAGTATTCCTGGAGAGAGTCATACCGAATTCAGTGATTAATACCTGAATGTGAATATGAGTTAAATCAGTCATCAGAGATCCTGGGCTGCATTAATAGGAGTAAAGTATGTAGAATTAGGGAGGTGATAATCATTCTGCTTTAGTTAGTGTTAATTAGAGCTGAAATGTTGTATTTAGTATAAGACACTACACCTTATGTATTCAGAATGTCCAGAGGAAGGTGACTAGGATATGGGCGACTTGAAGCCATGGCAAAAGAGCAACAATCGGAGAACTGAAGAATTTAGGCCTGGAGAAAAGAAGACTCAGAGGACACCTGCTCACCTCCCCAGATGTCTGTTCAGGTGGAAGAGAGCTGTCCTCCCTTCCCCCAACAGAACCCACGGCTGTTCTATTTCAGCTACATCCAGGGAAGAAGTTTCTCCTTTTAGGGACTTTCTAAAGATGTAATGGGATGTGTGCAGAAGTAGTGAGTCCCCTGTCACTAAGATATGCAAGTAGAGGTTAGGTAAAGACCTGGCAGAGATATAATAGAAGGGACTACAGCTTCCACTAGGGCCAGAGGTTGAAGCTACATGATACCAGATCCCCCAAATTAGTTTCAGGCTTTGAGTCTAGAACTCAGGGTAACTTACTCACCTGCTCGCCCTTCTCCCAGCCCCAGCCTAAGGATGGTAGGCAGGTGGGCAGCCCTTGGACCCCCAAGCTGACCCTCTCCCTCTTCTTCTTGCTTTGTCCCAGGGTGAAGGCCAAGAAGGGCGTGACCCTTCTAGGAACCAAGTCACGGAGTGGCCAGTGGCACGTGACCTCGGAGCTGCTGACTGGGGCAAAGCATTCAACAGCCACTGTGGATGTGTCCTGGGCCCAGGGCACACCACTGCCCCTCTGGTGAGCCAAGGTGGCTCCTCTGCCCACCTCTTTGCAGGACAGCACCGGGGAGGGGTGGGGGAATTCTTGACGGGGGAGGCCAGGCTGGCGCAAGGGCTGGGGCATATTTTCTGGGGACCCTGGAGGCCAGGCTGGGGAAGGTTCAGAGGACCCCGGGGAAAGGCCACTGAGGAGGGCTAGGGTCCTCAGCGAGGGTTTCAGAGCTCCTGAGCTTCTCCCAGCCCTTCCTCCTGGGCTCTCCTTCCTTCCCCCACCGCGCAGGGAGGACCAGGGGCCCCTGGAGATCCTGCAGCTGGACTTTGAGATGGAGAACTTCACCAGCCAGTCAGTCAAGCGGAGGATAATGTGGCATATCGACTACCGTGGCCACGGTGCCCTGCCTGACCTGGAGCGGGCTGTCACCGAGCTGACGGGCATCCAGCGGGACGTGCAGGCCATCCTACCCCTGGCCATGGTGAGTGCACTCACGGGAGGCAGGCGAGCTCTGCGCCTGGCACTGGAGTGGGCCAGCGGTTGCTGAGGGGCACGGAGGTGGGAGAAGTCCCCGTGGAGGGGGCACTTGGTGGGGGGGCTTCCTGGATGAGGTGACCATGCAGTGGAGCCTTGAAGGTCCCGTGGAGGAGGGGATCATACAGTAGTCAGAGAAGATGAGGAAGGTGCTTTAGGCAGGGGATCTCCTGGGCAAAGGTGTGGTGATGGGAATGGGGAATAGTTTGTTCAAAGGAGCTATGGGTTTAGGAAGAGTGCCGTGGAATGATTGTCTGGTGCCCAGGGGCACGTGGAATAGCCAGGCAAATGTGCTGGACGTTACTCTGAGTCCGGAGGAAAATGGAAGATGTTGAGAGGAGATGGTGGAGGATTGGGGAAGCATTGTTTTCTGGCAGCAGAGTGGGGTAGACCCTGAAGGCTACCACGGGAGTCCAAGTGAGCAGAGCGTCTGAGAAGGCACATGAGACCAGGTAGATGCATCTGTCTGCCCACGTCCCCAAGGGAAGGATACGCATCTGAGGAGTGGGGACAGCTGGGAGCTGCCGGGGCTTGGCTGGTGGTCCTGGGAGAGCAGGGGACCTCAAGCAGCTCAGCAGAGCCCCGCCCTCCTCTCTTCCCTGCAGGACACAGAGATCATCAACACAGCCATCCTGACTGGCCGGACGGTGGCCATCCCTGTCAAGGTCATTGCCATCGAGGTGACCGGCCTTGTCCTAGATGTCTCTGCCCTGGTGGAATGCGAATCTGACAATGAGGACATCATCAAGGTGAGCTTCCTGGAGGTGGGGGAGCCTGGGAAGAAGGCCTCGGGCCTTCCGGGGGAGTGGAACCCCAAACCAGAGGGGAATTCACATCCCAGGCAGGTCCCCTTGGTAGGCAAGAGGAAGGGAAGTGGCAGGGGGTGAGGGGAAGAGCATCCCATGTCCAGCCTGAGCAAGGGGAGGTCCTGGAGGGCTTCCTACAGGAATGTGGAAGAGACCTTTTGGCAGGCTGAAGGGAGAAAGCAGCACTGACAACTTGAATTCAATCCCCAAGTCATTACTGAGCCCTTGTTGTGTGGCAGACACCAGGTAAAGCAATAGGGGAGGGGGTCCTGGGGGGGATCTCAGAGACATGCCCTGAACCTGGGTGCTGGTGACCAGGTGGAGGAGATCCAGCCCAAGGAGGAAGCCTCCAGAAGCTCATGAGTTAGGCCAGGAGTGAAGGTGGTGTAAAAGGACCCACTCCAGGAACACCCACCCCAGCCCTCCACCTCCCAAAGGCCTTGCCCTGAGCTCCTCCCCAGATGCCCCCTCTGGGCAGAGGGTCCTCCACAGCCCAGCAAACAGGACGTTGATCTGACTTGGCTGGCCCAGTTTGCTACCTCCCCAGGAGGGCCTCCAGATTTCCTCTGGCTTTGGACAGTGGTCAGAGGTGAGATGCGGGGAGGAGGCAGTGGGGCGGGCAGTGATGCAGGAGGGCATCCAGCCCTGGTCCCTGTGGGATTGGTGAGCTGCTTGCCGTGCCAGCCTCAAGCTGGTGCCAAAATCAAATGATTGGGCAACAGAATCTGTTTCCTGTTCCTGTAAATCCTTCAGCAGGGGGAGTGGGGATGTGGGTGTCCTCCCTCCCTGGGAGTGTGTGCTTTCTCTCTCTCTCTCTCTCTTTCTCTTTGCTCTGCTTTGCTCTGCCCTGGATCCCTCCTGGTCTCTGGACCCCCGAGGCTCACCTCGTCCATCCCCCCCCATCCAGGAAGAATGTCCCCCGAGTGAGCCAGAGCAGACGGCTTGGTACCACACACCCACGGCCTCCTGAGGGCTGGAAGCCTTGTCAGGCCCATGGGGCTTGCCACTGCTGGCAGGCTGGGACGGGGAGAAATGGGCCTGCTCCCAAGAGCCCTCACCCAGCACCTTCCTCTACCACCCAGACTCCCACACCTCCGCCCCAGAGCAGACCAGAACAGTCACCGTGGCTTAGATACCAAAGGGAATTAGCAAAGATTCGAAATGGAATTTGTTTCTGTTCTCACTGAAATACACTCAGGTTCTTTCGGGAGTTTGCCAACATTCTAAATGGGATTTGCCAGCCTTCAGCTGGAATTCCCTGCCTTCCGAAGTGGGAAATGAGCATTTCTAGCAGAACCACTGTCCCACTCCTCTCCACCCACCCCCTGAGATGATTAAGAGAGCTCGAAGGAGTTTGGGACCGTCAGGGGCTCATCTGCAGGGATGAACCACAGTCCCAGCCCCTCCCCACCCCCACGAGAGCATTCAGGTTGTCATCAGCCCATAGGCTGCCTGATAGACCCTCCTCCAAACTCAAGGATGTGCACCCTGGGGCGTGTCCCAGTAGGAGCACCTAAATGCATTGCACACAGGATTCACTCCAGGTGTGCCAGGTGTGTGCGTGGGCACTTACACAGACACCCGTTGCATCTGCCCTGAAGTACTAGCAGGGACACCTCTGTGAGTGGGCACAGCTACCCACCAAGATGTGTTCAGTGAGCATATGCTCATCTGGGGAACCGTGAAGAATGCAAGGTGGTGTCCAGGTGGGCATGCATTTGCAAAAGCTGTACCCGTGGGTGGCAGTTGTCCACCTGTCTGTGCTTGGGGTTCTCTGGTCCTGAAATTTCCTCTCCCTTTCCCTCGGTTCCACCCTTGGCTGGAGCAGCCCCCTCCTGGAAATTAACCAGCTGCCCAGCTGCCTGGGACCACTGGGCCAGAGTCACCTTGGAGGAGCTGTGGGCCTGCCCCTTCTCCCCACCCCCTCCTCCTCAACCTCCTCCCCGCCCAGTCGCACCCCAGTGTCCTGCTCAGGACAGGCTACTCCTGTGTACCGTGGAGGACTCTACCCATCAGACACCTGCTCCAGAGCCCAGGCGGTCGTGCTGGGGAGGGGAGCCAGCGCTGGGGACCCTCAGCCTGAAGACTCCCCCAAGGTGTGGCCTGCCACATCAAAAACAGCCCCTTACAAAAATATTGGCACACTGGCTTCTTGCCAGGGAGCAAAATCCTCCCAAGGTAGCCACTAAGAGGTGATCTCTGGAGCAATGGAGTGGAAGCTGACACCTCCCAGAGGAATTAAATTAGAGGCCTTCTCCCACCCAGCCTCTCCCCTTCAGCCTCCTGTGACTGGCACTTTCTCTGTCCAATGGCCTTCTGGCCTTCCTTGTCAGAATGAAGTCCTCTGCACTGCCCCACAGGATGACCTGTAGGGCAAGACAGGCCAACCAACCTCTCTCCCCGTCCCCAGGTATCCAGCAGCTGTGACTACGTGTTTGTTAGCGGAAAGGAGTCTCGCGGTTCCATGAACGCCAGGGTCACCTTCCGCTACGACGTCCTCAATGCCCCCCTGGAAATGACAGTCTGGGTGCCCAAGCTGCCCCTGCACATTGAGCTCTCGGATGCCCGCCTCAGCCAAGTGAAGGGCTGGAGGGTACCTATCCTTCCTGACCGGAGGTATGACCCTTCCAAACACAGCAGATCCTGGGGATACTCACGGGTGACACAGCCCTGGCACAACGTCTGATCTGCATGTGTGTGTAAGGCCCTAGGTGTACACAGTCTGCAGGTCGGTTTTGCAATCAACAAACTTATTGAGCAGCTACTGTGTGCCAGGCACGGATGGGGGCAGGGAGGGGAGCAGGTAAGTGTGGCCAGAGCCTGACCCAGTTGAGCTCTGGGTCCATCAGGAAGCGGTCTTATATATATCATGGAGCGTGGTGGATGAAGGAAGCCCTGAGTACAGGGAAGCAAGTGGCACAAAGGAAAGAACCACCTCTTCCTCCAGAAGAAGTCAAAGCAGGCTTCCTGGAAGAGGTGACTCGGGAGTTAAGTCTTAAAGGATGAGTGGAAAGGATTTGGCTAGGGAGACAGGGTAAGAGCAGTCAAGCAGCAGACAAAATGGAGCAGAAACACCAACACAGGTGCTCACACACCTGCACACGAGTGCCCCAGCCTGGGCACACCAGGGGCACACTTGTGAGTACATCAGTCAGGCACACGGTGACTGCCACTGGGCTCCCTCACTGGGATACAGGCTCACACACCTGGGTCCCCATCTGTGGGGCAGGTCCAGGTGTACTCAGCACACTCCACTCACCCACTCATCGCTGCTGGAGAGAGAAGCCAGCAGGGAAGAGAAGAAAGGCAGAGTGACAGGCAGCTAAGAGCGGGAAGGGTGGAGCTGGAGAGAGAAGCAGGCGGCCTAGTGAGAGTTGGGATCAGTTCAGTTCTGCGGAGATTTGGAAAAGCAAGGCAGCATAGACCAGGGCCTCTTGAACTTGCGCGCGACTTGCCCAAGGATGCTGTTGAAATGCAGAGTCTGATTCCGTGAAACTGGGATGGGGCCTGTGAGTCTGCATTTCAGGCCAGCTCCCAGTGAGGTTGATGCTCCTTTGAGTAGTGAAGGACATAGTGAACTCTGAAGCTAGATGGCTTGGGGTGAAATCCTGACTGCTATTTGCTAGCTGGGTAACCTTAGGCTACTGTGCCTCAGTTTCCTCATCTCTAAAATGGGCACGTTTACACTTAGCGGATTGCTGTGAGGATTAAATTAGTTAACACAGGTAAAAGAGCCCTCTGTGTGAATGAATATTCTGGTGGTTTAATCCTTCTGAAGCACTAGCCAAGCACTGGCCACACCCTTCTCTCTCTCCACAGCCTGCTTTCCTGGGTGAATCTCCTGATTTTCGTATTTTTGGCAATCTGGACAGGCTGAGAATTCCCCAAATTGTCAAGTCCTGGTTCCATTCTGCCTGCCAGTTCCTCCCTCCATTTATCTGTCTCCTCTTGCATTTTACTCTGAGCAGCCAGAGGAAGCCAGGACACACCTCCCACACTCTGCTTGGCAATCTCATCAGCTGAATATCAAGTTCTGTCTGCCACACAGCTGTAGGACACGACGACGCAGCTAAGCCTCCTGGCACTTGAGCAGGGATCACCTTTGATCCAAGTTAGAGCTGAGCCCAGGGCCCAGCAAGTGCTTAGTGCTGAGAAAGAGCCAGTATTTGCTAAGATTTGATGCCAGCTATTCACAGGTGTAGGCGCAGCCAAGCAGGGGACACGGGGTGGGGTGGGGAGTCAAGAAGGTACCTTTCTAGGAGAGGAAAGCCTGGGACTTCGGGCTCCAAGCTTGTCAGAGACAGAAGGGGTGGACCAGGGAAAGCCTTCCACCCACGGGAGCCAGGGAGGGGCTGGTGGGGCAAGAGGGAGGGAGGGACTCATGCAGGTCAGAGCCGGTGTGGGGAGCCCTGACTCCAGGCCTCCCCCACCCAGATCAGCCCGGGAGAGCGAGGACGAGGACGAGGACGAGGGACGACGGCAGAGCGCGAGCCGTGGCTGCACTCTGCAGTACCAGCACGCCACCCTGCAGGTTTTCACCCAGTTCCACACGACGTCGGCGGAGGGCACCGACCAGGTGGTCACCATGCTGGGCCCAGACTGGCTGGTGGAGGTCACCGACCTGGTCAGCGACTTCATGCGGGTGGGTGACCCCCGAGTGGCACGCATGGTAGACAGCAGCACGCTGGCCGGGCTGGAGCCAGGCACCACCCCCTTCAAGGTAAGCACAGTGGGGCGTGCCGGGTGCCGGGAGCCTTCACACAGACGTTCCTAAGACAGGATTTCCAGCGCCTCGGCCTTGGGGAGCAACCCCAGACGGGCCCTGCAAACACACTTCCCCACCTGCCCTTCTGCTTGAAATTCTACCATCGAAGGTCAAGAACCTTGGAGAAGCTTCTCTCTCTGAGCCTCATCAGCCTCTGTGAACCTTTCATGGCTCAGTGTGGTCGCTGAGAGATGTGGCTGCGGAGCGGAGGAGGTGGGAGGGCCCAGCCAGTGTAGAGGCCAGAAGAGGAAATTTTGGAGATCTAGGGACTCAACTTTGACCTTCCTCCTTGATAACTGGGTGCCTGGGTAGATATCATCCATCTCAGAGACTATACATAGTGACCCATGGGCTGAAATCTGCCTGCAGACATATTTTGTTTGTAAAACGATTGACCCAATCGTTTAAAAATTGGGAGTTTCTCATTTTTTAAAAAATGTAAATTTCTGGTTTTAGAAAATATGAATCTGGCAGCACAGGGTCTGCATTCCCGCCTGGCAATCATCAGCTGGAGTCAGTACTGCTGCCTTTTTTACATGAGCATGAGTTCTCCCATTTGCCCCAGTGCCCACCACTCCCTTTTGTCTCCCTGACACTGAGGCTGACCATCAACTGTGACTTATCACTCTACGGGAGGGCTGTTGTTTTCTTTAAAATCAACTCACCTCACTCATCTGTGTTCCTGCCTGGCTCCTGTGAGCCCTTGACCCTTGCTTGGCCTCTGGATCCTGGTTCCCGGTTGCAGACCTAAGGCAGAGCCCAGGAGTCCTGCCTCCCAATCTGCCCCACCCCCTGGGCTTCTCTTCGAGCAGCACTCAGATTCCTCCCTGGTTGGGAATTTGGAGAGGGGTGGGGTGTCCTTCTCTCCTGGCTCTCACCCATCCCCGCCCCACCCTGCCTCAGGTGGTTTCCCCCCTGACGGAGTCCGTGCTTGGGGAGACACTGCTGACAGTGACAGAGGACAAGGTCAGCATCACACAGCTGCAGGCCCAGGTGGTGGCCAGCCTCGCCCTCTCCCTGCGGCCCAGCCCCGGTAGCAGCCACACCATCCTGGCCACCACAGCCGCCCAGCAGACCCTCAGCTTCCTCAAGCAGGTAACTGGATGCCCAGCTGGTCAGCCTGGGGGCTTGGGGTGTGGAAGGAGGACTTGCAGTTTCTGGCCACGAGCCCCCCAGATAAGGGATTTGATAATGGAAGATCTATCTACCCTTTGTGCCCTGTGCACCTGCCCTACTGGGCCCGTGCCCCACCATCTGCCTGGGAGTCTGGCCAAGGTCTCACTTCCTGCACCTGCCATGGTGAGATGCTCCTGTTGAAGGTTCCCACTCCTGCATTTCTCAGAGGGCCCGTCACCTCTGCCTCTACCCCCCAGAATTACCCTCACCCATCTCTGGACCCCCAGCTATAGCCCCCCACTGATACGCCAGGGCACTGGCTATGGGACAAAGGTGGAAAAGTTACAGGTGGGGGTCACAGGGGGGGAGAAGGTGGGCACTGAACACCGAGCCAGAGGTCAGGACACAGGAGTCCTCTGCCCCAACTTGCTTCGTGACCTCAGGCCAGTTGCTTGTCTCTGAGCCCTGCTTCTTCATCTGCAAGGAGGTCAACTCTCAGAAGGTTTAACAAACAGAGGACAAGGCTGGGGTTGAGTATATGTGCGTTCTCAGTCTCCACGTGTCTGCTGGGGATGATCAGGCATGGAGATACGGTGTGACTCCTGCAGCAGAAGGGATCTGAGTTAGACCCAAGGCAGAATTTACCATCAACTCACCCAGGGGAGAAGGGCGAAGTGGGCAAGGACGTTCTCGGGGCAGTATGGAGCCATAACTCCCTGTACAGAGTTGAGTGGGAGAATTCCCCCTCAAATAACCATTCCCGAGCACCCACCACCTGCCAGACACTGTTCCAGCACTGGGAAGTCAGCAGGAGTAGATCTCTGATTCCTGTCCTCTCCTCTTCCTCCTCCAGGAAGCCCTCCTGAGCCTCTGGCTCTCCTACAGCGACGGTACCACGGCCCCACTCTCCCTCTACAGCCCCCAGGACTATGGGCTGCTGGTGAGCAGTCTGGACAAGCGCGTGGCCACAGTGACCCAGGACCGGGCCTTCCCACTGGTGGTGGCTGAGGCCGAGGGGGCCGGGGAGCTGCTCCGCGTGGAGCTCACCATCGCCGAGAGCTGCCAGAAAACCAAGCGCAAGAGTGTGCTGGCCACGACCCCTGTAGGCCTGCGGGTGCACTTTGGGCGGGAAGAGGGGGACCCCACCTACGACTACCCCGGCCCCAGCCAGCCAGGGCCCGGCGGGGGCGAGGACGAGGCCCAGGGAGCTGGCCCACCGGGCACTGCCGGATCCCCACCCGAGGCCGTGGGCCCGGGCACGGCCAGCCCGGTGGTGCCACCCACAGAAGATTTCCTGCCACTGCCCACCGGCTTCCTGCAGATGCCGAGGGGGCTGACGGACCTGGAGATCGGCATGTACGCGCTGCTGGGCGTCTTCTGCCTCGCCATCCTGGTCTTCCTCATCAACTGCATCGTCTTCGTGCTGCGCTACCGGCACAAGCGCATCCCGCCCGAGGGCCAGACCAGCATGGACCACTCTCACCACTGGGTGTTCCTGGGCAACGGGCAGCCGCTGCGGGGGCAGGGGGAGCTGTCGCCACCCGCCAGCAACCCGCTAGAGGCCGTGCCCGCCTGCTGCCACGGCGACCACCACAGCAGCGGCAGCTCACAGAGCAGCGTCCAGAGCCAGGTGCACGGGCGGGGCGACGGCTCCTCGGGCGGCTCGGCCCGGGACCAGGCCGAAGACCCCGCCAGCTCTCCCACCTCCAAGCGCAAGCGGGTCAAGTTCACCACCTTCACGGCACTGCCCTCGGAGGGGCTGGCCTACGACTCAGTGCCCGCCGGCGAGGAGGACGAGGAGGACGAACAGGCCCTGGGATGGGGCTGCCCAGAAGCGGCGGGCACCGCGCGGCCCACTCCGCCCCCTGACCTGCACAATTACAGGCGCAGAGTCAAAGAGATGGCATAGAGGTGCGTCCCCTGCCCACCATGGCCTGGGCTCCGTGTGGGACAGAGCCGGGACCCAGCTCACAATTGACACGGGCCGGCTGAAGTGGATCTTATGCTCCGGCCCCGGCAGCTTTGCTCCTCCCGGACGGCCACCTCCTTGCCTCGCACCCTACCATCCTCCGCCCCCAGAGGTGGAGGGGCCTTCCCCCTGGAGCTTGCTAAGAGGAGAGCAATCCCAGCCTTCGTTCTACCCTTTCCAACCCTCCTCCTGTCTTAGACCCCTGCCCCAAGACAGGGGCAAGGAGGCCGAGCTTGCGCCAAGGGTCCACACAATGCCCCGCCCCATCCCCCCACGTCCCCTGCTTCCCCCTGTGTGGGGGGCTCTGGGGGGGTCTTGTGTCACAAGCTGCACAAAGACTTTTCTCAAACCGCTATTCAGGGATTTCTGGCCTGCAGGGTGGGGAGGCGGCGGCTGTCTGCCCTGCCAAGGATCTTGCTGTGGACAGAACATTTGGGGGGCAGGGGATATTTGTAGCATCTGCTGGCTTCTGGGTGCCCCCCACTCCCTTCCCAGGACCTAGGAGCTGACTCTCCAGAGGGGTCTGGGGCCAAGCCAGGCGCCTCTCTGAGATCTCAGGACTCCATCCTGTGCCCCCAAGGGCTGTGGGCAGGCCCTCAAGGGGGAGGAGTCCTCGGTCCACCCCAGAGCACTGTGGTCCAGGTGCCCGGGAGCCCTGGGTGCCCCGCGCCCACCCCTCAGCAAGGTCAGCACTACGCCTTAGCCGTCCCTCCTGCTCTGCTGAGCACTCCTTCCTCTCTGCAGGGGCAGCCACCCGCCCCGCTGCTAGGCGGAATCCGGTGGGAAGGGGAGAGGGCGCCAGGCAGTGCTGGGAAGGACCTTGGGACAAGCAAGGCAAAAGGGAGCCCACGGCTCCCCTACCCCATCCCACAGCCACCCCTCTCTCGGGTTCTACCCACCACTGTGTCAGATTTTTCTTAAGTAAATGGAGGCAACCAGACTGGGAATGGGGGCAGCAGCAGCTCCCGGAGAACAGGCAGTACATGGTGGCTGGCTCTGTGTCTCTTCCTTGCGTGCAGGCGCGTGCATGCACACACACACACACACACACACACACACACACACACACATATGGAGGTCACGCTAAATGACATGAGACGGAAACACGGCTGAGCCACCTGTGGTCCTGCTCCTCCTCCAACATCCAGGTCCCTTTAAACCCTGTGGTGCTGGGGGGATGCTCACCTCTGGGGATAGAGGACTTACTGACCCAGAAATGTGCCCTTCTAAAGAAATGTCTCCTCTAGGAGAAGGGTAGGAGGGTACAGAAAAAGAAGGAGAGAGGCGAGAGGGTTGTATGCACACCTGAGCTCACTCCAGTTTCCTCCTCTGCCTCAGTGCACCTCTCAGAGGGCATCCCTCCTCGTCACCATCACCACCTCCCAGGGAGGCCTCTCTTCTCCAGGGATTGATGGAGACAGTCTGGGGGTCTCCAAGTCAGAAAGCCAGGCAGGAAAGAGCAATGGCTGTTGGGGGGCTCCTCCCTGCTCGGTGGGCCATGGGCTGGCCCCTCGCCCCTCATGGCCTCCCATGGCCCTGGGAGACCTCTCCCCAGCACAGGTAGCAGCCCCAGGGACCACAGGAGACCTGGGGTGGGGGAGTAAGAGCTCGGCCAAGGCTGCCTGGCCAGCCTCCAGTGCCCTGGACAGGTGGCTACAGCAACCAGCATCTGCCCCAGAAGGGACCAGGGGCAGGACTAGTGCTGTGTTGGCACCTGCCCCAAATAGCTGTTGCCCCCACACACAGAAGGAAGCCTGCCTGTCACGATCCTCTGCTCAACCAATCAGGGCAGCCCTGGGGCTGTCGTGAGAATTAGATGAGATCGTGTCTGTAAAGTGCTGTGTGCGGTGCCCAGAAGCAGACAAAGTTCCCGGCACAGACCCTGGCACACAGAGATGCTTAATAAATGGAGTTTGTTGCATCCAGGTCTTAATGTTCAGGTAAGATGTGGGCCTGAAAGAAAGACTTGAGATTGGCCAGCTCTGCCCAAGATGTGTTGGCAACAGAGAATAAGTGTAGCTCAGCGGCAAAGGAAGCCGGGAGCTGCTGGAAAGCCATGCAGAGCAGAGCGTGAGGCCTCTCCTGGAGTGTCCAGGACATCAGGTACCTGCTGTTCAAATGTGCCCTGACGGTGCCCTCCTAGAGGGTCCTAGGAGGTGGGCAGGGGGGCCCTCAGTCACTTTTCATCACCCGTGGTGCCCAGAATTGGCAAATGCTCAACAAATATTTGCTAACTCAAGTTCAGACGCAAACTATCAATGGCTTCCCTGTTATCCCTCATTTGGGGATTTTCCATACTCTGCCACCTCACCACTTACCTGCACAGTGTTCCAGAGAGAGATGAGGAGGACATAGGTGTGTGTCAAGGAAGGATGAACATCCCAGCTTGGGTGTGTGTGCACAGGAGGGGTGCTGGTATGAAAGCTGGAAAGTGGATGCAATTCATTTATTCAATGCATTAAGCTCCTACCATGTGCCAGCTCCTGCCAGGAAAAGAGGAGGCAAAACCGTGGGCTTGTCGCCCAACCCCGAGGGGGAAGATGGACATAGCGGCTGGCCATGTTCGCCTGGGATGATTGATGATAGAGCTTTGCCCTGGGTTGGTGGGGCACAAAGAAGGGAGGGGGAGGCATACTCAAATTGAGTTTGCTGAGGCCAAGGCCAAGGACATTCCAGGAAGGGAGAATAGTGGGTGAGGAGGCCCAGAAGCTGCATACTTGACACCATGGGGCTTGCTTTTGCTGCCTTGTCTCTGCACACGCTTTCCCCGTGCCTGGGCTTTGGGTCCCTGATGATAGAGAAACACATAAAATGTATACGCCGAAGAGAGGAGGCCGGAGGGAATATGGTGGGTTCAAAATGGATGGGGAATCAGGATTGACTTGAGGTTCAGATCATTTCCCTCTTGCTGGGTGAAGGAAAGAAGGGTGCGAGGGGCAAGGGGACCAGTTAGGAGGATGCTGCAGCAGAAGGACAGTGGCAACAAAGAGCTGGTGGACACAGTAGCATTCACTGCAGGATTTGCCAAGTGCATTATCCCACATGGGAATGAGGGGAGGACATCAGATGCTGCTGACACCGAGATCTCCTTCCCAAATGAACCTCAGAGAACACGCTGCTCCAGGGGAGACCACAGAAGCCGGCCTCATGGTGGTTGTCAGCATCCATGCTTTCACAAATGGGGAAACGAGGACCCTGAGAAGGGGAGCGGTTCGTTGATAGTCACACAGCAAACCTAGCAGCAGGGCCAGAGCTCTGCCTGCCACCCTGGCTTGTAATTTGTGTCCCTTTCTCTTCATTCCTCACCCCCTGTCTGAAGGCAAGAACTCAGAAGCAATTGCTAGAAATGGCGAGACCTGACTCTCACGTGGTTCAAGAGGCAGGAAGCTTGGAGGCAACGAGGCGGGACATTAAGTTAACAGCCCCTGGAATGGCCCTGGCGCTGAACTCCTCTTTAAAAATTTGTATTCAACCCCAAAACCGAATCAAGGGACCTTGTAAAGAATAGTTACTGACAGAGAGCTGCGCAGGGAGCGCCAGGGAACCAGGCCCATGAATCAGCTTGCTGGCAAAATGAGATTTCTCCGACAGCTGGGGGGTGTGGAGAAGCCACCCTGAGCCTGACCCTGCCCGAGGTCAGTGCTCGGCTCGGCTCCCCGCTTCACCCCCACGCCACCCAGGACATGCCTACAAACCTGTCTTCAACAAATATTGACAAGCACCTACTATGTGCCAGGCACTGTGCCCCCCTTAAGAGAAGGCTTCAGGGAGAAAGGGAGAGACTTGGAGCCAAGCTGAGAACCTGGGAAATACAGTATATGGGCCAGGAAAGGAAACTCTCATTTAAAGGGATAAAACTTCTTAAGACAGGTTGGCAGGGACCCCTGGGGTCTGATGGTGCATTTGCTGTGTGACCTTCAGCCAACACAAAACCAGCTCTGGGCTCTCATTTCTTCATTTGTATAAACATGGAAGTCACCGCTACTAGACAGTATTCACTGACCTCTCTGAAGGGGCTGTGCTGTTTTAGCACCTGTACTGCACAAAAGTCCAGGGATATAGGAACTACTAACTCCTATTTTATAGATGAGGAGACAGGCACACAGAGAGTGATGGTAATCTGCCCAGGGTCTCCAGCTTAGAAGTAACCTCCGGGCAGCTACAAACCTACCCTCTTTCTGCTACATCCTGAAGCAACTGATGATGTTGGCAACGGAAGGGAAATGATGTTGGAGAGACCGGAAGGTGCGAGGGGCATACAGAGGGGCCTCTAAGGATTTGATGTGCTCAAGTGATGGGGGCAAGGCTGTGGGACCCCCATTTAAGGTATAGACCATGGATAGTGTTGGGGGGCAGATGGAACACAGTAAGCGCTACGGCCTCTCTCCCATTTTTAGAGGGAACACTCTCCCTCCCCTACTAGAAGCTCCACCCCCAGCTGACTGTCACAACAGACAACCATCCAACCCTCTCTTGGTCACCTTTGGAGCAGAGAACCAGCAGGGCTTTCCTGAGCAAGGTGTTGAGCTGGGCTTGTTAGGAGAGCGGGCAGCACACACAGGGAAGTGGGTGTGAGTTGCACCTGCTGTTTCCCTTGGGATACTGGCTGTCCCTTCAGCCTCTGGAGTATAAGCAAGAGAAACTGGGAAGCTGAGGCCATCCCTTAGGCCCCCACCCCGGCTACGGTAGCACAGTGAGTGTTTATTAAATCCTTATCATAGATCAGTCAGAGTGCCAAGCACAGGGGAATCAGGAGGATTAAATAGCCATCACTAACATTTCCTGAGAGCTCACTCCACGCTAACCATTTTATATCCATCATTCCATTGAGTCTTCACAATAACCAAATAAGGTAGGTGCTATCATTATATCCATTTTACAGATGACAAAACTGAGGCTCAGAAGTTATGTAACTTGTCTCATGTCACACAGCAAACAAATAGCAGCACCAGGATTCATACCCAGGTTACATTGGCTCAAGTCTCCTGTCTTCCCTCTGCCCCACACTGCCCTCCTCTGTGGGGACCGGGAGTTCAGAGAATGATTCTAACAGTGTCAAGCGCACTGGGCTGGGAGTCCAGGGCCTTGGTGGGGGTTCTCTCTCTGCCATTGACTAGTTGTGTGGCCATGAGCCTGGCACTGCCCATGTCTAGAAAAAGCCAGGACCCTCAACTAGAATCCAGGGCCAGATGGCCCCCTCAGTGCCTTCAGTCTTAATGGTTTTCAGGTCTGCAGGTGTGAAGCCCAGGGCACTGCCCAGCCCTGCTAGTTTATACCTTCCACCCTCCACCCTCCACCCTCTTAGAGATGCTGTGGGCAGGAGGCGGGTAACAGTTTCAACGTCCTCAGCGGTTCTCCAAGCTTTGCCAGCTCTGCCGTCCTCTACTTGATGCTGCCACAGGTAGCTGCTCCTGTGAGTTTGGACTTTGCCAGATTGCGGGGGGGGTGTCCATAGGGAAGGAGCATGGGGGGATGGGAACGGTAACCATCCCTGTGTCTGCCAGAGAAGCAGCAGCTAAGACAGAGCTTGAAAGTTCAGCTTGTGGATCCTCTGCCCACAGGGAGCTCCCAGTCTGATGGAAGAGGACTGGGCCCTGTCCCATAGCAGCTTCCAGTCTGAGGGGGGGAGAATGACACACCCAAAGAAATGCCACCATGCATTCAGTGAAACATACGAACAGGTGCTAATAAGTGCAAAGTAACCTAGGTATGCACTTAGCCCACAGAGCAGAAGAAGTAAAATAAATGTGGAACCTGGGAAGTTAATCCAGAAAGGCAGCCTGGACCAGGGCTGTAGGTGGGTTGAGGGGAGGCATTCAGAAGGGTCCATCAGATGGCCAGGAATTCAGACACAAACAGTTAAGGGTAAGGAGGTGGGGTGGATTTACCCCGGTGGCTGGGGGATGGAGCCCCACAGGGGCCTGGCTAAGAGGAGTGGGCGTGGGAAGCGGGGGAAGGGACCCTCCCTCAGGTGACCCTGGAGAAGCCCTGGGCTGCTTAGAAGAGAGCTGCTTGGCTTCCAGTCCCCTGGCTCCCCCGCAGCTGCAGTGTGACCTTGCACAAGTCTCTGGCCCTCCTCTGTGAGAAGAAGGGTCTGGACTAGATGCTATCTGAGGACCCTCCCCGGACTGACCCTCTGTGCCCCCATCCAGAGGCCAACTGTGAGCCCATCTATCAAGTGGATTCAAACACAGAACTCAAAGTGCCTGCCAGGACTTTCCTGGGGCACAGACGGGGCCTCGGCCGCTGGCGGAGTTCCCAGCCCCATGGGGCAGGCCACTATGGGGCTCCCAAGAAAAACAAGGTCAGAAGGGCTTGAGCCCCAGTTCTGCTGCCATCTTCCTGTGTGACCTCAGGCAGCCCCCCAGCCCTCTTTGGGCTTCACAGAAGGGCTGGGGGTGCCCTTTCCCTCCCAACCTTCTGCAGTTCTCGAATGACTTTCTTCCTCCTCCATTGCAAAAGCTCCCAACAGGTCTCCTATGACTTGTACTGGGGCAGGGGCTCTGGGGCTGCTTCCTGTAGATTCTCCCATCAGGAGGGGTCCTGCCAGTTAGGACAGCTGATTGGGAGCAAAGGAAAAATGAGCAGTGTTCTGGGAGTGGACCCCTGTGCTCCTACTCTATACCGAAGCCAGCAGCCCAGCCCTGGCCCTGAAATGGACTCCACCTGCAGACCCCCACCCCAGGCATGTCAGGGAGGGGGGAGGGTGGAGGGATGCCGTTGGTGGGAGGTAGCAGGTGAAGGGTCCTTCATGCCTCCCCTTTCTCTGCCCCTTCTTATCGTGTACACCCTACAACCACCTCGATGCACACAGTCCGCCCCTCCAAGGGGCACAGAGAGTGAAGCCCACCCCTCCCCTGATGGGATGCAATTCATCAGCATTGACAGAAGCTGGGATGCTGTTCCAGGGCCTCCTCCCTCACACACACTTGCCCACGGGGTCCTTCTTCCACAATCTGTTCCCTGCCCCCTCTGGGCTCCGTTCCAGATTCCAGATCCCCTGTGAGATGGCTCTCTATCAAGGGAAGGGGCAGGCCCAGGGGAGGGGAGCTGGACTGTGGCTAGCCCACCGGGCAAGGACCACATCCCTCAGGGAGGGAAGAGAGGAAAAGAGGCAAGGAAAGAACACTCCAGCAGCTGCAGTATCTCGAGGAAATCTCCAGTGACGCCAGAGCCACGGGGTGACCCTCCGCCCCAGCAAACCTTGCTTCAGGAACAGACACAACAAAGCACCAGATGCATCCAGCAATTAAAGTGCTGCCTTTGTTAGAAGATGAGGAACTGGGCTCTTGTGGGCGGGGCACGTAGAGCACGTGTGCACACACTCCGTACGCACACAGAGCACGCATCACAAATGCACTCTCTCCGAGCATCCCTACTCGTTCACACGCCTGCCAACCTCACAGATGTGCACAAGCCGGGGCATGCCCCTCACAAACACACACACACACACACACACTCCCAGGGGTGGTGGTTTGTACAGAAGCTTGTTGGAAGGAGGGAGGGGTCAGGAGCACATTTATCCCATACCTAAAACAATAACCAGATAGTCTCACAGCACTCTGAAGAATACCCATTCACATGCAAGCCATCGCTGAGTTAATTACAAAGATTCTTATCTGTTCATTAAAGCAGACTGGAGGGCCTTCTATTTGGAAACACTTTGCAGTTAAAGGGACTATGTTATTAACTCTAATGAAATGATTTATTCTGGGCCCGTGCCTGGTGAGGTAGAACCAGAAGCCCTCATTCAGAGGGTGTGCCCTGGTTCCTGGGCTGACATTCTCTGCATGGAAGCCAAGAAGATTTCTGGGAGGAAAGGGACAGAGATCCTGGAGAGATTATTAAAACACCTGTGGATGGAGAGAGCCCTGCTGAGGCTGGCTGGGAGGAAAGGGCACCCCGGGTGACTTGGGGGTCACCCTAGCCAAGCTGGCCTAGCATGGAAGGCAGTGGAACTGACTCCACCCTGATTCAGTTCCCTGCCTATGAAATGGGGATTCAACAGCTCGTACTTCAGAGGGTTCTCGTGAGGATTAAATAAATTATTGCACGTGACACCCAGATAGAGGGAGCAAGGTGGTCTAATGAGGCTCTGTCTCAGACCAGGGTCCGCCACCAGGAAAGTCTCCTTCCCAGTGTGGAAATGTAACCCAATGTAACAAGCTCCGGGCGTCCTCCCAGCCTCCAATCCAGCATCCCAGCTTCATCCAGGGGCAGCTTGACCCTGGGGTGGCCCTGGGTGTAGGAGGCAGCTGAGGGTACTCCCAGGTACGGAGGGCCCACCAGCAACAACAAGGAGCAAGGATCCCAGCAAGGGTGGGGCGAGCAGGGTGGGGAACTCACAGGGGAGAAGCGGCGCTGAGAAGGGAGGGCCCGGCTCAGGGGAGGTGGACCAGATCTGGGGTCTGAATTCAAGCCTGAGAGCAGGCTTGTTAGCTGGGGGTTTGTGGATGGGCTCAGGGAGTCCACGACCTGTTGAAATGGTACCTGAACTTGAGGTAGGTATGGGGAAGAGTGTAAGTCATCACTCCAGGCCCTACGCAACCCCTCCTTCCCCCTGTAGGGTCCCAGCAGAAAACTCTCCCCAGGTCACACCTAAAGGGGGCATTTCTACAGTCAATGAAGCCACTCATCTCAACAGGGAGTAGAGGTCACAACCAAACTAAAATGGGACCAAATCTCCAGCCCCAACTGGCCCACAAAGGATTCCCAGATTAAATGGAAACGAATTGGCACGGGATTCTCTTTGGGATGCTCTATACTCTGGGGCCGTCTGCTAGACGGGGAGGAAAGGGCAACAACTTTGATTCTTCTCCACTGGGGACCCACGGAGGCTGGAAGGCAGCCCCAGCTGGTCCCCAACCTACACAGTGGGCAACTCCCACATTTCCTGGCCCACCCAAACCCACAACCACTAGGCAGGCATGACAGGAGCAATCTTCAAAGACCAGATTGGAAGAACCCTACCTTCGACTGTTCAGGCTCACCCCTACCTGTGACTCAGTCTCCTGTGAAAAGAGGTTCTACTGTCTCACCTGGATTGTTTCCCCGGGGGGTAGGATGGAAGAATGGGAAGGAACAAAGTCCAACTGGCCAAATAGATAGAAAAGGTATTAGGAAGCTCAAAACTTTCTTCTGGAAACAACAGAAGGAGAACTTGTGCTGGTAAAGGGAGAAAACTCAGAATCTAGCAAAGACTCAGAAGCAAGAGAAGGGCCTGGGGATTTTGGAAATACACCAGTGTTCTCCCCCTGAGCTCGTGAGCAGACTGGGAAGGCAGACATGGCCCAATAAGACTTTGGACTGTATCCCAAGGTCAACGTGCATCACTGGAGACTTCTACAGAGTGGTCCAGGGAGACTGGGTTTTGGAAAGACGGCTATGATGCAGAGGGATGAGGAAGGACTGGGGCCCGATGAGCGATGGAGCTACGCTAGGTGTCAACTGAGGCCAGGAATGGAAATGCTTTCCCAAACAGCTCTCTTGAGGTTCTCAAATCCCTCCTTTCAATTATTTATTCCTCTAGATTCCCTAAGGTCCGGACCCCCAAGTCTCTTTGCCCTGGGATAGTCATATCATTTAGTAAGAAGAAAGGACTTTGGAATTAACAGGGTGGGTTTGAATCTTGGTTCGGCCATTTACTTCTTGCAAGTCATTTCAAATCAGTATCTCAGTTACTCAATCTGTAAAATGGGGCTGAAGTGGGCCTCTTCCCAAGGTTCATGTGAAGATCGATGATCTTTTCCACACAGTCTTAAGGCAATAGTAAGTGCTCAACAGATGTTGGAATATTACCAGCATGTCTTTAAATTCCCAGCACATGACCCATTACCAGCACTGGAAGGAATCCGTTCCAATTTTGGAAGAAAACAAGACCCAGAGCAATGGAATGATTTGCCCAGATTCCTAGAGTACATTGATAAAGGAGCTGGGATTCGAATCTAATTCTCCCGACCACCGTCCCATCTTCCCAGCTGCCTCACTCTCAGGCAGACTTGACCTTCAGGTGTTTTGGTGAAATGACTGCCCCTCATCATGCTTTCAGACTGTGTCGGTTGTCAGGTCTAAATCCAATGCCTTCTCGCCACCTCTCCCCTGATCACAACCCCATCTTCTCTCTGTCGGGGAGCATCTGCTTCCAAGTGCCGTTAAGACCTAGGCCGGGGGTGTTGCAGGGGCCGCTCGGCGGAGTGGTTGGATCTGGGGGAGAGGAGGTGAGGCACCAAGGAAAGAAGGATGTGAAATGTTCATCTCGTCTCCACGCTCTCTCCTGGGCTCGGAGCCGGGCTGAGGGATGGGCCTGTGCTCTGTCAGCAGCCCCGGTCCACGATGGATGCGGAACCTGGTAGGATGGTGTCGGCAACACTTGGTGAGATTCATTTTCCTGCAGCGAGGGGAGAAAAATGCAGCCTCTGTGTCATCCATCTGCTCTGCGGCGAAGTGGTAAACAGGCGAGCCTCACGGAGAGCTGCCTGGAGCCGAGCCTAGCTCAGCAGGCCTCCCGCGGGGGCTCAAGGCCGGGAGGAAGTGCCGGGATTCATTTCCTTGGGTGCCCAAGGCTGGGAGGACTCCTGAGCGTGGCCCTACGGGGTGGGACCCTTGGTGGAGTCACACACGCCTTCAAGAACCAAAAGTTAGATGGACCATGATTCCATTTCATAACCCAAGGGGAAATGGCTGGGGTCCCCCACGTTCCTGAAGCCCTGCCTTCCGGTGTTGGGCTGCTCCTTTCCCCGTGTTACTCTCGGGATCCTACCCATGACCAGCTCACAAGTCACCCACTCCAGGGAGGCTTCCCAGATCCTCCCAGCTTTATCTCTCAGTGCTCAGTAGTTATCTTAGGTAGGCTTTAGGTCTCCAAATAACTTGTATCTACCTCTGCCACGCACAGCCATATCATTTCTGAGCCTTAATCCTCCCAGCTTTCCCTGTAGTGAGTTACCTGCATTCCAGGGTAATCAAGGACTCAGCTAGAACACTCGTAAAACCAAAGTTCACCATTTCCCTCCCAGGTCAGAGGCCACCCCTTGGCAGGTTCTATCAAATGCTCTTGTCAAGTATATTGTGCTTCCAGGAAAACACCTAGACACTTCGAGTGGGGTTGACCCTTCCTTCTCCTGGCCTGCCCCACCCCTTCCTCCTCTCCCCAGACCCCATCATTTCTTCCTGTACCACCTTTTCTCAAGTCCTCGTCAACGATCCCTACATCTGTTCTCGGCACCAAAGTGCTTTCATGCCCACTCTCCTGTCTCTAGGCCTCACTTGCTAAGACGGGCTGCAACTATAATTATTTCATTTAACAGATGGGTTCCAAATGTTCTATTCCATTTAATAGATGGGAAAACTGAGACCAACACAAACACAAGTCTTGCCCACGGTGACACGAAGTCAAAGCAGGGACTGGGGCTAGATTGATTCTGAACCTTCAGAAGCAATCCCTTTCTACATTTTTAAAGTTCTCAGCCCCATCGGGAGGCCCTGCTGGCTCCTTTGTCACCAGCAGGGACAGGGCCAACTCCAGTGCTCTTTCTATTTTCCCACTCCCTTGTTTCTACCAGGACCACTACGACACCCTCTTACCCAGCCTCTCTGCCCAGCTCTCCCCACTGCAGCCTTTGGCTTCAGAATCACCTCTAATCTGTATCTGATCATCGTGCTGCCCCTCAGGGATGCTGCCCTCCTCCCCTCTCCCTGCCCTATGTAGGTGTCCTTTGCTGCAGGTGGAGGGGGTGTTGCAGAGTTAAGGCTTAGGCTGCCCCAGGTGAGAGGTCCTTGCAGATGCTTCTGACCTGCCTCCTTGTATGTGCACGCCCCCTCCCCACCGCGAGGATCCCCTGGGGAAGCGGGGAGGGCAGCTCATCCACGCAGCTACATACACCAGACTTTGCTTAAACCTCCTGGTCTTGCCCCCATCTCTTATCTCCCAGACTTTCACCAGGAGAAAAAGCGTGCAAGGGAGGGCCGGGAGACCTGGGTTCTCTCATTCAGTGCCCCTCTTAGCCGGGCCTTGGACCATAGAGACAGTAGGGAGGTGACAGCCCAACCGAGCCCCCAGGATCCACAGATCTGCCATGTGGCATTGGATGAGTCCCTCCCCTCCCCATCTGTTAAGCAAGAGGGAAGAATCCAGGAGATCTTAGCTCCAGGTCGGGGGTGCGGACAATTTAGAGAAGCTGATGAAAACCACGCACCCTCCCCCCACTACTTTTCTACTTATACAAAATTTCACACACTACTCAGTGGGGGTGGTGAACCCCTAAGGACCCTCCCATGGACTCCCCCTTAAAACTCCAAGGAGACTACTTCAGAAGCCCTTGTAAGATGGTTCCTAAGGACCCCAGCTTCAGCCCTTTGAGGTGCACCGCTTCCGTGCGCCCAGGCAGAGCAGTCCCTGTCCCCTGGCTGCAAGCCCCAGGAAAGGTTAGGGGAGGGAGCGTTTCTCGCTCATCCCTCACCTGGGGTGTTAGTGGAGCTGGCAGGACCATTACTCACGGAGCCAGTCCCTCGCTCCAACGCTGGCCCTCCCCTCCTCCGAAGAACAAAATTAAAAGAGATTTGTCCTCGAGCTGCGACAGCTCATCAGCAGCAAGGAGTTCCTGGGCCAGCAGTTGAGGGCAGGGATGCTGGGTGAGAGCCTGGACAGGAGGCTCCATCTCCTTGGCCTTGGTCCTCCTGTTCTCAGCAGCCATCTCCCTCCAGCCCTCTCCTCCTGTCCCCCTTTCAGCCAAGGAACATTTTAAATGAATTCCATTTAAAACTTCAGAAGCAATCCCTTCTCACATTTTTAAAGTTCACAGCCCCAGCATTAGGCTCTCGTTCTCATCTGTTCACGCTTTTGTTCAACAAGTAGCTCAATTTGTCACCTCTTTGCTGAAGCGTCCGGATCCCTCCAAGCTGAATTATGGTGCCCTGCTTGGAACCATCAGAGTGAGCGCTTGCTCGAGGCATCATACACTTGTTCCTCAGAGTGAGGGCTCCAGCTGCCAGCCTCTCTGCCTCTCCTGGGCGTGGGGGTGAGCTACTTGAGGGCATGGACCGTTTGCATTCATGTGTGCAACTCCGACCTGTGCCTGGCAAAGAGCACATGCCAACCTGGCAGACCGCATCTCCTGATGGTGGGTCCACCAAGTGCCCAGCACTGTGTAGCCACAAAGGGGCTGACCAAGAATGATGCACCTAGTAGAAGTGACAGGTGCAGAATCCAACAAAATGCCACTGTGACCAGTGAGGCAAGAAGGGTGGGCACCGCCATGCCCACACTCTGCCCTCTATCTACTTACCCTCCATCTCCGGCCACACTGGCATACACTCAGGCTCGCCCAGGCAGACAAGGTCCCCAGCTCACCAAAATCTCTTGGCAGTTACCACCTCTGTCCAGGACACTGGGGCCAGAAAAGAGAGCTTAGTGCCTGCTCTGCTCCTTGAGAGGATTGTGGGAAATTCCCTCATGGCTATTCTTACAAAGGATGAGGAGGGGCTGGCAGAAGGGAGGAAGGGAAGAGGACCATTCTCTCAGTCTGCTCCAACCACTTGTTTACTCCGGACTCACTGTTGAGAGAATATTATCCCAAATTATCTCAAACACTATGGGAACAGCAAACTCACTACAAGAAACAACTGAAGCCCTCAGAATTTAACTTAGAGGACCTGCTTTGGGGGACCTTCCTACGCCCCTAGATCTCCTCCTTTGAGGAGCTTGCAACTGCAGCAGAAGTCTAGATGGAATCCCCATGGCACCCAAGGTCTCAGTTCAACAGGCCCCAAGGAGGGGCACCACTCAGACCCAGGCAAGATCCTGCCCTCAGTTGGCAAATGTCTTAAAGCAGCAGGTAGCAAATATTTCAGGCTTTCAGGCTGTATGGTCTGATCTCTGTTAAAACAACTCTGATCTTTTAGCCCAAGAGCAGCCATAGACAATACCTGAACAAGTGGGCACAGCTGTGCAGCAATACAACTTTATTTACAAAACCAGGCAGCTGTCTGCTGGAACTCAAGTATCTCACACACACACACACACACACACACACACACACACACACACACACACCTTAAAGAACACGTGGGCACCTCTTGTCACTCAGGATTGTTATGTTCAGCGCTGGCACGTATAGCCCCTAATCCTAAACCCCTGCTCTCACGATTAACACTGTTCAGGCTCCAGGGAAATGGGTCTCCACATCTTTTGCTCTGGGTTTGCTGAATAAAAAGACAACAGAGTCAGAATGCTGAGAATGTTTCTGGGACCTGCTGCTGCTGACAAATGGCTCCACTGGATGGAATGGAGAACACGGGGCACATAAGAGCCGCAGAAGCACTTGGGTAAGATGAGTTAATTAGCTTTTCAAATCCTTGCTCTCAGATAGCGTGAATGCAAAAGATTCTTAAAAAACAAAGTATCATTTCCAAGCAATGCCAAGTGTCCTTTTCTAGCTGTCTGACTGTTCCAATTAACGGTTCTGGAAGTACTCACAATTCTCAAGTTATTATTTGTAGTGTTGGCTCTAGTTGACAGAGCAGCTAAGGAACATTTTGCTTCATTCAACAATTCATACTAATCATAGGTATAAATGTAGGTCTAGATGTAAAATGCATGACACTGACTCATTACATTAACAAAAACTTGTACTTTTAACACTAGAGTTGTGAACAATTTTTTTAATAAAAATATTTAATAATACTTAAATAACTTTTCAAAATATTTTAAACATTTCAGGTTAGTTAAATAATTTTTATTAATTTTTATATTCATTCATTACAATAGGAATTGCACCTTTTAATTTTAATAGATCATTTTTAATACTTTGATGAAAGATATATGAAAAAGGGTTAGTTTTTAAATATTTTACTATCATTTGAACTTAAATGCTTAATGAAAATATTTTCGAATTTTGTACACTTCGAATAAAATTGCATTTTATTTTTTAATTCTTTAGCTGAGCTGTCCAATAGAGTATCCATTCTCTACATATGACAGCTGAGCACTTGAAATGTGGCCAGTTTGAATAGAAATGTGCTGTAAGTGTAAAGTGCACACAAAATTCTGGAGACTTTATATGAAAAAAAGGAACATAAAGGATGTCATTCATAACACTTTATATTGTTTACCTGTTTAAATAACAGTTTGGGCATCTTGGATTGAATAAATATATTATTTAAATGAATTTCACCTGCTTATTTTTGCATTTTAAAACGTGGACTAGATTCTATATGTGACTCATGTATTTCTATCAGATAGGGCTGCTTGAGATCACTACTGTCAAGAGAACGCAAATTATATGAAAATCCTGATTATAACAACAAAACTGGTGATTTTGCTGACATAATGGCAAAAAAGATAAATTTTAGGGAGTAAATATGTGATAATTTAAGCATGATGCACATCTTTTTTTACGTGATTTTAACACTGATTTGTTGTAATTTTCTCATGGTTCTGATGTTATCAAGTCTTTTATGGCTGTATTTGAGGTATAATTTACATACAGTGAAATGTCCTCATTTTAAGAATACAGTTGGATGAGTTTGGATCAGTGTAAACACCTGTACTACCAGCCCCCTAATCTAGACATAAAACAACTTCATCAGCCCACTCAGGTCCTTCACAATCCTTTCAATCCCAGGGGCAACTGATTTTCTGATTTCTATCATCATAGGTTCATTTTGCCTGTTCTTGAACTTCACATCATCAGAATCACACATTATCGCTTTTGCATCTGGCTTCTGTTATGTGTCTTTATTTTATTTCTCATCCAGACATCGGCCCCCACCAATGGGACACCAGGACAAACATGCACGGTAATAAATAAACATTCTGGGATTTCCCACCATAGCTCTATATATTCTTTTCAGTTTTGTCATTATGAAGGTGTATTTGCCTGGGGAGGGGGCTAAAACATATTTTATTTGCCAGTCTAATAGCTGAATCAATGATGTTTTGGTATTTAAACATGTGGTATGTGGGCCTCCTTTGCACTCTTGCCCTGGGCCTTGCAGCTGGTAGGCATGGGTTGGCCGAGGAGGGAGTGAGAACGGAGGTCAGGACTGCAGGGGAGCCTCCACCTCCTATAGTTCAGGAGCCTGGCCTGGCAGGTGAGACTCAGCCTCAGGGCTTCCTCGGAAAGGATGCTCCAGCTGTCTGAGGGCCAGCGGAGAAATCCCTTACAGAGGAGGCAAGTTCAAAGGTGGCAAGTTCAGGGTGTGCTGGAGACCCATGAAGGGAGGGGCAAAGCAAGGGGTCCTGAGGTGCCGAGCTAAAACAGGCACTGCTCATTCGACCGACAAATACTTCTTGAACATCTGTGGTATGCCCTCAGTGTGCTAAGATTTAGGGTGATAATGGAGAAAATGTAAATAACAGATGTCCCCTCTGCCCTCATGGAGCTTACAAATTGGTAGGAGATAATCAAATAGTCACATCCACGAGGGATAAAACCTACAGAATCTAGCCCAAACTTTCTAGACAGACACTCAAGCCTTTGTTCCGGCTGCCCCCTCTGCCAGAGAAGCCCTTCTGGCTCTTTCTTCCACCTACAGAAGGCCCTGCTCATTCACCGAAGCCCGGCTCCAAATGCTTCCCCTCTGCAAAAACTTCCCTGGTGTCTCCTATGTGAATTTTCAACCCCTTCCCCTGAGTTCCCAGGGCACCTTCCTCACACTTCTCTAATTGCACGTGTCATGTTTTGGGGGTCATTTGTCTCTACCTCTGCACCTCCCACCAGTGAGGGGTGGGCGAGTGGAGAGAGTGATGTGCTTCATGGCTGCATTGGAGACCTGGTTCCACCACCCAGAAGCTCTATAATGTTGCCCAGGTGAATTATTGTCTCTGAGCCTCAGTTTCCTGGTCTGTACAATGGGAATAATGATAATTACTTTGCAGAGTTTTTCTGAGGATTAATTAAGTCTATGGCACAGATAGACGCTGAGTAAATATTAGTCCCTGCATACCCCCCATGCCTCCCCCTTTTGCTAAGAGGTCCAGGACCCTCTTAAAATTGGAGTTGACCACCCTCACCTGGCCTTACAGCCTCTGCATCCAGGCCAGACAGATCAGATAGGCAGCTAGAACGGGGAGTGAGGGGCACACTGGCCCCTCACTGTGATGAGGCCCACAGAGTGATTCGTTGGATTGGTTCCGATCTGCATGTGGCTAAGGGTAGCGAAGAGGCGGCTTCTCTTGGCAGCATCCGGGCTTGGAGTCAGCCGCCAGGGTGGACCCTGTGTAGTGGTAGGACAGGCCCAGAGCAGCTGGCATCAAGGAGGGCACTGCCAGGGGCAGGTCCGGGCTGCTGGAGCACCAACCAACGCCGCTTCCCAAATCCCACCTTCTCTCTATTCCCGGAGTGGCCGCCATGCTGCCAACTAGCCTGGCAGCCCCTGGTCCCTCCGTTTCCAGAGCAGGCTGGGGGTCCAGGACCTTGCCAAGCCAGCCGCCGCAAGCTGAGGTGCCCCTTCCTGAGCCCAGAGGGTAAGGTCCCTGTCCATCCCATCACCAGGCTCCAGGCTCCCAAACTTGACTACAAGCTATCCTGGAACAAAGCCCCTGCCGGGGCTCCTCACCCCACTGTGGGTGTGAGAGGGCAGCCCCCAGCCCAGACAGAGAAGGCAGGGCGAGGGTCTTGATCTTGAGTTCGCTGCTCCAACGCTGATTCATTCTTTAACCTGGGCTTGTGTATCCCTTCTCCAGGTCCAGTTTCTCATCTATAACATGGAAAGAATAAGCTCTGGCCTCCCTACCTGCCACGACTCTGTGATTGTGAAATGAGACCACGCAAGAGGATGCATTTTACCTGTGGGTCCACTTGCTGTGTGACCTTAACCAAGTTGCTGCCCTTCTCTGTGCCTCAGTTCTCTGAGGCAGCACTAGGACAGGACGAATATAGTGCTCCTTCCCCTCCTGGCCCACATCCCCATCTCCAGGAGAAGGGAGAGAGCATCTCCTAGCAGCAGCAGCCTGGGATAACCGGTAAGTATCTTTTCTTGGCCCTTAGAGAAAGCCGAGGCTTGAATCTCACATAACTCCAATCTCCAGCCATCCTCGGAGACATCCCGGGAGAGTTCCTGTGTCCTGGAGGAAGTCCGGAGGGTTCTTGTCCTGAGAGATAGGCTCCCAACCAGATGCCAGCTCTCCTACCAGCAGCCAGCCTTAGCTGGGCCCTTCCCCTCCCTCCTAAGCTAATTATCGCCATCCCTGGCAGCTCAGACCTCCACACCTGGCCCGGTTAAGTCTCTCTCCTTCTATCAGTCCTTCCCTGTCCCTCCACTTATGTCATCCAAAGTCATTACATCCAGTGGGGATTCACTGCCAGCCTGCTAATGTCCAGGTGCTGTGCTAGGCAGGGGTGACACACAGGGAAGTAAGACACAGCCCTGCTCAATGGGGCATCTGGACAGAACTGACCCCAGTGATCCGAGAACGATGTGCTATCTCACAGGTGTATAGTAACAGCCAACATTTTTTGAGCACGTCCCAGGTTCCAGGGACAGGGCTGAGAGATTTACAAGTATGTCCCCTGGGAACATCACAGCACTGTGAAGGTGGGTGCCATTACTTGAGTGAAATGGTCCCAACGTCATTTTAGAGATTTGAACACTTAGAGGCTATCTAAGAGGTGGCAGAGCCAGAGTTTAGACCCAGTCTGTCTGACTTTAAGTCCCTTGCTTGTGAAGATAAGCTACTTATAACACCGCAGCTGAGGGATAAGGAGCATTCCATAGCGCCTGGGACAGTCTTGAATGCTAAAGGGAGGTGATGTTCCAACAGCAAGGGGCCTTGGTGGATGGATAGGACTTGGCCAGGCAGGCAAGGAAGGAAAGGCTTTCCAAGCAAAGGGAACAACATGTTCAAAGGCACAGAGGCCCAGAGGTGCATGACAGGTCTGGGGAGCACCAAGCTCTTGAGTGTGGCCAGACCCAAGAGAAGTCAGAATTAATGGTGCCATGCAGGTCCTCTTGTGTCATCCTCCCCCCTTAACCAGAAAGAAGCTGAGGCCCGGAAGGGCTCCACCCCCAAGGCCAGGCAGCCAGAGCCGAGTGTGGGACCCCAGCCCCGGGTTTCCAGGCTGGGACTTTGCTCCCATGTCAAGCTACCTCTCTGATTCTCCCCTCTTCTCTCCCTTTCCCTCCTCTTCTCCCTCAGCCCCTGAAAGCCTTCCCTTCCTTCCTTCCTTCCCCACCCCCACCCGCCTGATGAGGAGGCTCCCAACCTCCTGTCACCCAGGGCTCCTCCTCTCTCCATCTTCTCCTACATTCAGCCTTCCATTCGCTGCCTGCATCACCCTAGTGTGCTTTGTCTGTGATGCAGAGGGCACCTTCCTCAGCCAGGGGTGCCGTTGCACAGATCATTTTACTATTCCACGTAGAGTGCTCAGGTCACGAACTGCTCACCAACAGGTAAACACATATATATGGAATCTAAGAAAAAAAAAAAAAAAGGTCATGAAGAACCTAGGGGTAAAATGGGAATAAAGACACAGACCTACTAGAGCATGGACTTGAGGATATGTGGAGGGGGAAGGGTAAGCTGTGACAAAGTGAGAGAGTGGCATGGACATATATACACTTCCATACGTAAAATAGATAGCTAGTGGGAAGCAGTCGCATAGCACAGGGAGATCAGCTCGGTGCTATGTGACCACCTAGAGGGGTGGGATAGGGAGGGTGGGAGGGAGAGAGACGCAAGAGGGAAGAGATATGGGGACATATGTATATGTATAACTGATTCACTTTGTTATAAAGCAGAAACTAACACACCATTGTAGAGCAATTATACTCCAATAAAGATATAAAAAAAAAAGAAATTAGAAAATAAAAAGTAAAAAAAAAAAAAAAAAAAAAGCAGGTGTCAGATTGCCCGCTCGATTCAGCCCGCTTCTGGGTTGGGCACAGGTGTGCAGTTCACAGTCCCTGCAGGTGATACCCTGGACCAGCCGAGCCGGAGCCCGGAGGCTGCCCATGCAGACATGCAAATGCTGGGCCCCTTTTCTCAGCTCTTTCCCTAAACCCTTGCCTTGCTGTCATTCACATCCCAACTGATAATAATGCAAATAATTCTTGCCCATAGAAATGCAAATTGTGTTCAGAGGAATGCCGTTGATTGTTGTTCTGTGGATACAGACTAGATTTGCCAGTTTTCACAACTATGTGTGAATTCATTTCAGGACGCCTTCTTTGACTCTATACATGAGATAATTTGAATTCTCCTTTGAACAGGTTGTAACATCTCATGGGGTCCCTAGCTAATTAATGAGTTAAATACAATCTTTGACACATGTTCATTTTGTTTCGGTATGAGAGTCATGTTGGTACTTTTTCAAAATAAATTATCCTTTAATACTCCTGCGGCCAGCTTGGCATCTGGAAACTAGGATGGTGGGGGTTTAGGGACAGTGTGCCCCTGGTGGCGAGAGTGTGACCCCAAATGTCTGACTGGCCCCAGTACTGCTGCTCCCAGCTACTTGTTCCCTTGTCGTCGGGCATGGGGGGGAGGGGGGAGGAGGGAGGGGTCCTAGTGATTCTTTTCACTAACTAACTTTTTGCTAACAGAAGCCTGGAAAGGCTTCAGTGCTCCCACCCGAGCAGAAAGGGGCCTTCTTCCCAGTCATGCCCAGACCATGGGGCTCACAGAGGAGGGCTCTGGAAAGAGGGGGTGCAAGATCTTTTGCTGGGCTCCTCAGTCAGACCTTCATTCAAGCAGCATTAAATGAGCACCTACTATGTGCCAGGTGCTCTGAGAATAGAGTCAACCAGGAGGGTTCCCCCTTCTGGTCTCTCTCACCTTCCCTAGGCCTCCGCCCTGCTGTCACTCATCTCCCAACTGACCCTGCCTTCAGATGGGGCCTTAAGGAACCAGAGAAGCCCTATGTTTCCACCCCCAGCCGCCCAGCAAGCCTGGCCCAAAAATCCTCCCATGGGATGCAAGGCTCCCAGACTCCTGGGCAGCTGATCTGCCTCAACGGCCACTCCCTCCCCCAAGGGAGACTTCCTTACACTGGGGCCTCCTTCCCCAGGGAGGAAATGGGCACCTTTTCCTCACCAAAACCTCTGGGTCTTTAAAGCCCCAGTGTGGGTCAGTGAAAAGAACAGCGGGCAGCGCATCATACACCTGTTACTCTCTGAGTGGCCTTATGCTGAGGTGTCCCCTGTCAGTTTTCCCACACCAAGGATACGACCATAAGAGCCCCTACTTCATGAGGCTGTGAACGTGAACTAGGACCACGCTGAGAAGTCTCAGCACAGGGCCGAGTGCACAGTAAGTTCTGAATAAATGCCGGCTGCGATCATTGTCTTTATTAATTATTAATACCCCCTTGAAAGGCTAAGTGGGGTCAGCATTGTTAATTCCATCCTATAAACTGGCAAATTGAAATCCAGATGTTAAGGAGATTCAAAATGTCTCTAAACCTAAGTTCAAGTACGAAGCCAGAAAGCAAGGACTGGGGATCCCACACACCGCAATTTGGATTCACCTCATCAGTTCCCCAGAAGGAAAAAGGACAGGGCCACTTAATGAGTCAATGGGGCCGAAGGATCATACTGGTCGCAAAGGCCCAGCCACCAAAATCCCAGGAGTCCTGCGCCCAGTTTGCTGTGCCTACCTTGGTGTAGTTAACGGGGCCATGTAGGCAGCAGGCTGCTCCTGGCACCGAGGCTGAGAGCTCCAGGCAACCCCGCCAGGGAGTGTGGAGGCGGAGACCCCTCCACCTGCCACTCTGCTCAGGATGCTTTCCCACACGGCCTCCACCTCCTGCTATGGGCACCACCCTGCTGCGAGATGCAAGCGGGTCTCCCGGGAAGCAGATGATCTTAAAGTCCCCTTGGAGGCTCGTTAAAGAGCTTTTGGAGGCTCGACTGCAAGATGGTTGGATGGATGAACAGGAGAGTGGAGCCAGATCTTCCCAGGAGAGGACAGTCCCACTTCCCCGCCCCACTCTCTCCCCGCCACCCGTGGTGGACATGTTGGGGCTCAAGGAGGGGAGTAGGAGGAGGTTGTCGGAGTCCATAGGGATGAGATCATACCCTGTTATGGGCTAAGCACTGTGCTAATTACAATAGGTGACTCTCATGTGGTGCTTGCTCTGTACCAGACACTGGTCCGAATGCTTAACATGTGCTATTTCATTTAGTCCTCACAACCACCATTGGAGGTGAGTAGTATTATCATCCCCATTTTACAGATGAGAAAACTGAGGCACAGAGAGGTTCAGTCACTTGTGCAAGCAAAGCATTAGTCATGCAGCACCTCATTGAATTGTTATCACAACAAATCAGTGGTATAAGGGACTGTTTTTTATCACCATTTTATAGAGAAAGAAACTGGCTCAGAGAGGTCAAGTAACTTGCACAAGACCACACAGCTAAGAAGTAGGGAGAATGTGAATTAGGACACAGAGCTAATTCATATTAGCCACCCGTACCCTAAGCTTGGGCTCTCCATCACCATGTCATATTGCTGTCAACCCTGAGATGTAGGTGTGTTATCGCCAATCCCATTTTCCAGAAGAAGAAACCAGGGCCCTCAGGGCAAAGTGACTAGCCCAGGGCACACAGTAGTACATTAATCAGGACCAGTGCCAGCATGTCTGTCTCCACGCTCCAAAGACAGCTTTCCAGGACTCCACACACACTGCACAGGTGGAGTCCACATTTTCCCCATCAGACTAGGTGCTGCCAGAGTTAGGGGCCTGTCACCTCTCCACTTCCAGACCTTCCTCACACAGACGCAGCCAGGAGGGACTCCCCGTAGAGAAGATGCTTCCTTGGGCACAACTGTCTAACAGGTAGGGAGTTTCCTATCCCCGAAGGTCTGTACCAGAGGCTGGAGGGAATGTCGCTAGAGACCTGCTTGGGGTGGGCCTCAGTGGACCTGATCTCAGAGGAACTTCAAAGTTCTACCCAGTTCCCAAGGCCTTCCTCTGGAATCCTTGACCCTTGGGAGTCCCTTTTACCCCCCTTATGACCTACCCTCTGTCCCATGGTCTCAGCCTGAAGGGTGCACTGGCTCCCAGTCTCACCTCTCTCTGCTCTCCTCCACCCCTGCGTGACCTTGGGCGGCAGGCACTTTCACTCTGGGCCTTGTCCTTGTGGGAGAAGAAGAGGGTCCCACCCTCAGGACCCCACACAAATTGACCCATGAGAGGACCCGCCCCAGCGGAGGCAGTGGGCCCAGGACACTCAGGAACCCAACCCACCAGCCACTCGGAGACACGTGTGAAAGGCTCTTATGGAAAAGAACTGCCCACCAATGCCTGGGGCCCATGCGGTTGTCTGGACAAAGTACACAGGATGTAGGTGGAGAGATGAAGAGAGAGGGAAAAAGCCAGGGACAGAGACCAAGAGATGGGGGAGATAAATGACAGAAAGAGAGAGATGGAGAAGAGACAGTGAGAGACAGAGATAGAGACTTACACAGACAGAAACGGAGAAAAAGACAGAGAGCCAGAGAGATTCACCAAGACAGAGAACACACAGAGAGAAAGACAGAGATACACCTACAAATCCAAATATAGACCTTGAGGAAGACAGGCAGTGAGAAAACAGGGAATCTAACAGCTAGAGAGAGAGAGAGGAAGAAGGGAAGGGAGGAGGGGAGACACAGAGTGAGCTAAAGGGTAATTTCAAAAGGAAAACAGAAAAGGTGCAGAAGAGACAGAAGCAGAGAAAGGACAGAAGCAAGAGGACTGTCCGGAAGAGAGGTAGAGGAGGAGGGAGGGCAACAGGAGGAGGTGCAGCCGGCAGAGACATCCTGGCCCCCCCAGACCCACCACCCACATGGCTCCTGATTTCCTAAAGGCATGAGAACGATAACCATTAAACTCTATAAATAATTTTATCCACCCAGCCTCCTAAATGGGTTCTCTGTGTCTATGAAAACTTTTAAAAGCCATTTGCTTGGTAAACATGCAGACAGCAAACAAAGGCCTTTTCCTAGCAGTGGGAGGGGAGGCTGGAAGACTAATTAGGCTGAGGGGTAATTAATAGGGAGTGTGTGCCTGCTAGTCCCCTGCCCGCCTCCTCCCCTCCCGGCCTGGGAGCCAGCTGAGGCTGCCGGTCTGGAGCAGGTCCCTGGCTCTTCACCCCCTTCCCCACTATGTTCCTCTCTTCCTGGCTTAGTGCCAGCTCATAGCCACACCCTGGGCACGGGAGAGCCACATCTCGGCCAATGACCCACGCTGAGTCAGCCCACCTACACATGGAAAGCATCTTATTCTTTTTTTTTTTTTAGCAGTACGCGGGCCTCTCACTGTTGTGGCCTCTCCCGTTGCAGAGCACAGGCTCCGGACGCACAGGCTCAGCACCCATGGCTCACAGGCCTAGGCGCTCCGTGGCATGTGGGATCTTCCCAGACCGGGGCACGAACCCGTGTCCCCTGCATCGGCAGACGGACTCTCAACCACTGAGCCACCAGGGAAGCCCAAGAGGGAGGTGAAACCTTAGCACTGGTATTCCTATGGATTTAGAAAGTTCTTCTTTGTTTCTAGCCTGAGTCCCTCATGGTTTTCCATGCCCTCCAGCCTTTAGACCTGAGGTTTCCCCCCTGCCTAAAAACAGACTGGGTGACGTCTCAGAGAGGGAGTTCCTATCCCTGACTCTAAATCTCAATGTCTAGTGTCAGTCCCAGGCCCTCCTTTCAAATAGGTTCCAAGGCCCCACCTGTGCCTACCTCTGGACTGGCCCACTTTGTCAATATCCTTCCTAAATCTTCACTCGGAACTGGACTTGCCCAGAGAAAAACAAGCTTGCCCCTTATTTTGGCTGCTGTTGTGTATGAACAGAGCCCAGGAGAAGTTAGCTGCTTGGGTATATGTACCTCTCCCTGCCAGCCCCTAAAAAAGGATTACTGCTGCCTGAGCCACTACGGAGAACAGTATGGAGGTTCCTCATAAAACTAAAAATAGAACTGCCATATGATCCAGCAATCCCAATCCTGGGCATATACCTGGCCAAATTATAATTCAAAAAGATAACATGCACCCCTATGAATAGTAACACTATTCACAATAGCCAAGACATGGAAACAACCTAATGTCATTGACAGGTGAATGGATAAAGAAGATGTGATACAGACACACACACACACACACACACACACACACACACACACACAATGGAATACTACTTGCCATCAAAAAGAACAAAATAGGGCTTCCCTGGTGGCACAGTGGTTTAGAGTCCGTCTGCCGATGCAGAGGATACGGGTTCATGCCCTGGTCCGGGAGGATCCCATATGCCGCGGAGTGGCTGGGCCTGTGAGCCATGGTCACTGAGACTGCGCGTCCGGAGCCTGTGCTTTGCAAAAGGAGAGGCCACAACAGTGAGAGGCCCGCAAACCGCAAAAAAAAAAAAAAAAGAAAGAACAAAATAATGTCATTTGCAGCAACATGGATGCAACTAGAGATTATCATACTAAGTGAAGTAAGTCAGAAAGAGAAAGACAAGTGCCGTATGATATCACTTATATGTGGAATCTAAAATATGGCACAAATGAACCTATCTACAAAACAGAAACAGACTCACAGACGTAGAGAACAGACTTGTGGTTGCCAAGGGGGAGGTGGAGAGGGAGAAGGACGGACTGGGAGTTTGGGATGAGCAGATGCAAACTATTACATATAGAATGGATAAACAACAAGGTTCTACTGTATAGCATAGGGAACTATATCCAATCTCCTAAGACAAACCATGATGGAAAAGAATATTAAAAAGGAATGTATATATGTGTATAACTGAGTCACTTTGCTGTACAGCAGAAATTAGCACAACAGTGTAAATCAACTATACGTCAATTAAAAAAAAAAGAATCACTGCTGCCTGGCATCAGCTGACTACTTGCTAAACCCCCAGGTCTTTGTCACTCCCGCTGGCACAGCCTCGGCTCTTGGGACCCCACAACATGATGTCCTCTTTGTCCCTGTTAAGCTTCATCTTGTCAGATGAAGCTCCAATCAACAGAGATGCTCCTAGATCCTGATTGCATCACCCAGCTTATTTGCAATCCCTTCTGGTCCCAATTCAGTCTCCGGGGCTGGACCCAGGGGCACTCTGGGGGCACTCTGGGTGTTGCTGGGTACAAGACACCCTTCTCTCCCCTTGCTCCTCAGTGGTGATCCATGTGTGGGCTGCTCTGGCTCTTTGAACTGCCCACTGCCATCAAGCTCCCCATTCATGCTACACATAGTGGCCTAGCTGTGCCGGAGAGCCGGGACCCTGGCGTCACGGGAGGGGGCTCACATGGCCCAAGGTGGTCTGTTGGTGCTGAGGCACCTCCATTCAGCCCTCTCTGACCCCACAGTTCCCTGACTCCATAAACGTAGAGCCCACACAAGTTCCAGATAACAAAGAGGGAGGCTGCACCCTCCCACTAGCTGTGACGAAGCAGGAGCCTGCCCTTCTGATGTCTGGAGGCCTTGGTAAGCATGGCCACAGGAGGAGAAGCTACTGGATGGCAGCTCCTTTCCCAGTGCTGGTACTTAACAGCTCTCGGCACAAGGCCACAGTCACCCAGGGATGCGGTAGCTGTGGTTTCCCAAACTCCACCTGCGTCAAATTGACAAGGAAGAGGAGCCCCGGACTCCATCCAGACTTTCCCTGAGTCCTGTGTCCAGCAGAGGCAAGGGACAATGGGGGTGGGCAGTGCACAAGTCACTGGCTAGAACTCATTCTGGGTTGGCTCTGGGAAAAACAAGTCACCTGACAATAGGCAACATAATTGAGTGTCTTACATAGTGTCTAAGATCGTAAATTTTGTAGGACTGCAGCTCTGCCATTTAGCTGCTGGGTGACCCTGAGAAAGTTACTTAACATTTCTGAGCCTCTATTTTCTGATGTGTAAAATGAGAATACTACCGCCTCCTTACAGGGGTCATCTGGGCATTTATTGAGGGCCCACTGAGTCCCAGGAGCCACGAAAGGACTGCTTCATTTCTGCCCCACAGAGTAGTTGCTGCAGGTTCAAATCCATTTTCCAGAATCCGTGGAACCAGATTTTTGAAAAGTACTTCAGTGCATGTTCTGTTTATTTCATGATGCCTCCAGGCATGCACCCCATAATCAGAGACATGCATCTGCGGCTAATCGCGTGATAACTCTCTGGTTACAGCCTCACATCAGGTCAAATTTTTCACCAAATGAGTTTTGAAACAAAACTCAGTTTTCCGACACTGTTGGCTTCCTGAATTGCAGGTGGACCTGAATTACCATCCCCATTTCTTAGGTGAGGCAAAGGAAGCTGGGCTCAGGCTGCATTGCCCCAGGATGCCCAGCCAGTGGGAGCAGGGCTGAGGTCTGTCTGCTGCGTCCAGGACCTGAGTCCTTGTGTGGTCACCTCACCTTTTGGAGGGATCAGTACGTGATTTTGCCTCTTGCTTCCTACCCAGTGCCTTCATGTCAGGTCCCCCCTTCCAGCCCGGTAATCTCCGAGGGGCAAACTGGGGAGGTTTAATGTCTGTGAACAAGGCATTGAGTCCCAGACTGGGGAGTGACTTTCGCAGTGATCCAAGGGTTTGTCCTTGCTGCCCTCACCTGCCTTCCTTGCTGGCCTCTCTCTGCAGCCCAGGCCCTTTCCTTACACAGTGCCCATCCCCCAGGCCTCACTCAGGCCAGAGTCAAAGGTCCATTACAGCTTGGTACCCCTGGGGGCATGTGTGTGCTTACTTGTGAGCCAAAGGCAGGCATGGAGGGGATGGGACGAGGACAAAGTGCCCTGCCCTAACACAGGGACTGTGGGTCAGTGGCGTGTCTTCATGGTGCTCTGGAAAAAACCTCTCCATCCAGCCAGGTCCTACCCCACCCAAGTCCTGGCAGGGGGAACATCGTCAAGAATGTAGGCTTGAGATGTCCTCCTGCTGGGCCTCCCCTCTACCCCAGTCCACAGGCAGCCCCTTCTCCCAGCTGCCTTCCCCAAACCCAAAGGGTGTCAGGTTTACTGAAGGTCTGTGTACTGTGCTGTCCCAGGTTCAACCAACATTTCTGTCTCTGTCCTATGGCTGGGCTCCCACCCTGAGATCATTGTATGTTTTTTTTTCCTACTGCTGCAATAACACAGCACCACAAGCTTGGTGGCTTAAACATATTTATTACTCTACAGTTCTGGAGGCCAGAAGTGTGAATTGAGTCTTGCTGGGCTAAGATCAAGGTGTCAGCAGGGCTGTGTTCCTTCTGAAGGCTCTAGAGGAGAATCTGTTCCCTCGCCTTTTCCAGCTTCTAGAGGTGGCCCACTATTCCTTGGCTAGTGGCCCCTCACACTGCATTGTTCCAACCTTGCTTTTGCCATCACATCCTCTCTGCCTCTTCTGCCTTCTTCCATATTTAAGGACCCTTGTGATTATTTTGGGCCTTCCTGGATAATATTGGGTTGGCCAAAAAGTTGATTTGGGTTTTCTGTAACATCTTACAGGAAAACCCAAATGATCTTTTTGGCCAACCCAATACAACACTCTGCTTACCTTAAGGTCAGCTGATTAACAATCTTAATTCCACCTGCAACCTTAATTCTCCTTTGCCATGTAACCTAACATATTCACAGGTTCCAGGGATTAGGACGTCTCTGAGAGGCCATTGTCTGCCTACCACATTATGCCAACAGCCATGGAAGCCAGGGAAGCAGCGTACTGAGGGCGAAAGGGCATGGGCTGGAGAGTAAGGAGGTCTCAGCTCACAAATTGTTCTGCCCCTCAATGCTGGGATGACCCTAAGTAAGTGACTTAACCTCTCTGTGATTCAGCTATCTCATTCATTCAACAACTATGCATGGACCACCTACTATACAATGAGTCTAAGTTCAGGGGATAAAGCAAGGACTTCCTCTCATGGAACTTACTTCCTAGTGGGAGAGAGATAGAAAAGAACCAAATCAATATATTAAATGTCAGGTGGCGGGAATAATTGTTATGGAGGAAAATAAGCAGGGGAAGGGTAAAAGGACTGAAGGGTGGGGTGAGAGGTTATTTTAGGAAAAATGGTCAAGAAAAGCCTCTCTGAAGAGGTGACAGTTGATCTGAATGAAGTGAGTGGATGGATCAAGGCCTGTGAATGCATATCAAGAGAAGGACATTCCAGGCAGATGTGAACAGTACATGCAAAGGCCCTGAGGCAGGAGTGTGCCTGGAGAGTGAGGAGTGGCAAGGACACCAGGGTAGTGAAAGGAAGCAAGTTGTGAGGACTTTGGAGAGGCAATGGGGGTCACAGTAACTAGGGCCTGGTGGGCCACAGGGGGCACTTTGGATTTTACATCAAATGAGATGGTCAAGTTGAGCGTAAGAACTTTTCAAGAATTAATATTGTGTAAGAATACATAGCACAAGCGCTGAAATATAACAGCAGCTTAATAAACTGAAATCCCCAACTTCCAGGGCAGAGGCCATGTCTCCTCCATAAGTCCGGGAGCTCCCGCGGGCTAGCCTCTGTCTCCCCCATCAGACTAGGGCATCCTCCCTGTCAGAGCATCTTCAGGGGTCTGCAGGGCTTCCTCTGCATTCAGATGCCACAGCCCAGAGCCCAGCCCTCTCCCAACAGCCTCCAGCATCTGGCCCTGTTTGTGTTTTCTCAGTATTTCCCGCAGCCCCCATGATTCTGTTAGTTTTTGTTGCTCCTTTATTAATTGGCTTTTCTTGGGCTTATTTGATTTCCACTTAATTGCTTAATGACAGCAAGGTTTGTTTTGGGTCTTTTCTTTCCCAGAAGAGGGGCAGGTGCTGGAGAGTGGGCCGGGCAGGCTGCTCAGGGCCATCTGATCTTCTCCGGGGCAGGCTCTTCTCCCACTTGGGCTATCAGGTCCCCCTCCCACCTGTCACCCTACGGAGGACAGAGGAGGGAGGCCAGAGGCTGCCGCAGCTCTAAGCTGCAGACCAGAGCCACCTGGGTGCTTGCAGCCAGGGGCTGCTACTGCGATTCCAGTTAAACCCCTTCTGTGGAGCACAGATCCAAGCCACTGGGCTTGGCCTTGAATACACAGCATCACTCATTCTCAGCAGCTGGAAAGTGGAAGCCTAATATCCGGGCTGAGGCAACAGAGGCTCCCAGTGAACTTGCCTGGGGCCACAGAGCCAGCACTGACCAGGACGAAAGCCAGCTCTGCCAGATGCAAAAGGCAGGCCCTCCTGTTTCCGTGGGATGGGAGAGTGAACGTGATGGACTAGGGTCCTACGCTCTTGGACCTCACAACGCAGCAATGAGAGCTGCGTCCGCCTGACCAGACCTACCCCCTTGGAGGAGGAAGGGGGAGGGAGGGAAGGAAGTTCTCTGAATATGTACAAGGTGCCAGGCGTACGCTGACCTCTTACATTCACCATATCGTTTAATCCTCATGGCAACTCTAGGAAGAAGTACACCGAACATGATTTATAGATGAGGGCCCTGGGAGGCTAAGAGAGGTTAAGGGGCTTGCTCAAAGTCACACCACTGTAAGTGTGAGCCGCAATTTGAACTCAGATTTGTCAGAATCCAAATCCTGAGCTCCTTTGAGGCCACCATGCTGGAGACTGGAGAAGGGTCTTATTTTTTGTGGGCTGGGCAGGGATGAACCTGTGGATGGCTGGTGACCACTGGGTGTGTGCTTGGCGGGGGGGCGGTCAATTACCTGAGACTGACCATACTGGAAGCAGGTGGTTTGCTAGGGAATCAGACCGAAAGTGCCCCCTTCATGCATGTGATCTGGGCTCGGGCCCTGCAGGGAGCACCCAGCAAGGCTGTCTGAGCTGCCCCCTGGCCCTTGAGGCTCTCTGTCTGGGGACACTCAGGGCCTAAACTTCAGGGACTTCCCTTCCACTACACTGGGGCTGCCAGGGCTGCTCAGAAACTTCAGTCTCTCTCTCTCTCTCTCTCTCTCTCGCTCTCTCTCTCTCTCTCTCTCTCATACACACACATACACACACACACACACACGTAATCTGTGGTCTCACAGTCCAGCATTCTAAACCCTGCCCAGCCTGGCCCCAAACTCTTCAGGCTCATTTTCTGACACCTGGCACCTCCCAGCATACACACCTCATCCTACAGCAAGCCAGGGGTCTCCATGCAGGGATTGTTGATGGCCACGAACATAAAGCAACTCATACTCACTCAAGGGAGTTTAAGGGAAGCACACAGGACACCTCCTGGGGCCCCAGGCTTCTCTCTGCTCCCTTCTGCTCCTCAAGCACGCCGGCTTTCTCTGCCTACCCATAGCCCCATAATGTGGGCTGGCACAAATTCCCGCTTCTGGGATGAGCTTCCTGTCCACTCACCTGTTCACCACCAACCATCTGACTAGTTCTCAGGGTTCAAATTCCCAGGAGCAGGGCTCTGATTGACTCAGCATAGGTCAGGGCTCTACGTCTGGTCCAATCAGCTGTGCCGACAAGGGATAGAGTTCTTTGGACATAGGACTGTCCTGTCTAAGGGCTCAGGGTCTCTAAGAGCCGGCAGTGAGCTTAGAACAACAGTTGACATTGGGCCACTTCTTGATCCTCAAACAGACCTATACCTGCCAGCCTTTGCTCTTGCTGTCCCTCCTCCTGAACACCCTGCCCACAGATCTCTGTCCTTTGTGGTCCAGAGCAAGTTATTTGATTTCTCCAGTCCTCCAGCTGAGTAAAGCCCCTACCCGCAACATCTTGGGATGGGCCCCTACCCCACCTCTCCCCCTATGGCCTCTTCCAATGATTCATTCCTGGTTTATCTGGGCTCTTCCCCAGCACACACGGATTTGGTCCTGCCCAGCCGCAGTTTGCCCAGGCACAACGTGCTTACCCCTTACCCTGCACTGATGTTCAAACAAACTGAATAGGGGAAAAGCAATTGCATATTCTGGAGACCCAATCAGGACAGTGAGGCTAACTCACTGAAAAAAACCATCTGCCTGGCTTTTCCGCAGCCAAGCTGACTCCCCCTCCAGCCTGAGAAAATGTCTCCTTGCCAGCCCAGCCTCCAAGCTAACCCCACACCTTCAGACCTGACCTATTCGGCCAGACTCCCCCTGAGGCCCCCATCTTCCCAAGTTTCCCATTCTGGGGCCCACGTCCCCCGCCTTCTGAACACCTAATCTGAAACTCTCAGGTGCGGGTTACTCTTCCACCCCCTCCCACACCTGCAAAACCTTTTAAAGTAGAGCTCACAGTCAAAATGCTCAGCTGCTGAAGATAATAATCCCACCCTCCTTCACCCCCTTTGTCTGTAGAGCAGGGTCTGACTTGGACTTTCCATTCTAAGCCCCATTAAATTTTTCCCCTCTCCTTTTTTAAACACAGGGTAATTTAAATCCTCTTTTCACAGATGAGAGGCTTTCAACTTTGACACTAGAACTGGGGTTTGATTTATTTATTTTTTGATCCTCAGAATAGATTTTTTTTTTCCCAGCCAGAGGGACCCCCTGATCCTCTGGGCAGAGCTCTTGCTTTTACAGAAATGATTGCTCAGACCCAGGAGGAGAGGCAGCCCGCCCAAGGTCACAGGGCACAGGTGGGCTGAGGACCCAGGTCTCCTGATGCCCCTCCTCTGGACTGCTCTATTTTCACTCTGCTGCAGATGGTCATTTTTTCTAACTTGCAGCAACTATGTGCTTAAAGAGAAAAACAGGAGGGAATTAGATCAACGAGCATCACCTGAGAGAAGGCAGAAGCCAAACCAGCTCCAGCACAGACCAGAACAATTATGAGGACAATCGCTGTGTGACCACAGAGCTGGCGGCTGGGCCTGGTGGGCAGCGCTAGAACACAGCTGCCTCCAGAGGCCCCTGGCCCCCAAGCAGGGCATCGGGCACTAAGGAATAGTGGCCCTGGTGCCTCTGCTTCCCTGACACTCCAGGTGAGGCTGGGATCCCAGTATTGCTTCCCTGACACTCCAGGTGAGGCTGGGATCCTAGGATCTACCCTTTGTTCTGGCTGCTGTCATCATAGAGCTCAAGGTTCACTGCGGGCTTGCTAGGTGCCAGGCCCTTTGCACCCACACGGTCACATCCAGCCTTCCCAACAATCCCACGAGGCCGCCACCATTCCACTACGCCCACTCTACAGATGAGGAAACTGAGGCTCAGAGGAACCCAGCAACTTGTTCAAGGTCACACAGCAGATAGAAGGTAGATCTGGGATCAGAAGCTGTCTGGCTCCAGAGCCCACACTCTTCCCATTACGCCCCTCAGATTAGATTTTTTGAAGTCCTACAGGCTGGGAAGGAGCCAGGTGCAGAGGATCAGAGTAGTACTGAGGGACCATTCCATCCACTAATTAAAAAAAAAAAAATGCTGTCTGTCATGAGTGCCTGGGGCCATGCAAATCAGCAGACGGCTGACCTTGTTGCCAACCAGGGTGGACCCCAGCCGGCAGCATCAGTGGATCAGACACTCACCGGGGATCAGGCCTTTCTTTTCTTCCCCTGGAGGCTGACCCTGCCTGTGTGGACAGGCCAGCCATTCCAAGGCCATTCCAAGGCTAAGATACCTGTACACCTGTACCTGAACAGGGGTGTGGCCCTGGACCATGGGGGTGGGTGGCATCAAAGTAGACTTAGATGGAAGCGAGTTGTGCCAGGGCCGTGGAAGGACCCGCCCCCATTCCAAAAAGTCCTGCACTGATGGAGGAGGGGGAGAAGGAGAAGGCTCCGGCAGTAGAAAAATGAGGCTGCTCTCTCCTTAGAGCTTGGGTCTTAGGAGGACTCTCCGTGGGATTGGTGCTCACCCAAGTAAAAGCCCACGGTCTTGAGATGACCGTCAGGGCCCTGTATGACCTGTGACCTCAGTGACCTCATGCCCTATTCTGTCCTCGGTCCTTGCTCTTCCCCAGCCACATCTGCCACCTCACTATTCCTGAAATACCCCAGGCACAGTCCTGCCCCGGAGCCTTTGCAATTGCAGGTCCCTCTGCCTGCACCTCCTCCAGACCTCACATGGTTGACTCATCTCTTCCCTAGAATTGCAAGTCAGCTCACCGTTGCCTAACCCCACGTTCTTACCTTTTCTACTTAATACCTCTGGCTGTCTAGTATAATATATTTTGTCCTGATGGATGCATGTATTTGTCTGTCTGTCCCACATAAGCTTTGTGAGGGCAGGGATTTTGTCTGTTTTGCTCTCTTCCTGGAGTTTCCAACAGTGCCTTGCGCGTACATGCATCATCCTTGAATGAGGTCTTAAACTTTCCAAAGGCAGAAACGGGCATCACCTGGGCCACAGTCTGGGTGGATGTTTGGAATTGGCAAACACCAACCGCTGGTCACATTCAGGCACCTGTAAGACCACCCAACTGTGAATGAGTGTGTGAGTGAGGGCAGTGGGAGGCCAGCCAGGGCAGGGAGGAGATTTCCACCGTGTGGTCCCAATTATCATGTAATTACAGCCTCACGTTTCTCTCCACTGCAGCATCTGCTTCTATTCAACCAGGAGGGTCTAGACCAACACTAAGGGTGTGTGTGTGTGTGTGTGTGTGTGTGTGTGTGAGAGAGAGAGAGAGAGAGAGAGAGAGAGAGAGAGAGAGAGAGAGAGATGAGAGAGAAGTTTTTAGAAAAACATATTCATAGTCAACAGGCAGCCACAGACCAACGGCACCCAAAGGGTATGTGCCAGCAAGAACAACTGCCTTTTCCCTTCTAGTAAATTCCCCACAGGGGCTGTGGTACCTGAGTCAGTAAGGAAGTTCTAGGAAAGAGCAATGAAGAGCCCCCAAGGCTGTATTTACCTGACATCCAACATCTGGATGAAAAGTGAAAAATCCTCATTGTCAGGGTGTTTTTTCTCTGTACAAAGCTCTAGGTATTTAGAAACATCTGGGTGACGGGCTGGCTGATTTTGCTTTTCGTCCAGATGCTCAGCCCGACTGTGGTTTCTGTAGAGACAGGTTCAAGCCGGGGGGCGGGGGGTCATGGAGACGGTCAGGGAGAAGGGGCCACAGTCCTGCCCTGAGGAACCTTCTGACCCTTGGTTCACTCTAGTCTTTGTCACTGCCTTCTCAGCTGGAAGGATCTGTTCTCCCCAACCCCTCACACAGCCCCCAAGTTGCACAGAGCTGAGACACACTGACATTTATGCAACATCTTCCACTGGGAATCAGCCAGCCCAGCACAGAATTAGCTGGCATCTTCCCACTCTTGGATTATACGACAGCGGCTTTGATCGAATCTGGCAACCAGATTTATGAATCAGTCGATATTTATTGCGGGGAACAATCCATCTTCATGTCTGGTCTGTGCACACAGAACCCTGCTCCAGGCATGCCCAGACGCCTTGGTGCTAAATGTTGAAGAGCTTGGGGTGAACACATCTGAGGAGGGGGCAAAGGAAAGGGGTATGACACCATCAAAAATGAGACAAAATATAATGTGAAGTGTAACTGGTAGGGGGAGAGAGGGAAGGAGGTAGCTACCCTAGCCATCCCATGTTCGTCCTGGTTTGCCCTTCTCAACCCTCTCCAAACCCTCACATCCTCCAACTAGCAAAAGTCACTATTTTTTGTTGTTGTTGTTTTTAAATTTATTTATATTATTTATTTATTTTTGGCTGCGTTGGGTCTTCGTTGCTGCGCGCGGGCTTTCTCTCGTTGCGGCGAGCAGGGGTACTCTTCGTTGCGGTGAGCAGGCTTCTCATTGCGGTGGCTTCTCTTGTTGCGGAGCATGGTCTCTAGGCACATGGGCTTCAGGAGTTGTGGCGCCGCGGACTCCATAGTTGTGGCTCGCGGGCTCTAGAGCGCAGGCTCAGTAGTTGTGGCGCACGGGCTTAGTTGCTCCACAGCATGTGGGATCTTCCCGGACCAGGGCTTGAACCCGTGTCCCCTGCATTGGCAGGGGGATTCTTAACCACTGCGCCACCAGGGAAGTCCAGAAGTCACTAATTATTAATATTCTTTGAAGTCAAACATGTTGCAAAATTTTGATGCAATGCATTCCAGTGAACTGAAAGCATGTGTGTGTTCTTCTAATGATTTACGCTTTTGTTTTCTCCCCTGTCCACTGGACCATTAAAGAAATCAACTGAGCTTGACCACCCAAGCCCAGTCTTCTGATGGACCAATCAGAGAGGCAAGGTTGTAGCTCAGCTGATGAATGGCCAGGGAAAAGGCTACTCAGGATTCTCTCATTTGCGTACCCGCACTGATTGGCTAAACCACAGTCCCTGTAGTAGAAAGTAAGCTCCCAGTTAAAGCAGAGGGAATCCAAGTGTCCATCCATCCGATGGCAGTCTGTTTATTTTGAGGCCTAGGAAGGATGGTCTGTTACTGTTCTGGGCTTCTCAGACTAATTGTAAGAAGTGAGGGGTGGAATTTAAGACAGGTGGGAAGAAAGAAGTAAAATGGTCACCATCTAGTGCCTCTTTCCCAGCCCTAATTCTGCATCCTGCCCCAATTACTCCTTATTCTTCTGGCCCTCTGTGCCAAGGCCACCACCCTTTTGACACTGTGCCAAAAGCCCACCCCACAGACCCTCCCCCATCTGGAGCTTCTTGCAGGAAATACAAGGCACTAAGGGGCACTGAGGAGGGGAAAGAGCAGAGTCTCTACCAGCAGGGAGATGAGAGACACTCTGACCCTTCCTCACTTCTCCAGCCTTCACACCATTTAGGATCATGAGGGCTGTTCTAGGAGTGATGGAGGAGCTGGGGGGCAATGGCTGGGTTGGGGAGACAGGGCCTGGCACCATCTTCACCCACCCACAAAGCTTGGGCCTGAAGTTGAGCAGAGGAACTGCTTTCTTGCCTTACAGAGACAATAGGTCTGGGCGGGGAGGGGCAGGTCAGGCAAAAGAGTCTTCTCAGGAACTAACTCCCCAGATGGTACAGACAAGAAAAGGGCTGGGCCAGCCCCTGTCTCCCAAATGGGAGGAGAATGGAAAGCACCCAGAGGAGATAAGAGACAACTGCCCCCCACCCAACCCAAGGACTGGGACACCCGGGCTCTTAACCTGGCTCTTGTCAATTACTTCACCCCTCCAGACCCCTGTCATGGGGAATCATGGTTTCTCAGACCTACCCCAGCGCTAGTCACACAAGACAATACATGTAAAGGACTGGAATCTCTGTGGCTCCAAAGGACAGAACCTGAACCAATGGGTAAATTTGCAGGGGATCAGGCTTACACTCAGCGTATAAAAGAGTTTTCTACATTCAAAGTGCCCAGCAATGGAAGCAGCTCAGATAGTGATTTAGCACAGTTCAAGCACCCAAGTAGAGTTTGGATGACCATCTGTTGTAGAGTATGATTTCCAGACATTTTCATGCACTAGATGGGAATTTGGGCATAATCTGTTGGCTGCCTCTAACTCTTTAGGATTCTATGATTCATTCATTGAAGAAATGTTTATTGGTTGCCCACTAGACCCATCTCTGTCACTGATATACTGTGGACTACCAATTTTCCTCTCTGAAGCCGGTTTCCCACATATAACATTTGAGTGTTGGGCCGGTGGGCCACTGAGGGCTCGTCCAGCTCTGACAGGCTGCCTTGTTCTAAACGGGATCAGAAGGACTGCATAGGCTCACGCTAGCCCCCCCCCCCCGCCGCTTGTCCCCCTCCTTCTCCTGCTTCTTCCCACACTGCCCAGAACTTAGCAGAGTTGGGACTGAATGAACTTCTTCTGGCCTGGGAAGCCGTGAAAACAGATGGGCCTGTTGCCGTGGAGACCAGGGAGCCACTTGTCTTGGGGGGCTGGGGATTGGGTGGGGGGTGAAGGCAGGCACGGGTGATTTACTCCTGTAACAGCCCAGCCCAGAATCTACATGAATGTTAAACGGGGTGGCTCCAGGCAATCACTCAGCCAGACAGATCAGAAACCACTTAAGATAAAAGACCCAGAACATTTGTACATCCCAGGGATGCCTGTGACTTCCCCGGCTCCCCACCCCTACTGCACAACCTTGGGCAGGTCAGCCACTCTCTGGCCAGAGGATTTGACTCAATTTTTCCGCAAGCAAAGCCGGAGGAACACAGGATCTGTCCTGAGCGGGATGGGGGGTGGGCAGCGGATATAGGCAATTCTAGAGGGCACTGGCTGGGGGAACTGAGGGAAGCTGACTTCTTGGGCTCCTTAGAAAAACACAGGTCTCTGGCAATCAGCACTGTCCAACCACAGATGGGCTGCCCCAGGAGGGAGTGAGCTCCCCAACCCTGAAAGCATTCAAACTGGGCTGGGAAGATCCTCCATCAGAGACTCTCAGGACGACTTCCCCATCAAGCAGGAGACTGAGCCTGGAAGCTTCTGAGGGCGGCTCTTTCAATTCTGATATCCTGTGATAGCAGAGGCAGAAGAATATTGTGGTCACAAGTGTGTACTTTGGAGTCAGACAGACCCGGGCTCAGGTCCCAGCTCTGCATCTTACTTGCTGTGTGACCTTAAACAAGTTAACTTCCTCTGAACCTCTATTTCCTCACCTGTGAAATGTGAGGCACAATACCAGATTTATAAGATTTTCTGGAAGGGATTAAAGCAAAGCAATGTATCTAAAGTGCTTAGTACAGTACCTAGCCCATAGTGAATACCTGATAAGTGGTTATTATTAGTATTCTGTAATTAGGAAACCTACAAAGGAATGGGAGCTCCCAGCTGTTTGGATTGGACTCAGCCAAGACGACTGGCTCCTGATCTTCCGCTTATTGTGTGATCGTGGGCAAATTTCTTAATCTCTCTGTGTCTTAATTTCCTCATCAGTAAAATGAGGCTAATAATAGTGCTCACCTCATAGGGTTATTGTGAGGATTGAATTCCATGTCGCATCTAAAGTGTTTGGGGGCTTCCCTGGTGGCACAGTGGTTGAGAGTCCGCCTGCCGATGCAGGGGACACGGGTTCGTGCCGCAGTCTGGGAGGATCCCACATGCCGCGGAGCGGCTGGGCCCGTGAGCCATGGCCGCTAAGCCTGCGCGTCCGGAGCCTGTGCTCCGCAACGGGAGAGGCCACAACAGCGAGAAGCCCGCGTACCGCAAATAAATAAATAAATAAATAAAATAGAAATAAAGTGTTTGGGATAGAACCTAGCACAGAGCAAGTACCCAATAGCCGTGTGCTACCATCACCCTCACCATCATCGTCTCTCATCCTCGTCCTCTGCTCTGGTTGTCTCCCCAGTGCTTAGTACTTGTTAAGGCCAAGGGATCGATTTAGAGATAGTGGTTCATGAGTAGGCAATGCTGCTTCAAAATTTAGTGGAGACAAGAGAGACCGAAAGGAAGAAAAAGGAAAGGGGGCAGCCTGAAGGAAGAGGCAGCAGAGCAAAGTTGGTAACTAAAGAAGAGCAAGGACTCACAGTGGCTCCACACTTGTAGGGAAGAGAGGGGGACTGACAGAACAAGAGAAGGGACTGATGGGGAAAAGGGTGAGGGGTTCCACGTGGAAACCCCGATCTTCATACAATGCAAATGTTCCATATTCAGTTGACAGACATATCTTGAGCACCTACAGTGCATTAGGCACTAAGAATATAAATATGAATAGACATGTTCCTGATCTTAGAGGAAGTGTTTTCAGCTTTTCACCATTGTGTGGTTGACAGTAGGTTTGTCGTATACGACCTTTATTATGTTGAGGTATGTTCCCTCTATGCCCACTTTCTGGAGAGTTTTTATCATAAATGGTGCTGAATTTTGTCAAAAGCTTTTCTGCATCTATTGAGATGCTCATATGGTTTGTATTCTTCAATTTGTTGTGTGGAGTATCACACTGATTGATTTGCGGATATTGAAAAATCCTTGCATCCCTGGGATAAATCCCACTTGATCATGGTGTATGATCCTTTTAATGTATTGTTAGATTCGGATTGCTAGTATTTTGTTGAGTATTTTTGCAGATTAAAAAAAAAGAATGTTTATGCCAAAATGAAAAGGAGAAAAATAAATCAAGAAAAAAATAGGAAAAAAATATGAACACATATGGTTCCTGCCCTCCAAGGACCTTGTAGTATCAGTGGGGGAAGTAAAGACATCCCAAATGCATGCAACAAGCATAACAGATGCTTTTATACACAATATCTGTCCAAGTAGCTGCAGAACAAGGAAGTGATTGATTTCACCAGGCTTCAAGGAAGAAGTTACTCACGAACTGAGTAGATGTTCTCCAGGAAGACTGGGGGAAACATACATGTAGGAAGGGAAAGCATGAGAGAAATACCAGCGAGTGAAAAGCCATGCCATGTTCTACACTAATAAGTCATTCTGATACTAAGGACTCTCAGATCCAGAGCTGAGACTGGAGATGCCTCAAGGGACCGTGGGCTGGACAGCAGTGTGGGCCATAATACAGAAAGAGGGAAGGATCAAGAAAAGAGTTGTGCTGGGATGTGGGGACCCTGAAAGGGAAGGAGATAGTTTACAACATGGGTTTGGAGTCAGACACATAAGAGGAGAGTTTGGCTGGGAAAAATCAGGGGCAATTCTTCCTTTAAGGTAGGAGGGAAGGAGGAAAGAAAGCACAAGACGTTTTGAAGTAGAGAGTGAGAACTGACAGGCCTAGGAGGTCCACCCCTGACCTTTCCAGAAAAGTCAGAGGCAAGGACTTTAGTTAAAAAAAAAAAAAGTTGGGGGCTTCCCTGCTGGCGCAGTGGTTGAGAGTCCGCCTACCAATGCAGGGGATGCGGGTTTGTGCCCCGGTCCGGGAAGATCCCACATGCCGCGGAGTGGCTAGGCCTGTGAGCCATGACCACTGAGCCTGCACGTCCGGAGCCTGTGCTCCGCAACGGGAGAGGCCACAACAGTGAGAGGCCCGCGTACCGCAAAAAAAAAAAAAAAAAACCCAACAAAAAAAGAGTGCCAAGTCCATTCAATGGGGAAGGGACACTTTTTTCACCATATGGTTCTAGGACAACTGGGTTTCCACATGCAAAAGAATGAAGTTGGACCCTACCTCACAGCAAATACAAATATTAACTCAAAATGGAATTATGACTTAAATATAAGAACTAAAACCATAAATATCTTAGAAAAACATAGGGGAAAATCTTTATAACGTTGAATTTGGCAATGGATTCATAGATTTGACACCAAAAGCACAAATAACTAAAGAAAAATACAGATAAATTGGACTTCATCAAAATTAAAAATTTTGTGCATCAAAGGCATTATCAAGAAATTGAAAAGACAACCTACAGAATGGCAGAAATTATTTGCAAATCATTTGTTAAGGGCTAAATATCCAGAATATATAAAGAATTCCTACACTCAAAAAAAGACAAACAACCCAATCTCAAAAATGGAAAAAGGACTTGAATAGACTTTCTCCAAGGAATATATACAAATGGCCAATAAGCACATGAAAAAATGTTCAACATCATTAGCCACTAGGGAAATGTTTATAAGAGCCTCAATGAGGTATCACTTCATATCTACAAAGATGGTATTAATAATAATAAATGGAAATTAACAAGTGAGGATTTGGAGAGATTAGAATTCTCATGCATTTCTGGTAGAAATGTAAAATGGTACAGACTCTGGAAAACAGTTTTATGGTTGAAAAACCAAAATTTAAACATAGATTTCTGTATGACCCAGCAATTCCGCTCCTAGGTATATACCCAAAAGAACTGAAAACAAGGATTCGGACACTTGTATGCCAATGTTCATTGCAGTAGCCAAAAGGTGGAAACAACCCAAACAACAGGGTAAATGGATAAGCAAAATGTGGTATACACACACAATGGAATATTGTTCAGCCATAAAAAGGATGAAGTTCTGATACATGCTACAACATGGATGAACTATAATCATAGCCATATTGGGGGAGGGGTGCAGATTGTGTAGGTACTTGGCTTTTACTCTAAGTAAGACAGAAAGCCATTGGAAGGTTTTGAAGGGGCAAGATGTGAACTGACTTATGTTTTTAAAGAACCACTTTGGAGACAATGAGGGAAGTGTGGAAACCAGTTAGGAGGCTATTGAAATTACCAGGTAAGGTACAATGGTGGCTTGACCCAGGATGTAGCAGTGGATGTGGTAAGAAGTAATTTACATTTCTGTAAATAATGTCAATAGGATGTACAGACAGTGTGGAATTAGAGTGTGAGAGAAGGGGCAGAGTCAAGGATGGCACTGAGGACTTAAGCCTGAGCAAAGGATCAATGGAGTTGACATTCACAGAGAGAGGGAGACTGTAGGAGGAGCAGATTTGGAAGGGGGAAGATCAAGAGTTTGTATTGGGTCATGTTAAGGTTGGTTTGCCTGTTAGATGTCTAAGAAGAGTTACTGAGTAGGGAACTGGATGCATAAGTCTGGAGTGAGATATGTCAGAGGTAAGGAAACAAATATTCAGGTCTAAGACACTTCCACAAGGTCACACAGCTAAAAAGTGGCAGGACCCAGGACTCACTCCAAAACCTGGGTTCTTAACCTCTGTGTTATACTGCTTCCCTAGTAACCCATGGTGAGCCAAGACTTGGTTTTTGAGGAGGGAGAACAGAGTAGAAGTTTTCAGGCTGTTGACCCTTAGCCTTGATGACTATAATTCTCCCTGTCCCAACCTGAGTTGTTACTAGGATAGGTTTCATCTGCAGTCCCTCCCAGCATGCATTTATTTGCCTTTGTAAGAAAGCAGTTCCCAAGAAATGGCCACCCCATGTCTCTCCCTGCATGTGGGTGAATAGAGTGGGAGGAAGCGAGAGTTGTTGAGGGTTTTTTTCTTTCTTTCTTTCTTTTCCCGTTATTATTATTATTTTTTTTTTTTTTTTGGAAACTGTCCGGGGGACGTGGTGTTGCTGCTGGTGGTAGCAGAAACTGCTACAATCAGAGCTATTTCAAAGCAAAGAACTAATTTACTGCATGAATGACTTTAGCTCAAAAGAAGAAATAAGGGTGACCAGGAGTCCTAAGGCAGCAGTATAATAGGGTAATTTACACGGAGAGATGAGGGAGATGGGAGAAATATGCAGGGTGATTCTTTTGCATAATCTTTATTTTATATTTTTGCCCGTTATCCCTTTGCCTCTCTGGGCACAGAGCCTCAGTTCAGACATGCTTCTTGGCCATCCTCAGGTTGATCCCTGAAAAAGAAGAAAGGGCAAGGAAGACAGGGCTGCTCAGGCTGGGGAAGACTGTTGGTCAAGAGGTGGTTTCATGGCTGCTTCCTAAAGCCAGCTTCTGTTAGGAGGATGGTCTGTGGGAGGTCCCCTCTGAGCCTTGAGATTGCTGAGAGATTGCAAAGGACAGCTTCATATGCCCAGTTGAGTGCAGTGTACAAATTAGATGCTATCTACCACCAGCCTCAGCTGGCCCCAGACTAAGAGCTCACTATTATCCCTGTTATGGACTGAATATATGTTCCTCCTTCCAAATTCATATGTTGAATTTCTATCCCCCAATGTGATGGTATTAGGATGTGGGACCTTCGGAAGGTAATTGAATCATGAAGGTGGAACCCTCATGAATGGGATTAGTGCCCTTATAAAAGAGACCCCAGAGATCTCTCTCCCCATCTTTCTACCATGTGAGGATACAAGGAGAAGTAGGCAGTGTACAACCTAGAAGAGGGTTCTTGCCAAGATCCAACCATGCTGGCACCCCATCCTAGGAATTCCAGCATCCAGAACTGTAAGAAATAAATTTCTGTTGCTCAAAAAGAATTAAATATCTAGGAATAAACCTACCTAAGGAGACAAAAGACCTGTATGCAGAAAATTATGACACTGATGAAAGAAATTAAAGATGATACAAACAGATGGAGAGATACACTATGTTCTTGGATTGGGAGAATCAACATTGTGAAAATGACTATACTACCCAAAGCAATCTACAGATTCAATGCAATCCCTATCAAACTACCACTGGCATTTTTCACAGAACTAGAACAAAAAATTTCACAATTTGTATGGAAACACAAAAGACCCTGAACAGCCAAAGCAATCTTGAGAACGAAAAATGGAGCTGGAGGAATCAGGCTCCCTGACTTCAGACTATACTACAAAGCTACAGTAATCAAGACAGTATGGTACTGGCACAAAAACAGAAATATAGATCAATGGAACAGGATAGAAAGCCCAGAGATAAACCCACACACATATGGTCACCTATGCAAGAATATACAGTGGAGAAAAGACAGCCTCTTCAATAAGTGGTGCTGGGAAAACTGGACAGGTACATGTAAAAGTATGAAATTAGAACACTCCCTAACACCATACACAAAAATAAACTCAAAATGGATTAAAGACCTAAATGTAAGGCCAGACACTCTCTAACTCATAGAGGAAAACATAGGCAGAATACTCTATGACATAAATCACAAGCAAGATCCTTTTTGACTCACCTCCTAGAGAAATGGAAATAAAAATAAACAAATGGGATCTAATGAAACTTAAAAGCTTTTGCACAGCAAAGGGAACCATAAACAAGACCAAAAGACAACACTCAGAATGGGAGAAAATATTTGCAAATGAAGCAACTGACAAAGGATTAATCTCCAAAATTTACAAGTAGCTCATGCAGCTCTATATCAAAAAAACAAACAAGCCAATCCAAAAAGGGGCAGAAGACCTAAATAGACATTTCCAAATAAGATATACAGATTACCAACAAACACATGAAAGAATGCTTGACATCATTAATCATTAGAGAAATGCAAATCAAAACTACAATGAGATATCATCTCACACCGGTCAGAATGGCCATCATCAAAAAGTCTACAAACAATAAATGCTGGAGAGGGTGTGGAGAAAAGGGAACCCTTTTGCACTGTTGGTGGGAACGTAAAATGATACAGCCACTATGGAGAACAGTATGGAGGTTCCTCAATAAACTAAAAATTGAGCTACTATACAACCCAGCAATCCCACTACTGGGCATATACCCTGAGAAAACCATAATTCAAAAAGAGTCATGTACCACAATGTTCATTGCAGCTCTATTTACAATAGCAAGGACATGGAAGCAACCAACCTAAGTGTCCATCAACAGATGAATGGATAAAGAAGATGTGGCACATATATACAATGGAATATTACTCAGCCATAAAAGGAAACGAAATTGAGTTATTTGTAGTGAGGTGGATGGACCTAGAGTCTGTCTTACAGAGTGAAGTAAGTCAGAAAGAGCAAAACAAATACCGTATGCTAACACATATATATGGAATCTAAAAAACAAACGAAAAAATTGGTTATGAAGAACTTAGGGGTAGGACAGCAATAAAGACGCAGACCTACTAGAGAATGCACTTGAGGATACGGGGAGGGGGAAGGGTAAGCTGGGACAAAGTGAGAGAGAGGCATGGACATATATACACTACCAAATGTAAAATAGATAGCTAGTGGGAAGCAATCGCATAGCACAGGGAGATCAGCTTGGTGCTTTGTGACCACCTAGAGGGGTGGGATAGGGAGGGTGGGAGGGAGGGAGACGCAAGAGAGAAGAGATATGGGGATATATGTATAACTGATTCACTTCGTTATAAAGCAGAAACTAACACACCATTGTAAAATAATTATACTCCAATAAAGATGTTAAAAAAAAAAAATTCTGTTGCTCGTAAGCCACCCAGTCTATGGTAATCTGTTGTAGCAGCCCGAACTGACTAAGACAATCCCAGATTCTTAATTTCCCAGCACAGAGAAGATCTGGGCTGGCAGGATGCTTAGAGCACATTTGGTCCAAGACCTACATATTCCAAGTTAAGGAAACCACAAAGGCCTGGGTTCCAAGTCTTACTCCAGTATGTACTAGCTATATGACCTTGGCCAGACCCTGGAGCCCTGAGTTTTCTCATGTATAAAATCAAGATTGTCATCTTCACTGATATTCGTGAGGATCAAGTGAGTCGATGCTTGCCAAAGTGCTTTGTAAACTGCAAAGTACCATGTAAATGTGAGTTACTGTTATTATTTGTCAATGAAGGAAACTGAGTCCCAGGGGGATTAAGTGACTCATCCAAAGTCACACTGTAAGTAAATGTAGATGAGAGCTTGAGCCTAAATCTCCAGTGTTCTTTCCACAGGAGAGACAGTGTGGGGTAGTGGTTAGAGTACAGACTTTGGAGCAGGCTGCCTTGTCTGCCATTTGCCAGCTATGGGACTTAGGGTAAGTCAGTTATCATCCCTGTGCCTCAACTTCTGCAAAGTGAAGATAATAATAGTACCTACCTCAGAGAGCTGTTGTGAGTTAATATATGTGAAGCGTTTAGAACAATGTTTGCAAGTGGTGTTTAATAAATGCCAGCTATTGCTATTACTCAGGAAATATAAGTTAAGCCCTGGTAACCTCAAAGCATGTGGGGCTCTCCCCTTGTGGATCCTCTCAAATACCAAGAAAGGAGAGTCACGTGCAGCAATAAGAATTCTGGTTAGGTTGAGTTAGAGCTTCAAGTGTGGTAGAGCCAAAGGGCTCTGCCTTGGAGTCAGGAGACCTGAGTTGTGGCCCCAGCTCTACCACCTAAGACAATCTCTCCAAGGTCCAAGTGCCTTCTCTATAAAATGAAGCTGACAATCCTTTCCAACTTGTTCATACTATGGGGCTTTTTTTTTTTTTTTTTTTTTTGCGGTACGAGGGCCTCTCACTGTTGCAGCCTCTCCCATTGGGGAGCACAGGCTCCGGACGCGCAGGCTCAGAGGCCATGTGGGATCTTCCCGAACCGGGGCACGAACCCGTGTCCCCTGCATCGGCAGGTGGACTCTCAACCACTGCACCACTAGGGAAGCCCCATACTATAGGCCTTTGAGTACACCCAAGTGGAACACCTCATAAAGTTTAAAGTTACCTTTACAACTCCAGATTGGGAACTGTTTGAAGGAAGGGATTCACTTTATACCGCTTGTGTTCAGAGCCTAGCATACCATAGTGGCTCAATTTTTGAGTGAATTTTTGTTTAGAGGTTAGAATGTGTCATTAGTTGTTAGAATTATTTCTGGAGAGCTGTCAACTGCACCTCTTTGCCTTTTTTAGAACTTAGGAAGCAGCAGGAGCCTTACTGCACAAATCCACATCTGCCTTATGACCTGGACAGATCATAGGAGACCTTAAAAGACTAAAGGCTAAAGCAGATGGGAAGAGAGGAGCCTAAGATCAAAGACCAACCCAGAGTTCCTGATGCTGACAGTGACCATGACTCATTGAATCAAGATTTGAGGGGATGGGGAAGGAAACCCCAAGGAATAGTTCAAAATATCCTGCTTCCTCATTGACATATATACACTACCAAATGTGAAATAGACAGCTAGTGGGAAGCAGCCACATAGCACAGGGAGATCAGCTGGGTGCTTTGTGACCATCTAGAGGGGTGGGATAGGGAGGGTGGGAGGGAGGCTCAAGAGGGAGGGGATATGGGGATATATGTGTACATATAGCTGATTCACGTTGTTATACAGCAGAAACTAACGCACCATTGTAAAGCAATTATACACCAATAAAGATGTTAAAAATATATATCCTGCTTCCTAAATCCTAAAGTGAGCACCACCAATCTGACCTGGACATTAGGCTCATCCTTCCTGGAGGCAGAAACACGGACAAATTGACTTTGACAACATTTTGCTTCCTTGGTCATGAAATTCAACCTTAACCACAGTTCTATCTGCCCTGACCTTCCCCATTCCCAACCTCTTTGTCCATTCACCATAATTAAACAACCACAGAAACTCCAGAAAGGTCCAATTATTGCTACAAACAGAAGATCAGGAGTTATTCTCTGTTACCTGTACATAAATGCTCCTACTTAATGTGTAAAAACACCTATTCTATGATTGAATGGGCTCTAGGTTTATGGTTGTAGCTGTTGCATTGCTGTAGCCTGTGCTTTTATGGCCTTAATTCCATACTAAACCTTAGTTTTAATTTTCTCCTCTTACCCTGAAGCCAGAGTTTCCTGAATGTGGGAGAAGGGAGAGGGTTCCTGCCTAATCACTCTAGGCCACCTGTCACATGAAAAATTCTTGCTAGAGCCAAACCAACCCACCTGCTCCTCCATCAAAGAAGAAGGTCACCTACCCTGTAGGGAGGAGGCCTGAGCAGCCCAGATGCCCTCTGTGTTGGAGGTCTGAGCTTTGAAAGTAGCAAGTTCATCCTCTAAGTGTGCGAGGGTAGTGTCAGCTGTTCATGGCCCCAGGAGATGCCCAGGCTAAGGCAAAGGGAGGGCAGGGGTCAGATAAACAGGTCAAGAAAAGAAGGCCTGCCAGTTGGAGGACCTGACCCTAGCCATAGGTACAGCATCATTGAACAAAGAGCAATGGGAGGAGGGCAGGTAACAAGCTCTGTCTCTATCCCTGGTGCTGACTCATGCTTGTAACACTTGGTCCTGATTGTTTCTCCCTAACCCCAGGATTCTAGTGACTCCTGTCCAATCTTCCGTTGCTTTTATTTCCTCTCTTGATGACATTTTAGCAATTTTTTCACTGCTGTAGAGTAAACAGAATTGTAACTTGTGTATCACAATTGACGCAATCTGTTTCAAGTAATGTTGACAATTCTATCACATTTCCAGGAAAGTGTTTTCCCTTGGGCACATTGAGGACTCCTCCCCCTAACACAGCATTGCCTCTCACACAGTCCTTACCCACGATGCAGAGGTGAGAAGTGGAGAGAGAATGGCATCAGCAGGAGCTACTGGGTGAGTAAAGTTGGTCCCAGCAGGACGCCTCTCCACCTGAAGATTTAGTATTCTAGGGAGCCACCAAACAGCCCTTGTAGAGCAGAGTGGGTTGTTTGAACATTTCAAATTTTGCAAAGCCACTTAGTGTGACAAAAAAAACTCCCAAGAGGCATATTTGAGATCTGGAGGGAAAGGATAAAGAGGGAGAAGCCCCACCTCAGCTCCACTCTGCAGACAAGGGAGAAGGATGGACTCACTGTATGAGGAAATCTGGTATTTTACCTGCTACAACCTAGACAGGGCTACAATGGGAAAAAATGGGTGATTTGAAAGAACTCCCTAAGGGATTCTTTTAGGTCCCTTCTGCTCTTACCCATGGACTTGTCATTCATTTTGGAGTGGAAGAAGTATGGGTTCTAAACTGGAAACTATAATCTACCACTTGCTAGCTGGTGAGTTTGCACCAGGTGTTTAATCTCTCTCGACTTCTGCTTCCACATCTGTAAAATGCATGATAACAACATCCCTCTTCAGAGGATTCTCATGAGGACTCAATGAAATAATAGAAGGAAAACGCCCAAAGCATGATGAAGCCTCAATGAATGGGGAGAGGGGTTCTCTTCTGTCCTCTCTTCTGTGCCTCACTCTTCTCAGATATACAATGAGACTTTGAACACGTCCTCAGAAACCCAAAAAGGCAAAGGCCCTTTGAACTTCAGATTTCTGAAGCTCAAATTCTAACCATGCTCTAAAGCCAGGACTAGAGAGAAAAGTGGGCTTTCTGAGGCCAATTCTCATGTTCTTAAGATTTTGGGGGGAAATTGTAAGGCCATGGATACTAGTCATTGATAAAAGAATCATTGGCACACCATGGAATAGAGCACCCACACTCATCCAATGGGAGGAAGAAAGAGCCATTTAAGTAAATAATCTGTTCCTTTTCTTCTCCATGTCCCCATAGCTCCTCTCCACGACCCCTTCCTCCATACACATGTGAATATTTAGGAAAATGGGCATGGCGCTTTCAGTCCTTTCAGGAACCAGACACATTCCAAACCAATGCAACCAGGTGGTGGACATCACTATAAAGTGAGAGGATTGGAGTAAATGTCCTCTAAGCTCCTTCAGCCCTGATGTAAGTATACACTGGCTTACACAAGCTGCTTGTAGGCAAGGTTTGAACCTTGTACTTTGACTATGTCACCCTTAGATCTGATTATTGTGCTTTCCATATGTGTGCACAAAACTCGACGACTGATAAGTGGAAAAAATTACAACTAATTGGGCCAGATAGGCAATTCTCACTGGCCCCAAGGTCTTCAGAACCATGGACAGATCCTGCCCCCCAAGAGGAAGTTGGTCGAGAAGACTCACAAGGGGGAAAAAACCAAAAACCAAAACGAGAATGTCAGGGGCTAGAAGAGACCAGAGAGATTTTCTAAATTTAATTAATCATTTTAGAGATGGGAAAACTGAGGCCCAGAGAGGAGGAAGGACTCTTCTGAAGTCATACAGTGACCAAGTATGTTTTTATGACTCCCAGACCTTTTTCTCATAACTCAACAAAGAATACAAAGTCCAACAACTTCAACTTGGTAAAGGGAGACGATGTTTCTATGTTTGTTCCCAATTTGAGCTTTTCTGCTCCAAATGACAAGGAAAAGGACAAGAGAATCCTTCTCTCGAGGTTTCTTTGTGATAGTCTCTGTCAAACAAATTTAGAAAGTAAGAGTTTCAGTCCTGATCATGAAATTGTACACACACACACACACACACAAATCAATATATTGGGTTCCCTGAGGGTGACTCATCTCCCTTCAAGAGAAAGGCCACCTGAGGGCAGAGACCTTCCTCTTCCCCCCCCCAACCAGCATCAAGTTGAATACTCTTCTTCAGTCATCTTTCTGCATTTGAACTTTATATTTTCCCCTTTCAGCCCCCTTAACTCCTTTAGACCAGCCCCTGCTAAGACAAGCATACTATCTTCCTCACCAGCCCAAGAATTCCCTATGGGATGCAGCCACGGTATCTCTTTGGGGTGAGTACTCCTTCCCATTGGGAGCTATGCCTCCCTCATTGGGCTCATATCCCCACAGGACAGGGACTGGTCTATCCCAGTAGGCAGAGCCTGGTCTTTTCCTCTTAGGCAGAGCCTGGTCTTTTCCTCTTGTTCCTCAATACTTAGGATGATAGTATAAGCCCAGAGGAATGGGGGTAATTATAAGAAAACTATACTCGGGCCAGGAGTCCTTTCAGGAACCAGACACCTTCCTAAAAGTGTGAAGAAAGTGCAACAGCCAGGAGTCTGAAATCTCTCTCACTACATTTTTTACAGGTTCACATCCTACCTCCCATTCTCCTCATCCCAGCCAGAAACATCTTCATTAATCAGTGCATCCAATAACAAGAAAGCATCTGGGAACTTTGGTGATAAGCTGCTAATTGGGGTCTGTGGCTTGGAGGGAGGGGTCAAAGAAGGAGGAGTTATTGTGCTACAGAGGAATTGTTCAGGTTTCCTTACACACTGGAGCCCTGAGACTGGGCTGTCTCTTTGCCCCCTTCCTGGCGTCAGTCACATGTCTGCCAAACTAGAATCAATAGCCAGAGGACTCGGTGTCTGAAGGTGGTAATGATGAGGTCCTGAGAGGCAAGAAGACTCCACTCTACTTCACTAATGACAAAGGTCAACCCAGGTGCCTGGATATCCCTCCAAGCTATTCATTGTTCTCAACTTTGGGTTGGGGAGGGAGCCCCAAAACTCTCACATCTTCAGTGCAGAAAGACAGCACTAAAAGGGACTTTGGACATCATCTAATCAAATCTTCTCATTTTACAGATGGGTAAATAAAGGCCCAGAGAGATTCAAATGGCAATTTAGCATCAACATTCATCTCCAAAAATCAGAACTTCCAACTCCTGAGCCACAGAGAGGCATCATGGTAAAGTAGAAAAGGCTCTGGATTCAGAGAGGACTGGTGTCTAAATCCTGACTCTGCCACCTGACATGCTGTGTTCTTGGGCAAATCACTAAACCTCTCTGAGCTTGTTTCTTGGTGATGATGGGAACTGTGGGGATTTAATGAGATGGCATGTGTGGAAGAGCTTAATATATAACAGACAATCGAAGAAGGGAATTCTCTTTCCCCAGTCTGCATTTCCTGCACAACTCCTTCTCAACCCCATCAGCAAATCTGTTCTCCCCACCGGCCTATAGGGCCTCTGCCCTCATCTTTCCTGCCACCATCTAAGTGCCCCCAACTCCCTCCCCACAGAGTAAGTTGGGGAAGGAGAGTTCTTGAGTCCCTTCTGAGCTCTCTCCCTCCCTGCTTCACTCTTTTTTGTCTTTCCACCCATCTTTGAGGGGTAGCAGAGGTTCTAATACAACCAAGTGGAGGCAGGGAGCAGAACAAGGTGGGAAGAAACCGGCAAGGTTGGCAAGCTGGCCTCTTTGTTCCTGGAAAATGAGTGCAATTTCCATTCCTTTCCATGGGAAGCTGGGTTCAGTGAGACAGCAGCAGCTAAGGTGTTGCCGTGGTGAGTAATGGCCCCAGCAATGGCTCTGCCCTCCACTTGTACCTCATGTCCCAAAGGTGAACTGGGGGCCAATGACCCAGGGGGAGTGACAGCTTCAACTCAGCCCCAGCACGCACACCAGCCCCTCAACCCTCTGCAGTATTTCTTTCCTCCCGGTAGTCCCCCAAACCTGGTCTCAGGAGAAGCAGCCAGAGCTCATTTGATCCAGTGCACCAGGGGAAGACGGAGGCCCAGAGAGGGGCAGGGTCTCACCTGAAGGCACACAGCTGCTCAGAATGCTTAGGCTTCTGAGCCATAGGCCCTCCCTCCTGCAGAGGCTGTGAGACTTTCTGACATTCCCCGGGGCCCTGCCGCTAGCCTGTGTGCTTATCTACAAAGGAAAGAATGAAAACCCAGACAGACCTAAATTGAATGTTAGCTTACTAGCTATGTGACCTTGGGAAAATTACCTAACCTCAATTGTCCCATCTGTAAAAGGTGACAATGATGGTATCTCTGCTGCCGTTAAAGGATTGATGGGTCAGCATATTTAAAGTGTTGCCTTCTCAAGCTCTTCCAAAATATAGCAGAGGGAGGAACACTCCCAAATTCATTCTACGAGACCGCCATCACCCTGATACCAAAACAAAAGATGTCACAAAGAAAGAAAACTACAGGCCAATATCACTGATGAACATACATGCAAAACTCCTCAACAAAATACTAGCAAGCAGAATCCAACAGCACATTAAAAGGATCATACACCATGATCAAGTGGGGTTTATTCCAGGAATGCAAGGATTCTTCAATATACACAAATCAATCAACGTGATACACCATATTAACAAATTGAAGGAGAAAAACCATATGATCATCTCAATAGATGCAGAGAAAGCTTTTGACAAAATTCAACACCCATTTATGATAAAAACCCTGCAGAAAGTAGGCATAGAGGGAACTTTCCTCAACATAATAAAGGCCATATATGACAAACCCACAGCCAACATCGCCCTCAATGGTGAAAAACTGAAAGCATTTCCACTAAGATCAGGAACAAGACAAGGTTGCCCACTCTCACCACTCTTATTCAACATAGTTTTGGAAGTTCTAGCCACAGCATTCAGAGAAGAAACAGAAATAAAAGGAATCCAAATCAGAAAAGAAGAAGTAAAGCTGTCACTGTTTGCAGATGACATGATACTATACATAGAGAATCCTAAAGATGCTACCAGAAAACTACTAGAGCTAATCAATGAATTTGGTAAAGTAGCAGGATACAAAATTAATGCACAGAAATCTCTGGCATTCCTATACACTAATGATGAAAAATCTGAAAGTGAAATTAAGAAAACACTCCCATTTACCATTGCAACAAAAAGAATAAAATATCTAGGAATAAACCTACCTAAGGAGACAAAAGACAAAAGACCTGTATGCAGAAAATTATAAGACACTGATGAAAGAAATTAAAGATGATATCAATAGATGGAGAGATATACCATGTTCTTGGATTGGAAGAATCAACATTGTGAAAATGACTATACTACCCAAAGCAATCTACAGATTCAATGCAATCCCTATCAAACTACCACTGGCATTTTTCACAGAACTAGAGCAAAAAATTTCACAATTTGTATGGAAACACAAAAGACCCTGAACAGCCAAAGCAATCTTGAGAACGAAAAATGGAGCTGGAGGAATCAGGCTCCCTGACTTCAGACTATACTACAAAGCTACAGTAATCAAGACAGTATGGTACTGGCACAAAAACAGAAATATAGATCAATGGAACAGGATAGAAAGCCCAGAGATAAACCCACGCACATATGGTCACCTTATCTTTGATAAAGGAGGCAAGAATATATAGTGGAGAAAGACAGCCTCTTCGATAAGTGGTGCTGGGAAAACTGGACAGGTACATGTAAAAGTATGAAATTAGAACACTCCCTAACACCATACACAAAAATAAACTCAAAATGGATTAAAGACCTAAATGTAAGGCCAGACACTCTCTAACTCATAGAGGAAAACATAGGCAGAACACTCTATGACATAAATCACAAGCAAGATCCTTTTTGACCCACCTCCTAGAGAAATGGAAATAAAAACAAAAATAAACAAATGGGACCTAATGAAACTTAAAAGCTTTTGCACAGCAAAGGGAACCATAAACAAGACCAAAAGACAACACTCAGAATGGGAGAAAATATTTGCAAATGAAGCAACTGACAAAGGATTAATCTCCAAAATTTACAAGCAGCTCATGCAGCTCAATAACAAAAAAACAAACAAGCCAATCCAAAAAGGGGCAGAAGATCTAAACAGACATTTCTCCAAAGAAGATATACAGATTGGCAACAAACACATGAAAGAATGATCGACATCATTAATCATTAGAGAAATGCAAATCAAAACTACAATGAGATATCATCTCACACCGGTCAGAATGGCCATCATCAAAAAATCTAGAAACAATAAATGCTGGAGAGGGTGTGGAGAAAAGGGAACCCTCTTGCACTGTTGGTGGGAATGTAAATTGATACAGCCACTATGGAGAACAGTATGGAGGTTCCTTAAAAAACTAAAAATAGAACTACCATATGACCCAGCAATCCCACTACTGGGCATATACCCTGAGAAAACCATAATTCAAAAAGACACATGCACCCCAATGTTCATTGCAGCTCTATTTACAATAGCCAGGACACGGAAGCAACCTAAGTGTCCATCAACAGATGAATGGATAAAGAAGATGTGGCACATATATACAATGGAATATTACTCAGCCGTAAAAAAAAAACCAAAATTGAGTTATTTGTAGTGAGGTGGATGGACCTAGAGTCTGTCATAAAGAGTGAAGTAAGTCAGAAAGAGAAAAACAAATACCGTATGCTAACACATATATACGGAATCTAAGAAAAAAAAAAAGGTCACGAAGAACGTAGGGGTGGACTTCCCAGGTGGCGCAGTGGTTGCGTGCCAATGCAGCGGACACGGGTTCGTGCCCCGGTCTGGGAAGATCCCACATGCCACGGAGCGGCTAGGCCCGTGAGCCATGGCCGCTGAGCCTGTGCGTCCGGAGCCTGTGCTCCGCAACGGGAGAGGCCACAACAGTGAAAGGCCCGCGTACCGCCAAAAAAAAAAAAAAGAACCTAGCGGTAAGACGGGAATAAAGACACAGACCTACTAGAGAATGGACTTGAGGATATGGGGAGGGGGAAGGGTAAGCTGTGACAAGGTGAGAGAGTGGCATGGACATATATACACTACCAAATGTAAAATAGATAGCTAGTGGGAAGCAGCCGCATAGCACAGGGAGATCAGCTCGGTGCTTTGTGACCACCTAGAGGGGTGGGCTAGGGAGGGTGGGAGGGAGGGAGACGCAAGAGGGAAGAGATATGGGACCATATGTATATGTGTAACTGATTCACTCTGTTATAAAGCAGAAACTAACACACCATTGTAAAGCAATTATACTCCAATAAAGATGTTAAAAATAAATAAATAAATAAAGTGTTGCACACAGTGCCTGGCACACGGCAGGCACTTAATAATGCATGAGTTCCCTCTCAGCCCCATTCTCAGACCCTGTGCGGGTTTCCACTCTCCATTTCTTCCCCGGACATTGCCAGGGAGCAAGAATACCCAGGTGAAGCTCACAGCCAGTGTGTCCTCCTCCCCATGTTGAATGGCCTCTAGAGGGAATTAAAGTCCAGAAGTGGGAAATCGTGTTTCCAGAGGGGCCCAGGAGTCCCTCAGGCCTGGGTTCCTACGCAAGGTAAGAGAAGCTTGTTCTGGGTCATGTCCCAGCCTTGAGTCTGAGCACATTTGATCTGGGTGGAATAAGCTAACTTTCTGCATCTGCCCTGCTCCCAACCACCTCCAGGCTCTCGGAAGGGCCCCCGAGCTCTGGGTCTGCACATGTGATCTGCATGGGCATGGCTGAAATGATGCCCATTTGCAGAACCAGAGGAGGACTTGATTGGGAAGAGCACAGAGGAGCCCCTGAGGGGCACAGGGGGAGATTTCTGAAGATCCTCCCCACTCTACATTCCCCCATCACATTCACAGGCAGGTGTACACACCTGCTTGGAGACATGCTACAAGCTGCATCCTGCTGAGTGTGTTGATGGGGGCTGCCTGCAGGGGAGTAGGTGAGTGGGAGAAGACCCCCCTCCTGACTCATGGCCAGTGCTTCCCATCACTCTGTGTGTCCCCTCTGGGACTCGTCCCACCCAGGGAGGGACATCCAGAGTCCCGGTTCTCATCTCCGAGTCTCTTGGCAGATGGCAAACCCAAAAAGGGTCAACCAACATCACCCAGGCTGGAAGTGGCAGATGTACGGCTCGCAGCCATGACTTCTGAGTCCAAATCCAGTGCCGTTCCCAATGAAGTACAGCACGCACACAAGAACACACATGCGTGCCAGGCCCACACACGCCCTCACCAGCACGTGGGAGCGTGTGGCCAACATTAAGGGCTTACTCTTGCCAGGCCCCATTCTAAAGGGTTATTAAGTCAAGTTGAACCCTTTCAACACCTGTAGGAGGTAGGTACCCATTGTCCCTATTTTTCAGGTAAGGAAACTGAGGCACAGAGACGTTAAGTAACTATTCAAGGACAGAGTTAGAGCCTAAAGATGGATCTTGAGAAGGCTGGCTTCAGAACCAACCTCTTAATTGCTCTGTTATGTCTGCCGTACTGGCTGGCCCTTTGCACAAAAGGACACACTCTCTCTCTCTCTCTCTCTCTCTCTCTCTCACACACACACACACACACACACACACACACTGGGAGCCACTGGAGAGAGGCTGGTTTGGGCCCTAGAGCTGACCCCCTTCCTGGGAAATATGCAGAAATAACTCTCCCCATGATCCCTCTCCCCTGCCCAGCCCACTCAATGAGAAAAAAGCCACCCACCATTACCCTCCCTTGCCCCACCGCCATCTCCCTAAGGCCCCATCTCCTTGGTCCCCCAGGGACCTCGATTACATTGCAAAGATGTCCTGGCAGTCAGGAGGCAAGAACAGAATGAAATATAAGTAACATCTTATTAGTAAAGGACATCTGAGCCTCTAATTAAAATTTGCCTAATGACCCAACTTCTCCATCATTTTCGCTCTCAGAGACATTAATTTAAGGTGACAGGTACTTAGGCAAAGGGAAAATTAATTTTTCCTTTAAAAAATTAAAGGGAAAAAGTGTGGCCTGCTCCCTTATTTATTGATTTCTCATTAAAATGTTTATTTTTCAAACTTCCTCCCACTCTTTCCCAATAAAACCTGACGTGGAGAATAACTCAGTGAAGGGAAGAGGGGTGGAAGGAAAATGTCATGGAGGTGGGCAACCGGGGGCACCCACATGCCCTGGGGGGAGCGGGCAAGCTGCTGTGCTGGGCAGGGCTGGGTGGTCCCTCTGCCTAGGACCCTGGATGGTCACTGAGAAGCTGGCTATTGGTGCTGGGATTCAGGGGAAACCTGTTTTTATCCAAGCTGTTTGACTTGGCTGAGCCAATGGTGCCTGTTTCTTCACAGAACGTATGGTGGGCACCTCTCCCTCAACTCCAGGCTGCAGTCTTGCTTTCTGCCTGGGCATAATTCCCTGGGCAACAGGCTGCAGCCTAGAATACGCTCTGCGGGTGCAGGGACCCAGTGTGAGATGCCCAGGGAGGCAACCGTGGTCTGTCTACAGGACCCCTGTCCCTGTTCTCGGCCTCCTGACTCCCCAGGTCTCTAAGGACCGAGGAGGGCTATGAGCCAGGAGTGGGGTCGTCCAGGCAGGGAAACAGGGCACATCCTGGATGATATTCCAACCTCAGAATATACAGTCTGCACAAACCCATTGGGGATTGGTCTAAAGAACATAGAAACATTTCCCTCCCCTTATGTATTAGTTTGTGTCCAATAATCTCCTCTTCAGGCTCCCTGGTGCTTTCTGCCTCTGCCCCGGGGGGCTTATCTCATCTTCCTCTGCATTTCCACATCCTCCCCAGGAGCTTTCTGCCCCACCCCAGTCCCCAAATCCTTCTGCTGCTCTGTCCTCATTCTTCAGGATGTTAGCTTTCAACCAGGGGTTCCTGGTAGACTAAGGAAGAGAGGGGCAGGAAGAGGAGAGGCGAGGAGGAAAGAGGGTCCTCCTTTCTAGAGACCAGAAGTCTTGTTTCTACGTTACTAACTTCTGTCTCTGTCTCTGTCTCTGTCTCTCTCTCTGCCTCTCTTCTCTTTGTCATCCTCTCTCTATTTCCCCCTCTAGCGACATGACTGCTGCTGGGAAATCTGTCAGGTTTTGCTTCCTGGGGAGCTGAGGAAGGCTTTTCTAGCAATTAGGCCAAGGCCTCTGATCCGAGAGATCGCTGAACACCTGGCCAGCAATAACTCGGTCCACTGAGCTCCGCAGGGAGGCAGGGGGAGGGAGAGGGCCGTAATGGGGGCCTCCCTCCATCTCCTGGTCAAGGGAAGGCCAACCACAGGAAGGGCTGGGGAGGGTGGTGGATGCTACTGTGGGCATATGGGCCTCAAAAGTCCTTCCCCACAGGCCACCTTTCCAAGGGCCACTGGCCCCGCTCGGCCCCCACCAGCCCCCCTGAGCGGCAGTTCCCATCACACAAGGGCCAGGAAAGAAGTCAGTGGTGAGGCCATGGGCAGGAGGAGGCATGTGTGCAGGGCAGAGTAAAGAAAATGGGATTTGGAAGCAAAAGACCCAAGGCCCAACTTCACCCTTTCCTTCCTATGTGATCTTGAGTACATCACTTCACGCCTTTGGGCCTCACTGGCCTCGGAAGTAAAATGGGAATGTTAATAACACCCACCGCCGAGGGCCCCTGGGAGGGGCAGAGGAGCAAGTGGACAAAAACTTGCTTTGGAAAGTGACACAGGACCCCCTCCGCCGCATCTGCCATCGCTGCCACCTTTCCACCCACAGACTGGGGAGAGCTGCAATTCCACTAATGCAAGGAAGAAAAAAATGTGTCAGGGTTTTAAAGATGCCTGTTCATCTTGCTTTGCATACATTTGCATATTGAGTTCAAGAGGCTCGTCCTAATTCTGAGGATGGAAAATAAAATAAATTAACGAACGCAAGATTAACAAATGTGACTCCTGCAGATATTGTCTCCCAGGCTGTTCCGGGCTTGACACCTGGCAGACAAAGAATGTTCTCAAGGCAGTCAACCTTTGATCCTCTCTGGACCCTGCCTCTCTGACCCGCACCCAGAGGTCAGTGCTGGGGGAGCTGGAGGTGGGGAGCTCGGAAAGTAGGGGGCCAGACCCAGACCCCAGGGCAAGGAGTGCCCCTCAGTTTGCTCCACTGTGAACTTGCAGTGCAGGATGTAGTGGACAAGAGCATGCGCTCTGGACTACACTGCCCAGGTCTGGATGCCGGCTCTGCCACATGCAGCTCTGTGGCCTTGGGAAAGTCACGGAACCTCTCTGTTCTTCGGTGCCCTCGAGAGTCAAACGGAAAAAATTGTGACACCGACCCTATAGGATTAGTGTGAGGACAGAATGAGTTAATGTATATAAAGTACTTAGAGCTGAGCCCTGAATAGGCAACTGCTTGGTAAGTGTTCATTGGTGTTACTATTTTTATCATCACCCTCACCCCCATCATCATCATGTGGTAGAGGCCTTCATCCACTGTGTGGCTGGGAAAATCCCCTAACCCTTTTGGCCTTTGTTCCCCGAAGGGACTGGCCCAGGCCCCCTTCAAACTGTGACACAGCAGATAGGACTGAGTAGCTCCCAGCTTGCTCCAAGGCTGCCTGAGAACAGACTCCAAGGCATCTTGTCATATGCAAAGCACATGTAAAACACATGCAAATTACCATCTCCCTTGTACTCCTCAGCTCTTACAAATAGGAAGGGACCTAGGGGCCATCCCTGTGCAGGCCAGGGAGCTGGGACACTGCCCAGCCACCTGGGAAGAGTTTGGTCTTCCTGCTTCCACCTCTGCCCACACTGCCCCCACCCTGCCACCCTGGCCACCTCACCCTCTGCCTGGACTGGCCTGGGAATCCCTCACCATCTGGGAGAAGGCACTGAGCAGCAGATCGCATATCACCAAGGTGTACATTTGCCTTGCGCTGGGCCCTTCACCCACTTTTTCACATTTCTCCCTCACTGCTGGGAGGGTGGTATCAGGACGCCCACTTTACAGATGGGAAGACTGCGGCTCAGAATGAAGCAACCTGTAAGAAGTCACCCTGCTGGAAAGGTGAGCCGGAGTCCGGAGACTCACTATGCTGGGATTCCTTCCCTTGGGCTATAGCTCCAGGGTGGAGAAAGGAGAAGAGGTGGAGAGAACCATGTCAGCCCATTTCCCTCCCCACCCCACCCCCCCACCCCCCCACGCCCCACCCCGGCCTTAGTGCCCCTAAGGCAGCGAGGCTTCCCTGCTCAGGACGCTGGCACCGGTAATCGAAGAGGATCGATGTGGCTGTCTGCCAGGAGATTTCTGGAGCCCCAATGATTGATGGTGTCTGAGAGTCACCACTGAGGGCCACCCCCATGACCATGATCCCTGACCCACTTAGAGTGGGCTTCTCCACCTTCTCTGGATCCAGCCCAGCACCTGGATTGCAGAGGTTGCTAAACTGGGTCAGGGGTTGGAAATCAGATACCTATGGTCAGGTGCTGCCAATTCCCAGGAAGAATTCTCTCCCTTCCCAAATCCCAGAGGGGCCAGGCCATGGGCTGGGGAGAAGGTTAGGAGGGAAATGATGACGCTCTCGACCACCAGTCCAGTGTCCAGGCTTCCCCCGGGCCCCTCCTCAGGCTCCCCTTGGTCAGCAGCAGCCCCGCTCTGCTGGCCCCCTGCCCACACGCCACAGTCACAGCCTCAGCCGCCATCTCCATCTTCTCCTACCCTCTATGGCCCCTGCTCAGCCAGAGGCCCATTAAGTTGATTAAGAGGCACATTCCAGAATGAAGGAATGCATTTCAGTCCCTAGAGGACCCTCCTCCTTCCCTCTCCCTCCTGTTCCCCTCCTCCTCCTCATCCTCTGTCAAGCCCCTCCCCTGCCCACCCTGGCCCTGTCACTCACTCTAGAGATTCTAGGGACAGAGACGTTGGTCACAGGGTAAGCCAAGACTGGACCAGGCTGACATTTGAGATGCGTGACTGGAGAGGGAAATAGGAATCTTTCTGCACTGATCATGTAATTTAATCCTCTCAATGGCCCTTCCAGGGAATAAGTACCCCCATTTTTTATAGATGAGGAAACTAAAACTCAGAGAGGTTAAGTGCCTTGCCCAAGGTCACCTAGCTAAGAGACAAAACCTCAGTTGTTCTGAAGCCAAGCCCTGCCCTTCTGGGAAGCTGGTTCAACACAGAGATTCCTGAGCCCTCTCCCAGAGATGCTAGGCCTGGCTGGGGTGAGGCCCAGGGATCTGTATTTAACAACCATCTTTAGTAGTTCAGATTTGTATATAGGTTTAGAAATGACTTTATTAAGCCAAATTCTTCATTTTACAATGTGAAAACTGAGACCCAGAGAGGGTATGTGATTGATCCCAGGTCACACAGCAAAAGGCCAAAGTAGATAAGACCTAAGTCCCAGCTCACTTTCCACTTGGAGAACCATTAGCAGTCCCAGGCCTCCTCTGGCACCACCCGACCCTCATCTCTACCTCCGCTTCCCATGGAGTAACCAAATGTGGAAAGTCAGGGCAGGGCCTTCCACAAGAAAGGGGTAGCTGATGACTCCACACCCCTTCCTTCTGGGCCTGGCATGGATGTGATGGGTGGAAGTTCTTTGCCCTCTCTGGGCCTCATTTCTTCCATCTGCAACTTGAGATGTGCCCTTTCTGCCTCCTGGAGAGGAGAAGGAAACCCCCTGGATGGCAAGGAAGCGGCTTGACTTTGACAAATCATCACACCTTCCTTGTGGCTATTATCCCCTGTGGATGGAGGCAACAGGTCAGGGCCTAGCGATGACAGCAGGGTGACCAACCACCCCGGGGTTTGCCAGGACTTTCCCCACTTTAGCATTGAAGGTCCCACATCCTCGGTTCTGGGAAAAAAACAGACTGTTGGCCACTCTAGACAATAAGCCACACATTCTGGGTCACACAGCATGAGTCCCCACAGCCTCCTTCTCCTCCCTCTTCCAGGAGTTCTTTTACTTTTTAAGGTGAGGAATAGGTAGTGGCATCCAGGTCTTCAAACTACTAATGACAATAAATAACAACAATAATAAGGTAATGTTTCTTCAATTCTAAGATGCCATTGATTTTAAGTTAAAGTCAAGTTAACAGTTTTTCAGGGGCAGAAGGAGACCTACATTATAATACCTTATATTACATTACATTATGTGCAGAATGCCTCCTGATGGCAAAACTAAAATGTTGGAAAGATAACGGGGAGCCTTTCAATTAAGGAAATACGGTCATGGTAATAACCCTAATATATGCACAGCCCAACACACGTAGCCCTTGTCCATTGACAGAGCACCACGAGGTATGGCAGATGTTACCGTTCTCTCCACTGCAGTGATGAGGAAACTGAGGCTTAGGGAGGGCATACGCCCTCCCAGGGATCCCCCAGCTAAACACAGGCAAAGGTCTGTCTGTCTTGTGGAAGCACAGACCACTCACTCCTTGAGGCTCCCAGGAGCAGACACTCAGCCAAGGAGGGTGGAGTCGGGGGAGGCTTCCTGTATGCTTCTGGGGATTAACAGCATTAGCTCCAGCCCCATATAACACCCATGGCCTCATAATTTATATTGTGGTTTTCATTACTTCCCTCCTCCAAAGGCTTGTTCAGTAAATTACCATTTTTATGAATTCCAAAGTGCTCTGTGGAGGGCAGAGCTCCACCTGGCTCTGACTGTCGTGGAGAGGACAGAGGGGCTGGAGAAAGGGTTGGGGAGTGGGGGGTCTCCCAGGTCCTGCATGCCAGGGGCTGGACAGCTTGCTTACCGTGAGGTGGAGGAAACACAGCAGGCTTGGCAGATACCAGCCTGGGATCAAGTCACAGTTTCTCCCCACATCCTGGCATTGGGAGCTTGGGCCTCACTTCTGCATCTGTAAACGTGGGAGGGATCAGATGTCTTTTGTGGATGGTGTGAGAAGTAAACGAGGTGATAGGAGTAACATACCTGGCACCTCGTAGTTATAACAAATGCTGTTTTCCTGCCTTGCTTATAACCACCTCCTTGCTCCTCTCAGGTAAGTCAGTGAGTCGCCCCCTCCTCTAGGGAGCCTCTCAGGATTGCCCCACTTCAGGCCTCCTTCTCTTCTGCTCTTAATCCTTCTCAGCAATATAAGATAGATCAATACTTGCCAATATGGAAGATCTCCAGCGTATATCCTGAAGTTAAAAAAGCAAGATGTAAACCAATTTGTAGAGTATGATTCCAATTTAATACAATATATTGTTATATGTATGAGTATATAGAGATATATCTGTATACGCACAGAAAAATCAGTAAGTAGATTTCACAAATGGTTCACAGCTTGTGAAACCTCTGAGTGATAAGACAATGTTGGGGCAGCAATTTTATTTTTGTGCAATTTTATGTAGTGGGACAGAGGTAATTTTTACCTTGCAGTAGGTATTTTTAATATATTTTTCAAGTTAAAAACGAAAAGAAAAGATGCAGAATACATCCTCCCCTGAAGAATACAAAATCCCCATCTCCTCTTTGCTCTAGGAAGATGCAGCCAGAAGTTAGATGTTGATGGTCCGGTGCCATGGATTCGGAAGCCAGAAATTTCAAGGGGAATGCTTTGCTCTCAAGTGAACGAGACTCTGGGCCCTGTTCCCCCGCTCCTACCCTTCTTCTGTCTCTGCCCCTCAGCCCCACCCCCACTAGACGCCTAACCCTGTCCTCCCCGGAGACATGCCTAGTGAGCGCTGCATGTCAGAGGACCTGTCTGCACACCCTTGGGTCTCTCTTGGAGGGGGACTGAAAGCCAGTTAGGAACTAGAGCTGTTTCCTTCACCATTTTGATGATGCACCTGTACCCACTGCAGTCACCATGGCAACACAACTGCACCAGGGGGCACTGCCCAGGAAACAGACTGCCTGGAAACAGTGCTGAGGATGGGCAGGGTCCGATCAGAAACAGCCCCTTCCCCTCTTTCTGAGGGGGAAGCGAAGACAGGAGAAGCCAGGCAAGAGAGATGGCCCTCCAGCAGGAGTGGGGAAGCCCAGCAAGCATCTCCTCGCCCACTATGTAAAGAGACAACAGCAGAGGGTCGTCAGGACCACTTTGGGTCTTGCAGTCACTGCTCTGTCTGGAGAAGGGTAGCCCAGAGACAGGTTAAGAGCTTTGGCTCTGGAGCAGACAACCTCAGCTGGTCAATAAGCTCTATCACAAATGTTGGCATCTCCCTGTGACTCAGTTTCCTCATCTGCGTAAAAGAGGGATAATAGAAGTACCTGCCTCTCCTGGTTCTTGTGAGGAATAAATACAAGTCTGCTTAGAGAGTATAAACACAATACACGTCAGCTCTTGTTATTAAAGTGCCTGGCACATAGTAAACACTCAATAAGCATGCTAATTATTAATTCCTCCTCATCCTGGTAGATTCCAGACAGCCTGCATCCTCAATTGACCCTCAACAATTATTTGTTGACACACACTCTGCCAAGCTTTGTTCTTGGCCCGGGGGATACAAGATTTAATAAAAATAATAATTCTTCTTTGTGGACCTCACAGACGAGGGGGTTGTGGAAACCCATAGAGAGACGATGTGACTCTGTGACCTGTGCTAGATGGAAGCAAGAGCAGACTTGGGGGAAGCTTGTCCTGAGGCAGTAACACCTGAGCTCAAGTTTGATTAAGACACTGGCCAGGGAGAGAAAGGCATTCCAGGCAGGGAACAGCATATGCAAAGGCACAGAGGTAAGCAGGAAACAGCAAGTTGCACTTGCAGAATGGCAAGGAGGGTGGTGCAGTTGGAGTGGGAACTGGGTATGGTGGAGTCGAGAGCCCAAGGCTGGAAAAGTGGGCACGGAGCAGGTGGTAAATGGCCTTGAGTACCAAGTGAGAGTTTGGATGTCCCCCTGAGGATGGGGAAGAGCCCTGGAGAGTCTCTAGCAGGGGAGGACAGAAGGATACCTGGAGAGGGAGTGGGTGGAGGTAAGGGGGGTATCAGGAGGGTCACCGGATCAGGGCAGAAGCCATGGAAAGAGTGGGAGGGGCGGGAAGGCCTCCTGCCCTCTTCCCACGACACCATGTGGGGCTCATAGCCCCACTGGCTCCTCTCTGCAGCCTCATCCCAAGGGGATGCAGGATGTGATCTGAAGAACTGGCCAAGTCTTAGTGCCTGGAGCACTTTGTCAGTTCCTCCTAGGTCTCCTGGTAACTCTAATGGCCTGGCCCAAAGGGGACCTCCCAGACAGTCCGAGCAAGCACAGTGTCACCAGAACAAGTGCTGTGCCTCCCGAGAGAATGCCAGCACGGTAGACAGAGCTCAGGTCACACATGCCGTCTCATCTTTCTGTTCCAAGAAAATCCAGGCACTCAGCGGCATAGTCACACCTTGGATTTGGGGTCAGAGCTCAGATGTGCAGGAGCCTTGGAGACCCTGCTCTCTGGTTCTTGGACACCCAACAACCCCTCCATGAGGGAGTCACCCCAGTTTCCCCAGCCCATTTCTTGGGAGCCAGAAGGACCCTGAGTTCCTTGGCGGAGCTGGAGCTGCTGTGAACAGGAAATGGGGGTGGCGAAGGTTTTAGCCGGTGGGAGCCCAGTACATTCTCCCCTGAGTTTTACAGGTGAGGAAACAGAAGGCCAGTGAGGACTGACTTGCTCAAGGCTGCGAGAGGCGCTGGGTCATTTTGTCTGCCAAGCCCCTCCCCCAGCTTTCCAAAGGACCAGACGGGCAGTGCCTGCCACACCTGCCAGCGTGGAATCTCAGCTCCAACCTGACTCAGAGGCTGCCTGGACAGCCTGATCTGCTCCTGCTCTTTTGTAAAACCTTTTTTCTTTTAACCTGACCTTGAGCTCTGCTCAGCTGAGGAAATAAAGTGAGCTTTCCGAATGGCAAAAGAGAAGGGGATGAAACTCAGTGCGAGGAGCGAGGTTCAGCCGTTTCAGGTTCCTCATAAGCCCAGGATTTTACCCATTTCCAGCGGGGCTCAAAACAGAAGGGGTTTGGAACACAGCCCTAGAAAGAGACATCACTCAACTGAGAAATTAAGAGAAGACAAGGACAGGGGATTAGGGACAAAGGGACCACCAGCTTATAAAGCCTGGACCTGGGAACATCCTCTTTTAAGCAGCAGCCTGTTTTAACTTGAGCCCTCCTGAGTTTCCACAGGTCTTCCCCAGCCCCACTGGAAGTGAATTAATGAAGCAAGAAGGGAGGGAGGAAGGAAGGAGGAAGGGGAGGGAGGAGAGGCCCCTCGCACTAGACTGTGAGGTCCTGAAGAGGAGAATCTTATTCCTTGTCGAGTCCTCAGTATCAAACACAATAAATTGCCTTTAATTGAAGTTCAATAAATATGTGTCACAATAGAAGAAAGAAGCAAGTGTTTATTAAGCACTCACTGTGAATGAGGCTCTCTGCTAGGAGAATTCACGTATCTTGCCTCATGTTAGCAACACTTCAATATGCTCAGAGAGCTGTGGCTGTCCCCACCTTGCAGCTGAGGACACTGAGGTTCAGAAAGGTTAACTTCATCTCCTAAGGCCACACAGCTTTTGAGGGGCAGAGCTGGGATTCACACCGGGGCAGCCTGGCTCTGAAGCCTGGGTTTGCTCCTCCTCACCTGTTACCCACAGAGTGGAGGAGCTGTGGGGTGCGGAGAGGACACGCAGCTCTGGCAGGCAGACCTCCCGGAGCAGCCCCCGGGTCTGGAATCCATGTCCTCGCACAGTTCAGCATCTACAGAGCCAGCTTCCACCTCAGCCTGGTTCCTGGAACCCGGCTCCCTGTCAATGCCTCGGTTCAGTGTTCCTGAATAAATGTTTACCGGGAAATGGAAATTTCCCAAAATGACTTTTTTCACCAAATCTGACCTTTGGGGCTTGCTTCGAAAGGGCACTGTGACTGCGGTGTGTACTGGTGGCTGGAGCACCGCACTGGAGAGACAGGGCGGGAAGGTACGGGGCCTGGGAGCATGTGCAGTGTGAGTCCCAAGCAGCCACCTCATACCCCTGTCCCAACCCTCCCTGCATTTGGCAGGTGGAGAAGCCGGGGTACAGAGGAGTGCAGGGACTTAGCCAAGCCCACCACCAGTCTGTGGGGGGCTGAGACAAAAGCACTCACCCCCTGCCACCCTCCCCTTGTGGGAGCTCCTCCTCCCACAGGCTCGGGGGCCGTTTGAGAAGCCTGGACCCTGAGCCAGTACCAACTGGTGGGTGCTGGGGAGGCCGGAATGACTGGATTAATGTCGCCTTGGTCCAGTGGATAATTATTTCTTATGGTTTGGGTCGGGGTGAGATGGCACGGCAGATGGAGAGGATGGAGCTCCAGGGACATAGTAGGTTCATCATCGTGATAAAGGGCTTAGCTTGTGCCAGGCTTTCCACATGCCATCTCACGCAACCCTCTGTTAAATGAGAGCATCACTGTCATGTTCGCAGTGAAGGCCCCGAGGCCCAGGTCACATGGCCAGTGAGTGGCTCGGCCAGGATCCGAGGTTCCCATGTCGGTGACCCCAACACCCCCCCCCCCATCTCTTGGAGCTCCCTCCTCCTCCCCCGTCTAGGTCACAGTTGGTAAGGATGAAGCACAGCCCCTTCACCACACCAGGTGCCTCCAAGCACCTGGAAACGGGCTGCGCTGGGAGCGGCAGCGGGAGCAGGCTGGGAGACGTGCTGTCAGCTCCCATCTGCGTGGGTTTGATGCCTGCTTCAAGCTTCCCATTCAGGGGTGGTGATTGAAGGCACCGGAGGGGAACCGAACGTCTTCCAGGATGATGATGATTATTTGCTGGATAATGACTCTATGTCTATTCTTAAGCAGGGGGCTGGTTGTCATGTGCCCCCTCCTACGGCGACCTCAGCTCTTGACTAAGGCCTGCTGTCCATGGGCCGCCCTTCCAAGTCACAGGAAACCTCCGCTGAAACCCACTGGGAACATGTAGCTGGAGATCTAGGCTCGGCCTCCCTGATGGTCAGCTGGAACTCTCAGGCTGCCCTTGGTGGGTGAGCCACCAGAGAGCTCTCTCTCAGCCAACTCTGAGATCCCTCTGCGTTTGTGTCAACTGTCAGAGGCAGGGAGTTTTTTCTCAAGTTCAACCTGTGATGGGAAGGGCTAAGACACTAGCCTAAAAGGAACCCAAGTTCCAATCCTGAATCTGCCACTAACATGCTGGATGCCCACCCCTGCGTCAAAGGTGCTTGACTGGGGATTCTTTTTTTTTTTAATTTTTATTGGAGTATAGTTGATTTTAAATGTTGTGTTAGTTTCAGTTGTACAGTAGAGTGAATCAGTTATACATATACATCTATCTACTCTTTTTTAGATTCTTTTCCCACATAGGCCATTACAGAGTATTGAGTAGGGTTCTCTGTGAAATACAGTAGGTCCTTATTAATTATCTATTTTATATGTAGTAGTGTGTATATGTCAATCCCAGTCTCCCAACTTATCCCTCCCCCCACCCTTGACTGGAGACTCTTGAAGCTCTGCCAGCTTATGGTTCAAACCCGAGACATCCTGCAGGTCATTCTCATCTGTTGCTCAGGCCCCAGAAGAGCCACATAGCCCCTTCATTGGCTTGCCCTTCCCATCTCAGTCACCATAAGACAATGAAGAGGGGGAACAATTTCTACTCCACAGCTCTTGGGGCCAAGGTCCAGCTGTTCCTGTTTATGACACTATGGTGTAGTCGAGGATGCCCCCTCCTCCCCCATAAAGAGCTGTGCCTTCCCTATTGGAATAGGGCCTCCTCCAGGCCCACAGTGGGTCTCCCCACCACCCACAAGGGACCCGTTTCCATGGAAATGCTGCTTCCCTCCATCCTCAGATCCCTCAGGACCCCTTTCACTAGGCTTAGACTCCACCTCCCCCCAGACCCTGAAGCACCAAGCTGGGTTGGAGCCTCTTAGAGCTGTACCCCCACTGGTCATGGAGATGTCTGATCAGGGGAGCAGTGCAGAGAGACGCCCCAGACCCCACTGAAGCTCTGAAAGCCATCCAGCCCTCAGAAGAGCCCCCCTGAATCTCAGTGTCCATAGGCCAGGCTGGTAAGCAGGGCAAGAGGTCTGCACCACCCCCTCCCATCAAGACACCAATGCTCCAATTAGAGCAATGGCAGCAGCTAATGCCCACCTCCCCCCAGCCCACCTCCCTGCAGGTCAGGGCGAAAAGTGGGACATCTCCCTCCAGAGGCTCAAGAGGAGTAGGGAAAGGGATGGGGTGAGATTGGGGGCTGGCAGCAGAGGCAGCGGGCCTGGAAAGAAGGGGTCAAGGTGTTTTCCTGTGTCTCTTGCAAATTTTCTATACAGAGGGCTCCAGGGCACAAATCTCTTCCAAAGGAGCTTCCAAAACTCCTCAACATGGGCTGCCTTTGCACAGTGAGCCTGCTATTACTCTGTAGATTCTTTCAGATCAATGAAAACAGCCAAGCTTCTAAAGGTGCCTTATTTATACTTCCCATGAGATTGAGAAATCATCAATTGCCGATATTGCGAATAATCCCACCACTTTAAAGGGTGACTTTAGAGGTAGGTAGGGAGATAGGGAGGCTGATGAAATCCTGGGGAAGCAAAAGCCATTCCAGAAGCCTTGGCATGAGGCAACCCCCCTTGGCTGGCTTCTTAGAAGGATGAGGCTGGTGAGTCCCATTCTGAAATCTACCAGGTTTCTCCCCATCCCCTTCTATCGAAGACAGTTTTCCAGAAGTTTTCACATAGTAAGTCCTGAATGAAAAAGTGGGGACCCCAGTCCACAGGGCCCTTAGGAGCCAGGTCTCCAAAGACTGAGGCACCAGAGGGTACGCAAGTCTGTTTACTCCTTGGCAGAAACACAAGTTTCCCTGGCTTCAAAGAAAAGAGGCTTAAAAAGGTTTGGGCGCCAAGATGCAGACATCAAAAGCCTCCTGCCCACGGCCAACCAGATGTGTTAACTGCAAATGCAGCTGAAATGTGCAGATTCAATTTCCCTTGAAATGTACCTGTCAGCCCAGAAGGGAGAGATTAGAGAAACAAGGGCTCTTTGTGGCCTACCGCATCTGCCCTCCTCCCTGGCCCCCAATCCCCCAGCCGCCCCTCCACACAGCTACTGAAATCTCTTCTTCGTTTGGTTCACTGCTCATTCTCAGGGTTTTTCGGGAAGGGAGGAGAAAGCTCCTCTGGAGACATGTCGGGGTTGAAGGCAGAGGGATCCTTATAAGGCTCTCAGATATAGAAAGTGAATTGAGGATGCTTTGCCTCTTTCATTGGAGCAAAGGGACATCTATCTAAGGATTGAAAATGACACAACCCCTACCCCATCCCAGGGATGCCCAAGTCTGGTAGGAAAGACCCAGTCCTTGCACCAGAGCCTTCAGTTTGATGGGAAAGACATGGCCCAACTGGAGAAGCAGGGTTCCCCTAGTCTGATGGGGCACAGACAATAGACAACTCATGCTTCCCAGGAGCCCCAGCCTGATAGAGGAGACATAGCTTTACCTCAGATGTGCTCCTACACTGATGGAGGGACAGCTCTGCCCAAGATCCCCCAGTCTGATGGTCGGTCAGCTTTTCCAATATCTAATAAACAATCAAACAACCAGAGATTCCCTAGCCCTGAAAATTCCCTGGATGAGCCTCTACCAGCTTTGCCATAAGCACAGACAGCTGCTGGGTGTCTGAGCACCAGATGCTCTCCTCATCTGCTTCCTGCCCAACACTGGGATCCAGGACCTCTCCCCTACTCACACTTAGAGCCTGAGCAGGGCCCAGCCTGGGTTGCCCTGCCCACTCTCACCCATTAGCCCTCCATCCACATTCCCCACCTAACATTCTGGAAAGCCTGGATTCCTAAGGCAGAAATAGTAGTGTCCACTCAGCCTGGCAACAGTCCCTGAAAGTCAGCAACAAAAGCAGTGAACATTATCGAGTGCTTATCACGTGCCAAGCACGTGCAATGTGCTGGGGAGGAAACAGCCAATAAGACACGGTCCTGCCCCTGGGGGATCCCCTGTCCCAAACACAGAGTTGTCACACAATCTGGTGCCTGCATATTGAGTGTGCCTGTATGAATCCTGAAGAAATGCAGAGGAGGGACTGATTAATTCTGTCTGGGGTCGGGGTGGGGTGGAGAGGCTTCCGGGAGGAGGGGACATGTGGCTCAAGCCTTGAAAAATAAACAGGAAGTTGCCAAGTGAGGGAGGAAGGAGAGAGAAGCATTCCGGCAGGGAGAGAAGATAAAGGCTCCAGGAAGGGACGTAGCTTGTGGCACTCAGGGATAAAGAAAGGGGCAGCCTGGTTGTACACCTGTGGCTCTCAAACTAGAGCCTGCATCACCCCCAGAGTTTCTGCTTCAGTAGGTCTGGGGTGGGGTTCAGGTGAGGCTGATGATACTTACTAGTCCAGGGACTGACTATACCTTCATGAACCACAGTTGTAAAGGACTGTGGCAAACTGTATTATTATTCCCAGTTCTTCAGTTCCTCCTTGTAATAGAATCACATATCTGCTCCTTTGGCCATGGAGCTTGCCCTCTCCTATTAGAGGAACTGGAGTATATTTCTCTGCCCCACTGGGCTTGGCCACGTGACTTGCTTTGGCCAATGAAGCGTTAGTAGACTTGCCGTGAGCAGAGACTTTAATCTCACTTATGTGGGTCAGCTTGGCGCCTTGTGCTTGTGCCATCTGGCATGGGAAGAGCATGCTTTGCGTAGTTGCTGGTCCCAGAACAAGAGCCATGTGTCACGTTCCTGAACCCAGCCTGCAGCTTGAAACAGAGCTGCCCTAGCCGACCTGAAGACTCAGGAGTGAGAAAAATAAGTGCTTGGGTTTGCGAGCCATTGAAGTCTGGGGGACTGTTCGTTATACAGCATCATCACAGCAGAAGCCTGATGAATACAAAGGCTTTGAATGACACACCAAGTAATTTGGGATCAGTACAGGGAGGAGAATAAAAGCTGAGTGTGGAGTAGGTCTAACTGGGCAAAATTGGAGGCAGGGAGGCCAGGTAGGAGGCTGTTGCCATGTTTCAGATGAGATACAGGATGAATGTCCCAATGAGCAGAGGGGAGAGGGTAGGGTATGGACTGGAGAGGCACAGAGATGCTAGAACCAAACCCACAGGACCTGATGAGTAACTGGCTAAAGAGAGGAGGAAGGCAGGAGAAGCCCACAATAACAGCCACCCTCCTGGCAGCAGGGAGGAGATGGAGCAGTTCACCAAGAACACAGACACCTTCTGTTCCACGACGCCCCAGGGAGGCCCGTCACACCTTGAAAGCCAGTACACACAGAGCTTCCCCCAGGAACCTCACCACCCACCTAAGCAGTGCCCTAGCCAGGGTGCTCACCTGGGTGAGCTGCAAATCCCCCAACCCCACTACAGCAGCGTCTAAGAGCTGCGGGGGGACTTGCCTGGCTGAGGAACTGGAGCCTCTGCAAATTATATTGTTTTTCTTCGATCCATTTGGTTCTAAGTCAGCTGTAGAAGAGCTTCGCCCACAAGCGCTGGGCTTTTAATTTAATTGTGTGGTGCTGGGGTGTTTTTCCCACTGGCAAATACATCAAAATTGTCACATTGTAAATAAACAGCCTTCTTCCCCCACTCAGCACCCACCATCCACCATCATGCCCCCTCACCATGCACAGCTGCAACAATAGGAAGGGAAGGAGGCCCGCTAGGGGCGTGGATCCCCGAGGAAAGCAGGGATGCTCCCCTAGAAGGAAGTGAGACCTGCCTTCTGAGCTGAAGGACCTCAGGGGTAGATTCTCCTAAAACCCTCAGCCAACTATAGACCACATGGAGCCCTGGAGAGGCTCGGACGCAAGCTGAGCCATTGGGGAGCATACCCGCTTGTCTGAGCCTCGGTCTTCTTATCTGGAAAAGGGTTTCATTGCAAATCAAAGTACATCATAGCTACAACCAGAACTTGTCAACTGTACACAGTTATAGTGTCGCAGTCACTGGTGTGTGCTTGGTGTTTATCCCAGCTCCACCACTTGCTGTGTGATCTTTGGCAGGTTATTTAACCTCTCTGTGCCTCAGTTTCCTTGTCTGCAAAATAGAACTAATAAAGGTGCCCGAATCAAATGACTGGGTGAGAAGTAAATATGGTACATTTAAAGCATCTAGAACAGAGCCAGTACACAATAAGGGACTGATGAATGCTAGCTATTAATGTTATATCCAGGAAGAAACTGATTCAAGAGGCACAGCCTCCCTCCGATTACTCAGCCTCTAACTCCCAAGCTGTGTTCCATGAAGAGTGAGACGCAGATACGGTTTGAGGGCCAGGAAACCACACAGCAAGAATTATTTTTGGTTGAGTTCTCGCTCTTGAAAATCAGACTCACTGTGCAATGCCACCACACACACACACACACACACACACACACACACACAGAGAGCAAGGAAAGCAAAGTTGCAGTGGTGGGTACCCCCAATGGGAGGGAATAAGTAAAGAAATGGAGACCCCACCGGCACATTCCCACAGGGCAAGAAAAAATGGAAGTCCCTCCTCTTGGGTTGAGGTGCCAACATAAAGAAAAGAACAGAAATTCACTCATTCCAGAAATATTAGTAATTCGCCCCCTACTGTTATAAGTGCTGGGAATAAAGTCGTGAGGAAAACTGACAATGCCCTTCCTTTCTTGGAATATCCCTTCTGTGGGATGTGATGGGAAAGTCCTGGGCTCTGACCTCAGGGGCCATCACTGTGGACCCCATCTTTTAAGCTTTGTCACTTTTAAGCTTTGCGATCTTGAGTGAGTCATTCAATGACCCCTCCTCACCCCAGTTTCCTCCTCAGTGAAGAGGAGATGATCGCAGCTGCTGGCAGTGTTGCCAAAAGGTACAAATGAGAGCACGTGCCTACTCAATAAATGCTGGTTTTGGCGTCTGTTATTTTAGTCCCTTAAATCTATGCAGTGGAGATGGCTGGTTGTCTCTCCCTCTTCCCTAAGTGATGGATGACGCTCCAGGTTTTAGCTGGGTGCACAGCCCTGCAGAATGAACTACATTTCCCAGCCCTCCCTTGCAGCTCAATCCACGCTGCTTGTGAGAAGGGGCTTGTGCACCTCGGGCTGTGCTCTTAGGAAAGGTGGCTGGAGGCCTGTAGTTCCCCTCATCCTTTCTAACTGGCTGGAAGGCAGACCCAGTGGACATGCTGGTAAGTCATCTTGCCCGTGTCAAGTAGGGTAGCACCCTGAGGAAGGTGGAGCAGTCAGATAGAAGGGATCCCCAACACCAAGAGACCAGCCTATAAACATGAGGAAGGAAAGAAAGAAGGAAAGAAAGAGGGGGGGGGGAGAAGGAGGGAGGGAGGGAGGGAGGGAGGGAGAGAGAGAGAGAGAGAGAGAGAGAGAGAGAAAGAGAAGAAAGAAAGAAAGAAAGAAAGAAAGAAAGAAAGAAAGAAAGAAAGAAAGAAAGAAAGAAAGAAAGAAAGAAAGAAAGAAAGAAAGAAAAAAAGAAAATTTGATCTTGTTCAAGCCACTGTTGTCTTAGACTTGTGGTACAGCAACTGAAGATGTATCTCAGTTGAAATAAGACTATTTTTCCTGAGTCTCCACAGCTACCACTGCAGCTTGATTGTGAGGAGTGAAAAAACACGAGGAGAAAGGTTTTTGCATAGAGTAAAGTGATGTGCACATGCAAGCTGCTCCAGTAAAACCTGAGGGTGGAGGTAAGAATGGACCAATGGGACATTAAGTATGAAGAGACTGCGTTAGTGAGGAGGGTGATGAAGATGGAGAAGTGTGTGATGACTCCAAGAAGTCTTGTTTGGAAGATGAGAAGAATGATGACAGAGCTGGTTACAGGGCGTGACGGGGAGATGAGGCCACCTGGGAGGGGAGGGGAGGTGATGAGCCCAGTCTGGGACCCATGGAGTTGAGGGGTGTGCACGACCTCCAGGATGCAGGGGAGTTTTGGGGGCTGGAGGTGGAGACTTAGGGGCCATCTCTCTAAGGAACTGAAGCCCAGGTCTAGGCACAGGGGTGACCAAAACCTTTGGAGAGGAGACGGACAAACACTGAAACACAATGTGATAAAGTACAAAGAAGGAAAAGAGTCAGGTGCTGCCTGAGCCTATAGAGAGGCTGTGTGAGGAGGGGCAGGGCAAACCTCCAGGAGATGATGGTGTTTAAATGGAGACCTGGACTCTGTGGAGGGCTTACTGGTCAATGGTAGGTGGGGAATGGGGTAGAAAAACAGCATAAGCAAAGGCCCTGTGTTAGGGAGACTTTGGTGTGATTGAAGGCAGGAGCAATGGAAATATGTCATTCCTTTTGGCTGTCCAACATTAGAACCCCCTTCCTATGTTTGAGGAGTCCTCTACTTTTCTGGCAAGAGCAGCTTCCCACCCTGGACACTAAAAATGTCAAATAATCACATTGCCAGTCTTCCTTGCAGCTAGGCTGCAGGCACGTGACCTGGGCGGGTCACCCGAGGCATGCCGTGCCTCACTCTGTCACCCAGGACCCTGCTGCTGCACAGAGATCACAGGAAGGGCTGCTTTGTCATTTAGGATTGCGATCTGTTAGAAGAACCCTATTCAGCCTTTACACAGAGCCCCTCTTTGCCAAATGGAAATCTGCTTTCTGACCCCCAAACACATAACCGCACACTTGCCACAGAGACCTCTTCGTGGACCCAGACGCCTGCCCTCACACACAGAATTCCACTTGATGCTACAGAACTCCACGCAGCTTCACAGAACTCGGCTCTCAGCTTTTTAAAAAACAGGTTCCTTAAAAAACTAAAAATAGGGCTTCCCTGGTGGCGCAGTGGTTGAGAGTCCGCCTGCCGATGCAGGGGACACGGGTTCGTGCCCCGGTCTGGGAAGATCTCACATGCCGCAGAGCGGCTGGTCCCGTGAGCCATGGCTGCTGAGCCTGTGTGTCCGGAGCCTGTGCTCCGCAACAGGAGAGGCCACAATGGTGAGAGGCCCGCGTACCGCCAAAAAAAAAAAAAAAAAAAAACTAAAACTAGAACTACTATACAACCCAGCAATCCCACTGCTGGGCATATACCCTGAGAAAACCATAATTCAAAAAGAGTCATGTACCACAATGTTCATTGCAGCACTATTTACAATAGCCAGGACATGGAAGCAACCTAAGTGTCCATTGACAGATAAATGGATAAAGAAGATGTGGCACATATATACAATGGAATATTACTCAGCCATAAAAAGGAATGAAATTGAGTTATCTGTAGTAAGGTGGATGGACCTAGAATGTGTCATACAGAGTGAAGTAAGTCAGAAAGAGAAAAATACCGTATGCTAACACATATATATGGAATCCCAAAAAAAAAATTGGTTAGGAAGAACTTAGCGGTAGGACAGGAATAAAGATGCAGACATTGAGAATGGACTTGAGGACACGGGGAGGGGAAAGGGTAAGCTGGGACGAAGTGAGAGAGTGGCATGGACATATATACACTCCCAAATGTAAAATAGATAGCTAGTGGGAAGCAGCCACATAGCACAGGGAGATCAGCTCAGTGCTTTGTGACCACCTAGAGGGGTGGGATAGGGAGGGTGGGAGGGAGATGCAAGAGGGAGGAGATATGGGGATATATGTATACATATAGCTGATTCAATTTGTTATAAAGCAGAAACTAACACACCATTGTAAAGCAATTATACTCCAATAAAGATGTTTAAAAAAAATAGATTTCAATATTGATATACAGGGACCACCTTTATTCTAAATCACCGTGGTTGGTTATACAGAAACTCACCCGGCTACACAGAATCCTGCCTTTTTCTTCAGAACCATTCTTGGTTGTGCTACACCCTTGGCGATTTTGCAGAAATCTGAATTCACAGAATCCTGCTTTGTTACAGAGAAACCTGCTGTGCTCTGCACAGCCCTGCCCCATTAGAGAGAACTCAGCATCATTACACCAGCATAGTTGACTCAGACACCTGCTCTGGGGCTCAGTACCCTGCTGTCGGCCTGACCCCTGCTTACCAACCTCATTGTGCCATAGAACCCACTTTGGCTGCACAAAGCCCTCCCGGGAGGTTCAAAATTCTGATTTTTAAAATAGATCCCAGAATTGGTACATAGAAACCTAGTGGGTTACACTGAATTCATCTGTTTCGTAGGACCCCGGCCTGGTACATGTTCCCCCACAAAGCCCAGCATCACCCCTGTGGCTTCCCTAAGGATGCTGCACTGTACCTGCCTTTGTGAGGGCAGTGGGGGGAAGAACAGCGGAAGGGTCCTCCCAATATCACCCTTGCTTTAGGGGAGGCTGGGAGGACTCACACCCCCTCCCCCAATTCAGGGTCCAGGCCCCCTTCACTCCTTCCACCCCTGCCAGGGAGGACTTAAGCTTGAGCTCTACAGAGCAAGGGGCCAGCAGGGACTCTGGTCAAGGCCTCAGGGGAGGGGCCCAAGAACCAACCTAGCTTCCCCTCAGTGCTGGCCCCAGCCACCTGGGCACAAATGTACCTGGACAGAAATAATCAGCCGAAGTAATTTAGCTTTAAATAGCAACACTGAGAATGTTTCCACAAAATTTTCTCCAAGGAGACCTAAGCAGAATTAATGATGGCACAATTTCAGAGAGAAATGTTATTTATTAAGGCCTAATCATTCTGAGGAGGGGGGAGTCATTAAAACATAATAAAGTAGAAATCAGCCTGCCCGGCCCAGCCTGGCCCTGCTCAGCCCAGGAGCCAAGGAGGAGCCCCGGGAGGCCGGCCGGGATTAGGAAAGCCTCGAAAAGAAGCTTCCTGCAAAATGAACAGCTTCTGCAGGGGTCTCCCTGGTATGGGAGGACTAGGCGAGGCTCCCCGGTCCCAGCCACGTTTCCTATGGGCTGTGTCCACTCCAGCTCATTTGCTTCTTTGCTGAGTGCCCCAAAGGGGAACAGCCTTGACAATCAATCGCCAAGACGCCGTTAAGGAATGGAGCTCCCCAAAAGAAGACCTTGTCCTGCCCCATCCCACTTCCTGCTGCCCTCACCTTAAAGCAGCCTTCATCCACTTCTTCTTTCAACTGTTATGTATTGAGCACCTAAAACTGAGAGCCCAGCGCTGTCCTAGATGCTGGGGAATAGAACAGTGGGAAGATGGGTAAACAAGTATTGATAAATAAACAAGATGACATCTGGCAGTAATCGTGTTATGGAGGCAATAAAGTGATGGGGGTGTTGGGAGAGGGTGAGTGATTTGGGCATCATGATCAGGAAGGGGCGCTAAGAGAAGGCAGCATTGGAGCTGAGACGCTAAAAACAAGGAGGAGTTGGTCCTGTGAAGATCTGGGGGGCGGGAAGGACTCCCAGGCAGAGGGCACAGCACGGGCAAAAGGCCTGGAAGAGAAGAGAAGCTTGGCTTCCTGAAGGAAGCGTGAGATGGCCAGAGTGCCTGGGGCCTGGAGGGTGGAGGGGAGAGTGACAGGGCCTATATTTGTCATTGCGTTACCAACAGTGCAGGGATGGGTCAAAGTCACCAAGGGAAAGATGAGATTCAGAGGAGAAAGAGTGAGGGACCACTGATTCTACAGCCACTGCCCACCCTGAGATCTTCCTCCCATTATACTGTGACCTCCGATGTGCCTGACACTGATGTGAAGCTTGGTCGTTCCCCACCTACATGGGTTACAGGCTACCGGACAAGATATCTGTCCACTCAGGAGACATTTATCAAGCAGCTGCTGTGTGCCGGCTGCCACTTTCCGTAAGGACAGTCAACAGAGTAAGAAAGGTCTGGAGGAGGCTGTCTCGCATCTGTTGAGGACATGATCTCCGGGTAGTTTTCTGGGTCTGTGGTCCAAAATGCAGGTCCTAGGGTTGGCAAGACATTTCATCTCTAAACTTCAGCTCTTCAATTACAAAATGGGATGATTGTACCTACCCTGTGGAATTCTTTAGGCAATTAAGTGGGTGCAAGTAGGCTGCTGTTTGGCTGATCTGGGGCGGGCTCAGCAGGGCCAGTCCGTTGCAGGCAGTGGTGGCTGGGTGGCTCAGCTTTACGTGGCTCTCATCCTCCTTGGGCCAGCAGTCTAGCTCGTTCTTCTCATAAGAATGGCAAAGGGGCAAGAGAGTAAGGAGAAATATTCAATCTCTTCAAGACTAGACTCAGAACTGTCACTTCTGCCCCATTCCATTGGCCAAAGTAAGTCACACAGCCCAGCCCAGAGTCCAAAGGAACTGAAATCCCCTCTGTCCCTTAAGTGGAAGGAACTGTAGAGTCCCATTACCAAGGGAGTGGACACAAAGAGGGGTTAAGATTTGGGGCCAGGAATGCAATCTACTATGGGTGGTATCATTTGGGCCCCTAGATCCAGCTGAACCTGAGCCACATTCACCACTTGAGTCCAACTGATCTTTCTGCCCTGTTCATACCTTGACAGAGTCCATGTTTTACTTAACATCGGAGGCAATTTTCTTCTAAGGGAGACAGGAGGAGCCTTATTACATATTGAGTCCCACCATGTGACAAGCACTGTGCTAGAAGCTATACACCCGTTCTCACACTTGACCCTTAAATAGTAGCTCTGTGAAGCAGCTGGGGACATGCCCATCTTGCAAGTAGGAAATAGGGTCAGCTGGGTTGTGTGACCTGTCCACGGTCTCATGGTGAGGAAGTAGCTGAGTGGTGAGGGTTGAAAGTGCCCAGTGGTCGGCTTGAGAATGAAACGCGTGCTTTCCCCACTTTGTAATTGTGACCCTTCACCCTGGAAGTGGGTGGCACAGATCTTATGCCCCACGCTCCCCTCAGCCAGCAAAACTAACAAGATAACAACTAATTCTCCTGAGCCCTTCCTGTGTGCCAAGTAACTGCTAAGCACTTCAAATGCGTTAGCTCAGGTAATCTTTGCAAGGCCCTGGATGGATGTAAGTGTTAGCATTATCTCTGTTTTACCGATGAGGAAACTGAGCCTCAGAAAGGTTAGAGAACCTACCCAGGTACTAAGTGGTGGGGCCAGTATTCCAACCTCTCCTGTCTGGCAGCAGAGCCTGGCCTCAGAGACTCCGTTTAGGCCAAAGGGAGGGTCCTTAAAACCCAGGGAGGGACAGAGGCTTCAAACCTAGATCACCCGGCCTCTTCCCAGGGGACCATCACCCCAGGCTCCCCCAGTCTCACAAATTCTCAACTCACCCCTCATGAACCAACCCTTTCTCTAGCTGCAGACATGATAAATGGCTCCAATTATCCCCTCCGAACTCCGATTTAATGCAATGTTTTATTAATGGCAACTATCAGAGGACAGCATTAGCCCACTGCGCGGGCTGCCTGCCTTCATTCTGAAGCCTGAGCTCCATGCAGAAATGAAAGGGTGAGAAGGGAAAGGCACTGCCCTCCTCTCCAGGTCCACAGGCAGGGGAATTACTCCACGCCCCTTCCCACCAAGGCCCCAGGCTGAAGGAAAGCCACGTTTTAGCCTGGCACATTCCACACATTGCTAATGCTTTGTTGCTTCCTTGACTGACAAATTAGGGGTTTGAACAAAACGGTGGTGAGGGAGGAGGGAAGATGGCAGCGGCCCACCCTGCAATTAAGAGGGTGTGACAGAAAATGAGGGCCAGGAGAGTTTGCCATCCCGCAAACATTCCTTCGTCTTGTCCAGCTTTGGCTGAGAATTTTGAGAGTGACTATGGGCAACCCTCTGTTAACCACTGATGAATTTTCCACGCAGAGCCTGCCCTCTGGGTCATCCCACTGATCCAGGCTGAAAGTTCCCACCCAGCTTTCAGACCTGCCGTCCCAGGCCATCTGAGACTCAGGCTGGGCAGGTTTCACTGGCCCCACTGGACAGATGGAAAACTGAGTCCTGGAGAGAGGCAGTGCTTTATTCCAGGTCACAGTGGGAGCTGGTGGGAGAGCCAGCTCTCGCACCCCAGGCTTCTGACCCAGCCCAGAATCCTCCTACATGGCCACAGATGGTTTGCAGTGAGGAAGGGGCGTGGGTATCTTCTCCCCACTTCCCTGGTAGACTCTTGAGTCATCAGTCACCAGCAAATTCTAGACGGCGTGTGTATGTATGTGCATGTATGCAATGGATGCTCACCTGAGACTCACCTGATGCCGTGAAATCCCCCTCTTCCCAGGATTAACATAGAAAGAGGCCTGATGTTACTCGTTCAGTCAACAAACGGGTACTGAGTGCCCGCAACAGGCATGTGCTGTGGAAAGAATGGGAGACGAGACCAGACTGTGCTCCCAAAGCACCTTCAAACGTTAACAGACTACTTCAATACCCTCTAAAAATGAGGTAAAGGAGGCAGGTATAGAGGGCCCAGGGGCCCCAGATAGAGGTACTGTTTTGTCCATTCCAGCCTATAGATGGGGATGCTCTCAGCTAGGAATGCCTGAGGCCTTCACCTGGCCCATATTATTCCTAATGAGCCCCATAGACACTTCCCCCACCAGGGCTAGTGTTGTGGCTGGACCCGCCCTTGTGGTTCTAATTGTCATCCCAGGACACTCACTTCAGTAAAAACCACCAGGGAACTTTGAAGATGTATCACTCACAGGTCTTGGAAGGTACACAGCACGCTGGAGGGCCATACAGTGATGTCGTGGGGAGAGAGAGAGTACAGACTTGGGGCTCTGTTTATTAGGGTCCAAATGTGGAGTATCTAGGGTTTTCTGGGTTGGCTCCTTATGGGTAATTTAAAGCATAAGAGCAGGCATTAGTATGTGGGAAGGGATAAGCAGGGCCTTTCAAGCAGTGTATTATCTACGTTACCCAGGGCTTTCTGAAAAAGAGCCCTTCCTGGGTGGGGCAACTTAATTCCTTATATTCCTTATCTGGTTCTTGTGGTAGTAGCTGTGTCATAAGCTGGCAGTATTTTAATTCAAGATGGACGTCTTGTGAAATGGATACCTTGGCCATCATAAGCTTAATATCAGGCACTTACTGAGCTATAGGATGAAGTGAAGGAAAACTTCTGGGAGGAAAAAATATCCAAGGTGGGACTGAAAAAAGAGTGGGAACTAACCAAGTAAAGGGGATGGGAGGTAATTCCAAGCAAAGGGAACAGTGCAAGAGGAGAATGGGTGGGGCTCAAACTCCCAGGAGAAGGCATTGGCTAGAGAGCCTGAAATGAAACTGAGGTTGGAAGGGGACAGACCCCCCCAGGGCCAGGCTAGAGAAGTTGTCCTTCCCCACCCAGGACCTGTGTGGCTCTAAGCAGGGAGATAAGGAAGTGATGCTTCAGAAAGAGCATTCTCGCTACAGTGTGGAGAAGGGATGGAAGCCGCAGGACCGTGGTGGGAAGGGCAGTGAGAGGCTGTTACCATGGTCCAGAGCAGGGAAGGCAGGGACTGTGGCCTGAATTGGGGAAGATGGCAATGTAGATTCAAAACAGATTAAGGGACTTCTAATTGACTTACAGAGGTCGGGTGAGGAAGGAAGCATCAAAATATCACCCTGTTTTCTTTTTTTTTTTTTGGCTGTGTTGGGTCTTCGTTGCTGTGTCTGGGCTTTCTCTAGTTGCAGCGAGCAGGGGCTACTCTTTGTTGCGGTACACAGTCTTCTCACTGCAGTGGCTTCTTTTGTTGTGGAGCATGGGCTCTAGGCCAACGGGCTTCAGTAGTTGTGGTACGTGGGCTCAGTAGTTGAGGCTCACGGGCTTAGTTGCTCCACGGCACGTGGGACCTTCCCAGACCAGGGCTTGAAACTGTGTCCCCTGCATTGGCAGGCAGATTCTTAACCACTGCGCCACCAGGGAAGCCCCACTCTGTTTTCTAACATGGGAAATTGTGGCTGTAACAGCAGGAGAAGATTCCCTGAGAGGAAGTTGAGATAGAGGAGACAAATATCCATGATTTTTTTAATGGATATTTTTAATGTGTGAAATCAGATAATGTTGGGTTTCCCAGGGCCCCCAAGCTAGACCAGATGGATGGTGATAATGGGAAGTGGTAATTAGAAAGGAAATTGTTTTCCTTATGACAATAAAACCTAGTACCTCCAAGGCTTGGCTCTGGAATGGGACCTCCTGTTGGGGAGGTGGCTGGACCTGTGATTTCACATCCCTCTGCAACTCTGTTCTCCCATCCCTAGAGACTCCAGCATGCTGGCCTGCCAGGGTACTGCTACCCTTTTAACTTCTTTTCTCTTTCCTTTTTTAAAAAAATTGTTAACATAGAATAAAATTAGCTTTTGTTTGATTACAGTTCTTTGAATTTTAACTCATGTATAGATTCATGTTCCCACGGCTACAGAGCAATTCCATCACCCCAGAAAATCCTCATGCTGCCCCTTTGTATTTAAGTATTTTTCCCACTCCTATCCCTTGGCAACCACTAATCTGTTCTCTTTCAGTATAATTTTGCCCTTTCCAGAATGTCATATAAATAGAATCACATAATATGTGACCTTGTAAGACTGTTTTTTTCACTCAGCATAATGCCTTCAAGACTCATGTAAAGTGTTTTATGTATCAATAGTTCTTACTGCTGAGGAGTATCTCATTCTATGGATGTACTACATTCATTCACCCATCAAAGGACAATTGGACTGTTTCCAGTTTTGGGTGATTATGAGTACAGCGGTTATAAACTCTCAAATACAGGTTTTTGTGTGAACGTAAGTTTCCATTTCTCTAGGGTAAATACCTAGGAGTGGGAATGCTGGGTTGTATGATGTGTATGTTTTATAACAAACTGCCAAACTGTTTTCTAGAGTGACTGTACCATTTGTGTACACCAGCAATGTATGAGAGTTTCAGTTTCTCCCTATCTTCACCAGTGCTTATTTTTTGTCAGTATTTTTTATTTTAGCCATTCTAATAGGTAGGTAATAGTATCTCAATGTGGTTTTAATTTGCAGTTCCATAGTGGCTAGGATGTCAAACATCTTTTCATGTGCTTGCTTGCCATCTATATATTCTCTTTGATGAGATGTCTTTTGCCCATTTTTTAATCAAGTTGTTTGTTTATTATTGAGTTTTGAGACATATATATATACATATATTACAAATCCTTCACCAGATATGTGATTTGCAAATATTTTCTCCCAGTCTAGTATCTTGTCTTAGTAGTGTCTTTCACTTAGCAAGAATTTTTCATTTTGATGAAGTCTGATTTATCAAATTTTTATTTTATAGATAATGCTTTTGGTGTCATATCAAAGAATTCTTTGCCTAGCCCCAAATCACTAAAGTTTCCTCCTTTGAGTTCTTCTAGAGGTTTTTTTTTTTTTTTTAACATCTTTATTGGGGTATAATTGCTTTACAATGGTGTGTTAGTTTCTGCTTTATAACAAAGTGAATCAGTCATACATAAACATATGTTCCCATATGTCTTCCCTCTTGCGTCTCCCTCGTTCTAGAGGTTTTATAGTTTTATGTTTTACATTTAGATCTATGCTCCATTTTTATTGAATTTTTGTGTAAGGTATGAAGCTTAGGGTAAGGATCACTTTTGTACATATGGATGCCCAACTATTACAATACCATTTATGGAGGAAATAAAAAAACAACTATCCTTTCTCCATTGAATTGCCTTTGCATTTTTGTCAAAAATCAAATGATCTTATTTGTATAGGTCTCTTTCTGGACTTTCTATGCTGCTCCATTAATCTATGTTTTTTTTCTTGCATATGTATCTTTATTTTTACCATTGCCACACTGCCTTGATTACTGTATAAGCTTTATATTGTCTTAAAATTGGGTACTGTGAGTCCTCCAACTTTATTCTTCTTTTTCTAAATTCTTTTGGTTCTTCTACTTCCTATGCGTTTCCATAAGAATGGTAGAGTCAGCTCATCTATATCCACTGTTGACTTAAAAAAATGCACAACGTGAGCATTGTGAGTTAAGTTTTATTGGGGGCAAAATAAGGACTGCAGCCCAGGAGACAGTGTTTCAGATAACTCTGAGAGGAGGCGGGGGAGGAGCCAGCACATATAGGAGTTTTGCAACAAAAGGGTAGGTAGTCAGAATGTCAAAAGATTATTGTTAATGAAAGAAAACCAGATATCTCAAGTTAAGGAATTTAGCACTTCTCAATGTATGGGAAGATTCAAGAGTCTGGGCTCACAGAAATCATTCCTTTGACATGCACCTCAGCTATCTGGGGCCAGTATCCTGTATTTTCACATCCTGAGTTTCCTCAGGGTTCACCGCAGGGAGTGGATGCAGTCTGATGGCTGCTAGATGGCAGGTATTCTATTCAGCCCTGATTTTCTGGGGCTCACCGGCTCACGTTAGAGGGTTGCAATCATTGATGACTGTAACATCCTTTGTTTATTGATATGGCAGGAAATATTCCATTTATAAATATTCCGTTCCATTTATAAATATTCCATTTATCGCCACAAGAAAAATTCTGCTCGATTTTCATTGGAATTGCCTTAAATCAATATAGACGGATATATTTGGAGAAAATTGCCTTCTTTATTATTTTGAATCTTCCGATACATCCACATTATATGTCTCTCCATTTATTTAGGTCTTCTTTGATTTCTTTCATCAGCATTTCATAATTTTCAGCATGCTAAACCTCTGCACATTTTGTTAAATTTATACGTAAGTATTTCATATTTTTTAAGCTATTATTATAAATGACACTGTTTTTAAATTTTGGTGTCCAATTATTTGTTTCTCGTTTTTAGAAATATGTTTGATTTTCTGTGTTGATTTTGTATCCTGCAACCTTGCTAAACTGCCACTTAGTTGTAGGATTCTTTGTTTTTGTAGATTCCTTAGAATTTTCTACATAGACATACATTTGGTCCTTCAGTAGGGACAGTTATCTTTATTACTTTTCAATCTGCATGCCTTTATTTCTTTTTCTTTCCTGATTTCATTGGCTAGAACTTCCAGTGGTGAGTGAACATCCTTGACTTGTTGCTGATCTTAGGGGGAAAACATTCTATTTTCACCATCAAGTATGATGTTAGTTGTAGGGTTTTTTTTATAGAGATCCTTTATCAGGTTAAGGAAGTTCCCTTATATTCCTAGTTTCCTGAAAGTTTGTATCATAAATCAATATTCTATTTTGTTAAATGTGTTTTTGTATTGGTTTATATGATCATGTGATTTTTCTTCTTTAGACTGTTAATATGGTGGCTGACATTTATTAATTTTCAAATACCTAACCAGCTTGACATTCTTGTACTTAACTGCACTTAGTCACAGTGTATTACCCTTTTCATGTATTGTTAGAATCAATGTGCTAATATTTTGTTAGGAAATTTTGTATCTGTATTCATGAAGAAAATCAATCTATAGTTTTCTTTTTTTATGCTTTGTATGTCTGGTTTTAGTATCAGGATAATCCTGGCCTCACAAAATGAGTTGGGTAGTATTTTCCAGAAGAGATTGGGTAGAATTTGTTATTTCTTCTTTAAATGTTTGGAAGAATTTGACAGAGAAATCATCTTGACTGGGAGATATATTTTTTGAAAGATTTTCTGTGTAAAAATTCAAATTCTTTAATAACTATAGGACTGCTTAGGTTATCTATTTTGTCATGGGTGCGTTTTGATAGCTTGTGATTTTTGAAGAATTGATCCATTTCATCTAAGTTGTCAAATTTATGTGACTGGAGTTGTTCATATTATTCCCTTAATATCCTTTTAATGTCTGTGGTGATATCCCTTCTCTTATTCCTGATAGTAGTAATTTTGTCTTCTCTTTCCCTCCCTCTCTCTCTCTTTTTTCCTTTATCAGTCTTGCTAGAGGTTTATCAATTTTATTGATATTTTTAAGAACCAGCTTCTGATTTCATTGATTTTTCTCTATTGTCTTTCTGTTTTCAATATCATTGAGTGGGGTTCAGATTGATTGATTTGTGCTTTATCTTCCTTCTTCAGCTTGCTTTCAATTTATTTGCTCTTCCCTTTCTAGTTTCTTAAGATAGAACCTAACATTATAGATTTAAAACCTTTCTTCTTTCCCAATATGTGTTGAATGCTATAAATATTCCTCTTACTATTGCTTTAACTGCATGCCACAAATTTTGATATGTTGTGTTTTCATTTTCATTCCGTTCAAAATATTTTCTAATTTCCCTTGAGGATTCTGATTTGACTCATGGATTATTTAAATGTATGTTGTTTAATTCAAAGTATCTGGAGATTTTCCTGTTATCTTTTCATTATTGATATCTAGTTTAATTCCATTATGGTCAGAGAACATATTTTGTATAATTTCTACTTAATGTTGATAAGATTTGTTTTACGACCCAGTATTTCCCCTATCTTGGTGAATGTTCCATGTGCTCTTGAAAAGAATGTACATTCTACTTTAGTTAGGTTGAATGTTATGCAAATAACTATTAGATCCAGTTGATTGATTGTGTTGTTCATTTCTACTGATTTTTTTGTCTGTTAGTTCTTTCAATAACTGAGAAAGGAGTTTTAATGTTTCCAGTTATAATTATGGGTTTGTCTATTTCTCCTTCCGGTTCTGTCAGTTTTTGCTCTGATGTTAAATGAATCCACATTTAGACTTTTTTTTTGTCTTCTTTGTGAATTAATGCTTTTATCATTATGTAAAAACCCATTTTATCCCTGTTAATTTCCTTTGCTCTGAAGTCTACTTCATCTGATATTAACAAAGCAACCCAGCTTTCTTTTGATTAGTATTTGCATGGTATATATTTTTCCCTCCTTTTACTTGTAACCCGTTTACATCAATATATTTGATGTGAGTGTCTTGAAGATAGGATATACTTGGGCCAGGGTTTTTTCTTAATCCATTCTGATGATCTCTACATTTAAATGGATGTGTTCAGATCATTTACATTTAATATAATTATTGATATGTTTGGCTTTAGACCTACCATTTTATCAGTTTCCTGTTTAATCCCTCTATTCTTTTGGTATTTGTTTCTCTATTTCCTCCTTTTCTGACATATTTTGGGTTAGGTAAACATTTTTTGTATTTAACTTAAATTTATCTATTGTACATTTTACAATATCTCTTTTTATAGCTTTTTTTAGTGTTGCTCTAGGAATTAAAGTATATATATTATAGCTAACTTCTACAAGGTCACTCAGTAAGTAAGTGGCAGAGCCAGAATCCACACCCACCCCCGCAACCCAGGGAGCCTGAGACCAAAAGCAGGAACATAATTACACCCCCTGGTTCCCATCTGGCCCAGTAGAAAGCCCCGTGAGCTGGAATCAGCAAAGATCCCAGCGCCAGTTATAAAATGCCTTGACTCCAAGAGATGAAAAGGGTATCCCAAGTCACCCCATCAGACCAGGACCCTGCAGGCCTTCAGCTACCAAGTTTTTAGCTGCTTTAAAAGAAGAAACAGCAAAGGTGGAGTCCTAAGAATGATGCTCCAGGATATAGGGCACCTTCTGTCACTTGCTCCCTCATCAATAACCCATGGAGCAGGAGTCACTAAGAGCTCATGGCCTTGACCTCCAGGTCAGGATTGTGAACAACATCCTAGGCTTGCTGATGAGCGTGGCTCACCAGGAGCTCAGGCAGTGACCTCACGATCAGAGGCAGGGATCCCAAACTTCCCACCACCTCAGGCCGGTCAGGCCTCCAAGCTCCTCAGCCTCCAGCCCTGCCCTGCTCCCTGCCTCTGAACCTTCTCAGCCTCACTCTCCATCTCTCCAGCCCTGCCCCTGCCCTTCAGTTGGATCTCCTTTTTGTTCATCTTTTGCATGTTCTCCCTAGTTCCTCATTACACTTTCCCCTTCTTCCCTCCTTCTCAACGCTTATTCCTCCTTCACTCTCCCTCATCTCTCCCTATTCCTCCCCTCTTGTCCATCCCAGAGTCATTCATTCATTCATTCAACAATCATCAAGTGCCCAGTACTGGGATAAACATGGACAATTCCAAAAAAAAAAAAAATGAGGATACTGCTTTGCCCTGGAGGAGCTCATAGCTCTAGTAAGAGAGACAGATGAGAATGCAATATGACAAGTTCTTAAAACACCTAGGCTCCTGGGTTGATTTGAAGAAGTTTTCCCTCCCTCCCCATACCCTGAGTCCAAGCAGACTTACTCCCAATGTAAGAAGCTTCTCAGCCTCATCCAAGGGTAAGATACCTCTTCCTCTGGGAAAACATGTTAGAAAACAACTCTCACTTGCCCTCTTGGCTAGGAGTCTTTGTGCTGTGTACAACCTGCCCAACAGTTCATGGAAGCCCTGCCCTGGGGTTCACACCTCAGCCAGTGAATAGCTCTGCTTCCCTGGACCTTCCTGGACCTTTTGGCAGAACCAGAAAGGTCTTTTCAAATTGAGCATGGCTCCCCAGACAGATGAGGGAAAATCACAGTGTCTACCAGGTGCTGCCACCCCCAGAGATGCTGACAACCTCCGTGGTCCCCTGGGAGACCTCCTTGCCCTGACCTTGCCCTGACCACAGTCCATCACTCAATCCACAAATATTTGAGGGTGGGTCATAGGCCAGGTATGTTCTAGGTGCTGGGACCAGAGACACAGAGAGAGCATTCCTGCCTGTTTAACATATGCATCATCCATAATAAAATCTCATGTGGAGGAGATAAGTGTTTTGGAGAAAAAGAAAGCAGAGTGAGAGATTCTGAAAGGATGGTTGGGGAGGCCCACTTGAAAAGATGACCTCTGAGCAGATTCCTGAATGAAGGGAAGCAGAGGACCTGCAAGGTCCTGTGGTGGGGACAGGCTCGGCGGATCCAAGCAGCCACAGCCCAGCCTGATGGAGAAGAGCAAGCGAGCAGGGCCAGGTCTCCCTCAGCGCTGCGGCCCACATGAGGACACAGGGTTTGTTGTAAGCATGGTGGTGCGCCTTGGAAGATTCTGAGCAAAAGGGGGCGACCTCATCTGACAGGGAACAGGAGGTGGCTATGCACCTGGCAGAGTGATCTTTCGAAACCTCTCACAATCCCTATCCTCTTCTACAGCTCTTCAGGGGACTCCACGGTCCTCAGGATACAGGCCAGGCTCCCAGGTGTGGCCCCGCTCCTGTGGCCTCCCAGTCAAGCACCTCCCTTCCCAAGTACCAACCAACCTCCAGGCTCGCTGACCCCCACTCTTCTCCTACTGTCCCTAAACCTTTATCCTCTAAATGTGCAGACTCTGCCTGGAGTACCTGTCTCTCCACCAGAACTGGACACCCTGACCCTCACCTCCATCTTGGCCCGTCATCTCCCGCAGGAAATCTCTCCCGGCTGCCATGTCCCACAGCAGGTGAGGGCACTACATTCGGCTCTCAGGGCCCGTGCTGACAGCTGTTTCTCGCAGAGATCGTCACTGCCTGCCCTCTCGTGAGTCTCTGCCAGACGCAGCAAGCTCCTTCAGGCTGACACCGGAAATTACCCAGCCCCTAGTGCCAGCCCCTGGTGCCGTGCCTGACAGATGTTCGGTAGATGCTTAGCAAACACTGAATGAATTAATAACAATAATTGAGTTAATAATATCCGAGTAAGACTGCCCCCTCTCCCCACCCTTACTGCACAAGGCTTCCAGGTTCCCAGGGTCGGGGGCCTGAGGGGAGAACCCCCTTTTGCTTCTCCAGGGAGAGGCAGCAGAGGCTGGGCCAGGCTGGCTCTGAGGGGGCCGGGAGCCAACTGCAAGGCTGACTTAGCACTCATAAACAGCCCAGTTACATTTATAGCCATGTTCTTATTAAGCACCAGGAGAGAAGAGATGAATCATACCCCCTCCTCCTGCCCACAGCCTGGGGAGGTGGAGCCCACCAGCCAGCCTGGCCTTAAATCTCAGGAAACGTAAAAGTCACAAGTGCTCAGGGCCAGCCCTGCATCACCAGGGACAACTGAGAGTAATGCAGCTTCTCAGGCAGAGCCCTGACCTATGCCCTACAAGGGTTCAGGCTGAAGGCAAAAGAGGGAAGGGGTAGGAAGGAGGAGGTGTCCTCCCCAAGAAGTCTAGGAACAGGATCCTCAATTCAGAGCTGTACTAAATGCTGTGTGACCTTGGGAAGGTCAGATGACCTCTCTGAGCCTTTGGGTGACACTCTTCCCCTTGGTGAACAGAATCTAGGTGTTTTAGGAAACACTCCCAAAAGACACATTTTGCTTCCCCTCAATCCTCCCATTTTACACAACGGGAAAGTAGAACCCAGAGGGTACCCTGGCTACCTGACTCCCACTGCCCTGAAGTTTAGAACTACAGTGAGTTCATAGACTGGACATGGCCTTGAAGGTGAGGCCAGAGACAGCATTTACAACCTCGCCCTCATGGCATCCTCACCCCGACCCTAATCTAGAAGCCACAAAATCCATTACCCTCCTAGAACAGGATAGGGGCCCTTAGCAAATGTTCTGCTCCTGCTACCCCAGGCTCACTTCCCTGGATGGGTGAGGGGTGAGGATGGTTGTACCCATTTCCCAGGGGGGAGTAGCTGGGGCACAGACCACCTGCCAGGACCGGTAACTTGGATGGGGGTTTCCTCAGACCCGAGGCCTCTTTATCTTTCTTTTGCATGTGTAATTGATTTCAGCAAGATTTATTAGGGTTTTTAAACCTTTTTCATTGTGAAACATAACACAAATACCAAAAAGTGAATAATCCATAGCTGTAGAGCTTAATGAGTTATATAAAGTGAACACCCAGGAAACCACCTCCCAGGGCCCAGGAACTAGGACAGTGCCAGAAGTCACCCATCCCCATGCCAGCTCCTCCCTCCCCACTCAGGGAAATCACAACCTGACCTTTATGGGAGTTCTTTTTTCTGCCCTGTACTGAGCCCACTCACCTGGGAATTCAAGAGAATGAAGACACTGAACGGGAAGGTAAGAGGCATGGTTCCAGATCCCCTCCCCTCTGGGGGCCTCAATTTCTTCATTGGAAAGTAGAGGATTGAAGTCACCCAGCCAGAACAATCGAGAATCCTAACCTAGCAGGAACAAGTTCCTCTGGGGAAACGCGTGTGTGCAGGGGTGGGGGGCGGAAGGCACCTGGACACACCCTGGCAGGCTGCAGTTTCCTTCGTCCCCGTTCCAGGTAAGCAGTGGTGCTGGGATGCTGCGACTCAGGGCGGACCTCTTTCTGCCTCCCCTGCAGATGGAGTTTGGGGGTTTCCTGCCTGGAGATCTATGGGGGAACCCTGGGGTTCTCCAGGCTTATGCCTCGCCCCTGCCCTCCTGGTGAGCCTTTTGCTCAGTTCTGAGTTTTTCCTGTTTAAAAAAAAAAAAGTAACAACACAGAAGCCAAGCGGAGTTTCTTCCTTCCTGCTGTCATGAGCTCTGATGTGGCTTCAGGTCCCCTGCCTGCACAGACCTGGTGTCCCAGGGCTCTGTAGCCTGAGGGTCCAGACATGCATGACTATGGAGGAAAGGGAGAAAGAAGGGGGAAGGTGGGAAGGTGGAGCCAGCATCCCCTGAGCCCCTACTGTGTGCCAAGCACTGCACTTAGCATTCACTTTCAGGTTGAACCAGCCTCTCACACATTCAGAAGCAATATTAACACCTCCATTGCCCAAAGGAAGACACTGCGGCGTGCAGTTTCAGCAACTTGCCCAAAGCCACACTGTGAGGAAGCGGCAGAGGCAGGCTCAGAACCAACCTGACTCCACGGTCCTTATTCTCACTCTATGCCCAGTCCTGGCATGGAATCAAGACAAAGTCAATCTCTTCCCAAGGTCTGGCTCCCCTCTGCCCTGGCTGGGAGGGAATGGTGCTGATGAATGAAGGGGTGGATAAGTTACCAAAGAAAGTTAGAGGTGATGGAAGGTGAAATGAATTAAAAGGGAAAATGAGAGTTGGGTGAGGACGTGGAGGCAGGCAAGGTTTCAGAGAACAGGCTGCAGTTTCCAGCTGGAGAAACTCAGTGGATGGTAGAGCCAAAATCCAAGATAGGAAAGAGCAGTCTTGACGGGGGAGGAGCTTAACTTTGAAGACTTTAACATCTTATTTTTTACTTTCTTATTCTTTGCAAAGAGCCAGCTGTGGAGGGTGAACCCTATAAATGGCGGGCTGGCAGATGGATGGATGGATGGATGGATGGTTGGGTGGGAGAAGGGAGGGTTGAGCACATTTATGTCTGATGATCCTCTAGGTCACCACTGCATTTCTGGTGGGGATGGAGAGATGCACACACATTTGGAGTAAATACACTACGAGCAAGTCACATAGCTCATGTGACACAGGCTCGCATCCACAGCATTCCTGGCTCTCCTCCTGCACCCCTACTCCCTCCCCCTCTTCCTGCTCTCCCACCCTTGACCCTCGCTTCCTCCTCTATCTCCCTTCCCCATTGCCCTCCAGACCCCAGAAGGGAAAATGCTTCTCTGAGCCCAGGAACAATGGCTGTGAGCTCCAAACTCCTCTGCGTGTACCAGCAATTCCAGCCGGCAAAGCTGGGGCCCTGCTCAAAGCCACCTACAAGGCCTGGTGCAGACGTGGGACCAGATTGCCTGGTCACTCGACTCCTGGGACTCACTGCTGACCACATGCTGGACGAGAGGTGCCCGGGGTGGGGGCGCTGCATTCCCTGGCTTGGGAAAACGCTGAAACCAGCCAGCCTCTCAGCCCGGCTGGGCTCCTGCTTCCCAGCCTAGGTTAGGGCCAGGGCTTCTCAGCTGTAAGCCTTGATTACTCAGTTGCCTTTCCTGCTGAATGATTTTAGTTGAATAATTTTGCATGATCTCTGCACAGTGTGAGAGAGCCCCAAGCTGAGGATGAGGAGCTAACACAGTGGGGGGAAGGGTCAAACTGGAATGTAAAAAGCTCCCTACAAACCAGCCTCTGCTGGGGACGAGGGTTTCCTACACTAGTGGCTGCTGGTCACCACTAACTGGTTCCTCATCCCCTTTGTGATGTGGGCTTTTGATGTGAGGTGGTTCCCGCTTGGTTCCTCATCCCCTTTGTGATGTGGGCCCTTTGGTGTGACTAACTACAGCAGCCCCTCCCTCTGTTCTTTGCTCCGAGGAGCCCCCAAAAGGAAAGGGCCCATGGGTGGCTCCCAGACTTGTGTGGTCATGGGTGGGTCCCATGTGAATCAATGTACCAGGCACTGCACTAGTGTTACCTCACTGCATCTCCACCACATCTAGCCACACGCATGCACGCCCTGGAAACAGGCATTGTCATCCCTAACATGCAATGAGGAAACAGGTGCAGACTTGCATGAGACCCCCCCCCCGCCCAGTTAAGACTAAGGGAGCCAAGGTCAAGCCCAAGATTGACAGACCTCAAAAGGGGGAGTGCTCAGGACTCCAAGAGAAGGCACTGGATCTGGGTTGGAAGTGGAGACTTCAAACCGGAAGACCTCCCTAGGTGCAGAGCAGAGTCCAGTAGAGGAAACTAAGGAGTTTCCCTGAAGAAGAAGGAGCTGGGAAAGCAGAGCAGTTAGAAGATCTGCAAGAAACTTAGAATCACAGTCTAGAGCTGCCAGGACTCTTAGAGGGCTTCGAATCATCCTCTTCATTTTACAGACGAATTTCACAGTAATCCCAGAGAAGTCAAGTGGCTTAGCCAAGGTCACATGGTAGGGGAGCTGAGATCAGAGCCAAATGCTTCCAATCCCCATAACCCCACACTGGGCTGAACCTCCCCCTTTCCCTAAGGCCAGCCCAGCTTTAGTTCCAGCAAGCCCCGGGTCAAGTCAGAGCAAGAGGAAGAGGGAGTGAGGGAAGGTGGTCCCAGGCCAGGCCCAGGCAGGGAGGGTACCTCTCCTGCTGTCCCACCCCTACTCATTACTATTCCCAGCATCACCCCCTCACTCTCCTTACTGTGGAAATCCAGTGATACTGAGAGCTGGAATTTGGATGTTTTCCCAGCATTGGGGCTGTTAATTAAAACGAATAAATCTGCCACTTGGAGTTGGGTTGAAGAGGAGAAAGGCTGAGGTAGGAGAGGGAGAGGGGGACTCAGGCATAGGCTCCCCACGCACCCCCCTGCAAGGGTCTTTCCCTTTCAGTCCTGCCTCCTGAATTATCTTCTCTATTGGCCACTTACTCATTCCACACTTGAGTCTCTCAGCTGCCAGCTGCAGCCACTTCCTAGTCATGCTCTACTTCGTTCCAAGGAGGGAAGAAAGACTCGTTCCTAAGGCCAGGACTGGCCAGCCGTCCCCTGCCACTCCATGGGATTGAGCAAAAAGCATGCGATCCAGCTGGACAGACCTGGGTTCAAATCCCAGCATTCTAGCCCCATGACCTCTGGGAGTCATTTTTCCTCTCCAAGCTTCCCCTCCCTTACATCTAAAATGCATATTATATTTCGTACTTTGAAAGATTATTGCAAAGATGACATAGGAAAGTATATGGAAAAATAACCTGTCACAAACTAAGTGGTCTCTCTCTTTCTTGGCCTCTGTGATCCCCTATCCTGATCTCCACTTCCTTCTTTCCCATCTCCCCTGACTCTCAGACAGTCTCACCAACATTGTAAGTCATATATTAGTAAGAAGAGAAACAGTGCCATCTTGTAACTGTAAAGCAGACTTTACAGAAGTTGCTCAATAGACTAGGGGGTGCTCTGGGCAATGATAGTGTTTTATTCATCTTAATTTTCTCAGTGCCCACCCCAGTGCTAGACACATAGGAGGTGCTCAATTAACATGTCTTGGATGAATGAATGAAGTGCTTTAATGGCTGGAGGGGACATCCATTCCACTTGTCTGCCCAGTACCCTGTCCCCTTCATCTAGTAACGGCTTCTCCTTTACTCAGGGAACTGTGTTCCCCCACTGCAATCACTGAGTGCTCCTTCCCCTTCCTGCTACACAGTTGGTCATGTGACCAGGCTGGTCCAATCAGAGCCTTCCCCAGGATTTTTCTCCCTGGGACTGGGGGAGAACCCTCTTTCCTGTTCACTCTTGAGGCAGAAAGTAGGTAGAACTGCCTACTGGCAGAGCACCAGCCTTTCTCACTGGCAAAGATGAAGTCATGTGCACAAAAAGAGAGATGAGAGATGAAAAGAGGGTGCCCAGATCCACCGGTCCTGGCTTTCCTATGATGGTTATGTGAATAAATGAAATTCCCATTTCTTCATTAAACAGTCAAGCTGGGATTCTGCCATTCACAGACACTGACTCACAAAACATCTGTTATCTAATCTTCTCAATAACATCCCAAGCCAAGCCAGGAGGGATTCGTTATTCCCATTTTATAGATGAGGAAGTCAAGTCTTGAGAAAGTGAATTTATTTCCTGAGACCACACAGCTGGTAATGATGTAACTAGATCTGATAACAAAGAGTGGAATTTTATCCAGAGTGGCAGGCAGTGTGATTAGGGACTCGTGTGTTTAATTCCATACCATCAATAACCCAGTGACATCACAATATCTGCCCTCATATAGATGGGGAAACTGAAGAAGTAAATTACCCAAGGTCACCAAGGTAGTCAGTGGAGTTAGCCTAGGTCTGTCTGCCCAGAGCCGGTACCACTAGCCACGGCGCAGCATCGCCTCCAAGTCCAGGGACCTTTCCAGCCTCTGATGCCGCCTTTCTGGAAGAGGATCACCTCTGGGCAGGGGAAGACTAAGAGCACTGGGAGATAATGAAGGACCTGTCATATGCATAGCTTTGTGCAAGGGCTGTAGGGATGCAGAGATGGCCAAGCCATGCTGCTTACCTCAAGGAACTTCAAGACGTGTCCATAAATTCCATGCTGCAAAGTGTGAGGGTCCTAATGGAAACTCTGGTGAAGTGCTCTGTGGCCCAGAGGAGGGGGAGGTGATTCCAGCTGGGGGAGGCACGGGACTGGGAAAGAGTTATGGGGCAAGCAGGACTTAAACATGTTCTTTAATACAGGTAAGATCTGTACCTGTGGACACGGCGTGGTCATCAAGCAGAGGGAGATGCGTAAGTAAACAAAGCAGAGGGAGATGCGTAAGTAAACAAACTTCGCGATGGCAAGTCCAGTAGTGCAGCTGGATAGGAGGAAATGGACTAATTTCCGTAGTATGCGTAAGTGGGAAAAGACAAGAAGTGAGTTAGAGGCAACAAGTCTTCCATGCCAGGATGAAAAGTCTGGGCTTCGTTCAGCCAATAGGGAGCAACTGGGGCCTTTTGAGAAGGACAGTGACACCACTGGACTGGAACATTAATATGGAGGACAGATGAGGAGGGAGAGACCAGTTAGGAGGAGGTCATCTGGAAAGGCAGTGAGGCCTGAAGTAGGCCAGGGGAGGGCAGGGGGAGGGGGACAGCAGATGACCCCAATGACGTTGCGGAGGCAGAACAGTCAGAGAAGAGCAGGTGTGGAAGAAAGAGCTCAGACTTAGGAAGCAGACCCAGCTTGAGCCTGAACTGCCTGCCTCTAAGAGCTGCAATGCAGGTGCGGGTCACCAGGACCTTGAATGGACAGCAAGCGCACTTGATGGATAGATGCTGTCCCAGGAGCCAGATCTCAGCCTGACGTCTAGTAGGTGTTTGACGAATGTGGAAGTGACGATGGGAGGATGGATGGACAAGCGAGTGAATGATCCAGTGAATGAATGAACAAATGAATAAATGAGTAAAGGAAACAGGGGAGGGAGAAAGGGAGGCAAAACAGCTTCCAGTGCTCCCAGAGGAAACTTCCTGACCCTTTTCCCACCTCCATCAGCTCAGTCCCAAGCCTGAACACAGCCCTGGGCTGAGCCAGGGTTTCCACAGCTGCAGAACCTTAGATGGAGGAGGAGGAGGGAAGGGAGGGCGGTGACGGTTGAAACATGATGAACTGCTTGCCATGTACCACCGGCATCCCTCCTCCTGAAAAAACAGGAGTACTTAGAAGCAAATGTTACTTAAAACCCAGTTAGCGCTGCTGTGATTTAAGGCTCCTCTGTACTTGGTTCCCCACCAGCCCTGCCAGTTTGGGTCAGGGATGACAGCCACTGCTGGGACTGCGACCTCAGCCTAGCCAGGGTCCACGGGGTCCCAGCGTTTCCTCAGTGTGGGCCTGGCCCAGGGGCCAATGGTGTCTGAGCCCGTGTGGAGCCTGGGAGCTAGGAGGCCTCCAGGCAGCCTTCCTGTTGGGACCACTCCTTCCCTTTCAGACACTTCACTCACCTGCCAGTCAATAATCACGCCGTAAATATTATTAATGGTGACTAATGTTGTATACTCATTCTCATTTGATGTCTACTCTACAGCAGCACTGTGAGGTTTCTCCCCAGATCACAGATGAAGAAATTGAGACTCAGAGAACGTGACTTTCCCCAGTTCACACAGTAAGGCGTAGAAGCCGGTCCAACATGAAGCACAAGAAGGTGCCCGGTCACTTCCCACTGCCCATCTCACATTTGCACTAAACGGGGCTGAGAGGGGAGAACCGATGCAAATTAATCCCCCTGCCAGGAATAGAAAATGCCACCCAGGCAGGAGGGCAGGCAAAAAAGTCCTCACGATAATCATATTGATGAGTGTTAATATTATTGAGGTTTTCTCTTTGCCAGGTCCTCCTACACACTAGAAATGAATCAACTCATTTAACCCCATGGTAACAATGGTTACTATCTCCCCTGTACAGGTAAGTCTCCAGGGAGGTGAATGACTGGCCCAGGGTCACGCACGGCCAGGACACGGCAGAGCCTGGACTCAAACCCAGGTCGTTCAACTCCAGAGCCAGGGCCCTACACTTCCTCTAGTTCCAAAACTGCTCTGAGGGTTCCTGCTGCCCCTAGGTTCTCCGGTTTGTTAAATGGAGACAATGACAGCACTTGCCATACGCCATGGTTATAAAAAGCTAGTTGAGAATATGGCTGCAGGGCCACCCCCAAACTGTCAGGTGTCATGTAGTGGATCTTATCATTGTTCCTGGGGCTTGCATGGCCTTGAGAGCCACTTCTTGTTCAAAAGACAGGAGAGGAGTTGGTGTAGGTGGATGGTAGGCCAAGCAGGTGTGTGGACAGGGAGGCAGAGACGGGGTGGGGGCAGCTGGGCAGAAGAGGCTGGGACAGTGCTGATGGAGACAGACAGAAGTCACATTGAGTGCAGACTAGGGTTCCTGGGGCCTGCTGTGTGATCTTGGGCAAGTCACTGCCCCTCTCTGGTCCCAGCTTCCTCCTCTGAAAATAAAGGTAGGGGTGGTGATGAGTGGGATGAAGATGCTCCCTGAGGTCACTTCCAGTCTCACTGCACTGATTCAATTTTCCCGAGAGCTGGCCTGCAGCACGGTGGAACACAGGAAACAGATTTTTGGGTGTCGGTACGGTACAAGAGCCAGTTCTCCACAAGCTTTGCTACTGGAGACCCAGAACTCCAAGCAAATGTGAATGCCCCCAGCTTCCTGCCCTCCACCCCACCCATCCTGTACTCACCCTACCAACTCCCCAAAGATACTGAGAAAATGGAGCACTGGGGACATAGCAGAGTCACTGATCTACTCTGAGCTTCAGTTTCCTCATCTATAAAGTGGGGGCGGGGCACTGTGGCAAGGTGGTAGCTTAGGTCCCTTCCAGCTCTGCCAGCCTAGGGTTCTGGCCTTCAAATGAAGCTTATTTTTTCACGAGGTTATGTGTTTCTCGTGGGATAGGAGTTGGGAGAGGGTGAGAGCAGTGCTAACTCAGTTCTTCCTGGAGTAGAACACCCTCCAGAGGGAGATGAGATGGGAGATGGGTGCCCTGCAGCTGAGGAGAGGAGAATAAAGGAGGGGCTTTAACATCTCTGTGCTAAATTCCGGATCAGCTTGGTGAAAGAATGTCACTTCCTCCGGGAAGCTCCTGGGACTTTTCTGGGTGCTGACTGCCTGAATACATGGTAGTCGTCCCATCTGACCACCTCCTCCCCATCTCCAGCCCGTTCCCATCTGGGTGCCCCCCACACACACTCTCACACACCGACGCCCCTGCCCTACAAGCGCAGGTGTCCCACTGACTGACCACAAGTCCCCACCACCCTGACCTCTGACCCCTGCCTGAGGCCCACTACAGAAGTCAGGGCTTCTGTCCTATTTTCTAATTTCCTTCTGCTTTGATTTTGCAGGGTTTTTTTGACAGCCTGTGGACTTCCAGGCTTGGCTGAAGGGCAGCTCTTTACAAGGAAAAAAATAGTTGAAGAGAAAGCTGGGAAATAAATACAGAGCCTGCCTCCTTCTCTGCCCAATGTTCTGACCAGGCTCCAGGAAAGGTCCTGTGACCGTGGGGCCCCTCAGAGGCCACTTCATTGTTTGAGGTTCCCAGTGTGTTCAAACAATAAGACTTTGCTGATTTCGGCTTACAAAAAGTATGGTATATATTACAATTTAACATTTAACAATTTAAAGCTTTAACACAAAAATTACAATGTAATATAATTGCTCTATTAACAAGATAATTACAGGTTTATTTTTAATTAATTCATAATATGCTGCAGATGGTGTGGTCTGGTAATAGGACCAAGTTTAAAGTTACGGGATGAACAGTTTCTTTTGAACCTGTCAGGGTAGCTCTGAGACAGGAGAAATAAACTCATTTGAAAAAAAATGTCAAGAGTTGAATGTGAGAATGGGGGACCCAGCTGGAAAGTTTCTCCTGCCCCTTTCATGCCCCCCACTCCCTTCCCCCATAACAAGCTCTGCTCCCGAACATGTCACTCCCCCGAGATACCCTAAAACCTAGACCAGGGAGGAAATTTCTAGATTAACAGTCCAGACTCCTCCATTGACCAGATGGGAGGACCAAGGCCCCAGGCAGCAGAAAGAGCACTGGATTTGGAGCCAGGAGAGTCTGTTTTCAAACACACCTCTTTCACTTATATGGCCTCGGAAAAGTCAGTTCACCTGTCTGAGCCTCAGTCTCCTCATTTGTGAAATGGGCACAAATAAAGGACGCCTTCTGGTGCTGCAGTGAGGTACCCAGGAATGGACACTGGTGACATGATTCCTGCCCGGGGGAGATGAGGGCGATGTCGACAGGGGTAGCAGCAGAACTGAGATTAAAACCCAGGCCAGGGAACCGTGCATCCCCTACGCTCACCTGGCCCTCCGAAGCTGAGCAGAAAGTGGGTTGGAGGATAGAGCCTTCCCTAATTCCGGGGTCAGCAGGGAGAAACTGTGTCACCTGGCACAAGTCATGCCCCACTATGAGTCAGGCTTTCACCCTCCAGCCATGAAAGTGGGGAGAGCTTGAGGTCAGGGAGGAACTGACCATCTGAGAGGTGTAACCCTGGGGGGCAATCACCCCATGCCTGTCAGATCCAAGCAAAGCCGTCTGCACCCAGAGGCCTCTGGCTATGCCGGAGAGAAATAGTCAGTCAAATTGGCTCCAGCCCTGGGGATTAAGGGACATTGGGAGGGGTTGAATCCTAGACAGAAGGTCCCCCTGGCAAGACTGACTCTGGATTCCAGGGCCCCAGAGACCTGTTCCCAAGCAATCCCCCCACTTCTTTTCCACCTCAAAACCAGAGATGGAGCCCCAGGATTCCAAGAGTGTTGAGGAGGACAGCAACAGCCAACCCCGGCTCCCAAACCCTTCCTGGGTAGCAGGGGCAGCTGGGAGTGAGACTCCAGGCTGGGAAGGAACCCTAGGAGAAGGCAGGTAGGGAGCCAAGAGGCATGTGGAAGCCGCTCAGCAAGGAAAAGGGCTCCTTCCCCGGCCCCCACCTGCATGGAGCATGGAAGCCCACTGGGCAGGAGCCAAAAGCTTCACTCGCAGCTCTGGATTCAGTCTTTGAACTGGTGCCCTCTCTCCAGGTGGGTGCCGCTCCCCTTCCCTCACCCACTCATGCTGCTGAGGTGAACTTTCTAGAACACAGTCTGACCAGGTGCTGCTCATTTCAGCTCTCGTGACTCTCGCCACCTGCAGATCAATGAGTGAACCATGTGGCCAATATGGGGTCAGAGTTTCTGGCCCTTCCTCCTACCCATCCTGACCCCTGAGAGCCCAATGCTCTGCCAGCCGTTGCCCTCTCCTCGCTAGACTCCAGGCCCTCAGCTCTCCAACGAGCCTCCTCTGCTCGCTCAGGTCACTTGCGGCCCTGCACCTGAACAACCTCCCTTCCAAGCCCTGGAGCCCTTCCTCGCGGGCAGGGATCTGCTTCCTCTCCCATGACTCAGCGCTGGACACGCCGGCCACTACCTGGGAAGACCAGCTTTCACTGCTGAGCGCTTTGGAGGTCAGCCCTTTCTGGTGGGGAACCTGAAGCCCTCAAGCAAGGAGGAGACAGACCCCACCCCAGGATCCCATCCCAGGTCCATAGGTAACCTGTGAGAGAAAGAAAAGGTCACCTCCCCTCCAAAGGGCTGCAGGGTTATCAGTATTCTTGAAGAAAACCCAGTTTCAGGTAGAGGGAGAAGAGAAAAAGAAATGTGGCTTCTAGCTGCCACTGCTCTCCAAGGACCCCTCCTGCAAGCTGCCCTAAATCGGCCTAACAGGCTGCCCCCAGGGAGGCCTCTGCCCATCCCCCAGAAGCCCAAATCCCCTATTACAGGACAGAAGAGCTACCTGGGCCTCCAGGACCAATGCCATGATGGGTTTCATCCCCCTCCCTTCCCCACCCGACACATCATCCCCCTGCTGAGGCAGTCTGTCCCCAGTTGGATCCAGGTCTCTGGCATCCCCCACCTTGGTCCTAGGGCTTATCCCAACATTGTCCTGCACACCCCCTAGTCGGACCCTATCTCCCACCCCTTCCCAGACTCCCAGCCCTCTGGATCCACTGGTCATTAGCAAATACACCCAATCCCCGGCTTTCTCTGAAGTTTCCCTTCTCCTTCTTGCTCGAGGACTGGCTCCCCTCTGAGAACACAGGTTCTCCTACAGTCCTTTCAAGTGGCATCTATTTTCTTTCACACTCATTGCTCCTAAGTTTCACTTCCCAGAAATTTCCCTGGCTTCTTGCTTTACCATCTTTGAAGGGCACGGCATCAGATACCTACCGCCTGCCTCCCCACTAGCTGCAATCATTCACAGTCCTCACTCACTGAGGAGCTGAGCACTCGCCTCACCACCTTCTCCATCAAACACCTGTCATTAGCCAGCATCCATGAAGAGGGTCGAGGCAATGCACTGGCCTCTCAGTTCTTTTGATCTCCTTCCACCTTCCCATCATGTGCTCATTCTCTAAACCTTATATTATCATATCTGCACCTCCCTTGAAATCTTGATTATAAACATCTCTGAAAATACTCTGCCCGTCACCCCTCTCCTTCCATCTCACCCACTCTGATGCCCCCATCCTAGCAGCACTAACCTCATAGAGACCGCTTCCATTTTCTCAAATCCATCACCCTGGATGAAGCCTCCCTTAACCAGCCTGGATGCCACGGGTCAGCACTCCAGCCATCCCGCCACAAGTGCCCCCAACACCCTCGTCCTTCTTTGCTTTTGTCACATTACCTGGCAAGACCCTGACTCTGGTTAAACCCAGCGATCCATCCACTTTGTGCTAGCACCGAACAGCTGAAAGCCACCGCGGACAATCAGGCACTCATCATGACTGGACCTACTTCATACTGATGGGCTCTCAAAACTGCCCGGGAATCCTACTATAGTTCCCTGGAAAATTCACTTCCCTAATCTCTGAGAACACCATTTCCCACCTTCTCTCCTTGAATCTCTAATGCGTCTTTCATTCTTTTACTCTTGCCTGATGATCTTGTTTCATATTTCATAGGAAAAAAATAGAATCAGGAATAAAGATCTGCCTTGAATTCCTCCTACCAATTCCTCCTTTCTTACCTGCATCTCAACCCACGTAGTCTGTCCTCCCTCCCATAATTACACAAGGAGAGTCTCCATCTACCTCCAACCTCCCGCTGTGAGTTATCTTTACCCACTCTTGCCAACTCTAGGACTTTGCCCTTATTGTGGTCCCCTTTCTCTCCTGCACCATCGTCATTTCTCGCTCTGTTGGAACATTCCATCACCACACAAACATGCCTTAATACAGTGCATCTTAAAAATGCCTCCATGGTCCCCGCATCCCCTCCTGCTGTTGCCCTGTTTCCCTCACTTGTCTTCATAGAAAAACTCCTCCAAAGAGTTGTACATGTCCACTCTCCACCTCCTCGTCCCCGTTCCTTCATTACTGCCAAGCAGATTTCGTCACCACCTGTCCACTGACCCAGCTACAGTTAAGGTCACCAATCACCTACACCTAAAAGAAATCGATGGTCACATCTCTGTCCTCGCCTTGTTTCATCTCTCAGAAGTCTTCATCGAGGTGACCACTCCCTCCTTTTGAAATGATTGCTCCTCTTGCTTCCTTGACAACACCTCACTTACCTTTCTTCCTCCTTCAGGGCCACTTCTCCTGAATTACCTTTCCAGGTTTCTCCTCCGCCTGGACCCTAAATCGTGGGGTGCCCCAGCCCCCTTATGCTGTGTATGAACCTTCTCTCTTCAGGGGGTCTGGTCTCCTCACACTGCACACGCCATCTATGTGCTGACGGCCTTCCCCTTGTATCTCCAGCTGTGACCCTTCCTTTGATCTGCAGACTCACTTCCCCAACTGCCTATTCAACATCTCCCCTTGAATATCTGAGGCATCTCAAACTCAGCCGGTCCAAGAAGCACCTTTGATCCCCCCACAAATCCACTCCTTTTCCCTATAAAGGCTTCCATATCTCAGCAAGTAGCACCACCATCCACCAGGCTCAGATACCCAGAGTTATCCCTGATTCTTCTTTCCATCACACCCGACAGAGAGTCCTATTGGCTCCGCCTCCTAAATAAACATATCCAGGAACTGACCATTTATCACCATCTCCACTGCTCCAGCCCCACACTCACCTCTCACCTGCACTATTACATCTGTCCCCCGCTGGCCTTCTCACTGCCACCCCTGCTCTTTCACACAGCGGCCAGAGCAAACTTTCTAGAGTGTAATTCAGGTCACACTCTGCCCGCATTTAAATGCCCCAATGGCTTTCTGTTGCAACTAGAATAAATAAACCAGTACCTGACCATGATGTTGCAGATCAGGTTCCCTGGACAGCCTCTGAGGTGGAGAGCAGCGTGCAGGAAGTTGGTTGGGGTGTGCTCTCAGGATCGGGACCTGTTGGGGAAGGAAGGGAAAAGGTGAGCTGCCATACAGTTGTAACAGAGGCCTCAGCCGATCCCATGGGAGCGCTGGGGTAGGATAGTCCTTCCAAGGCGTCCCAGGAAGGGAGGTCAAGCCTTACACCCAGCATTGACCTGTCATGGCTGTGGGCTGTCTTCCCCCGGGCACAGGGCATTACCCTGAGGGGACCAGACAGCTGTCTTCAGCTGACCACAATTCCTAGCAAAGGACTCAGCTGAGAGAGCTCAGCTGCCCACCCTCCCAGCCACAGAGGAGAAGGGGTGCCGTCTCCAGGGCACCCACGGCCTCCGAGACCCTGCATGCTCTGCCCCCTGGCCCCCAACGCATTCCCCACCACGCTCCCCTGTGTTTACTCTGCTCCAGTCACGCTGACCATCATTTGGCCCCTAAAACATGACGAGCTCGAGAACTTTGCTCGTGCGGCTTCCTCTGTGTCTCAGTTTCCCCATCTGTAAAATGGAGGAAATAATCACACCTACCTTATAGGTTGAGAGGAGTAAACGTGTCAATACGTGTAAAGAGCAGTGCTTGGCATGTGGAAGTGCCATGTAATCAGAAGTGATGCTGATGATGATGACAATGGCAATGACAATGACAATGATGAAAACAGAGGAGACTCTCTTCCCCATTCCCTGCTAAACATCCTAAAATGCACAGGGCAGCTTCCCCTCAACAAAGAATTATCTAGCCCACAATGTCAGTAGAGCCGAGGCTGAGAAATCCCGGTTTCCATGCTGATTTTCTGCACAGTGAGAAGGTTTGTCTTATTCTCTCTTATAGCCCCAATATTGACACCCTGTAGATGTTCAGTAAATAGATATCAACTGGCAGGGCTTATATGCCCTCGATATGTAGTAAGTGGTCCAAAATGTTTGCTAGGTGAATATGTGATAAGCTCAGTTGACTTCAGAGCTTAGGATCTTGGGGAGTCATTTAACCTCTCCAAGCTTCAATTTGCAATTTGTTCATTTGTGAAACAACTTAAATATTCATCCATGCAACCGACATGTACTGAGAGCTCACTGAGTTTCTGCCCGTCCACCCTTCAGAACTGTTTAGGGGAGCTCTGTGAATTCATCCTTTGAGACCTGCTGACGTGTCACCTCCCCTGTGAAGTCTTCCCTGATCCTCGACCTCCCCAGGGGCCCACTCCCCATTGAAAGACTCTCCTCCTTCTGTTTCCCAAAGCCCCATATTTGCAGTGCTATCGGCTTGAAATGCTCCTTTAGTTCTAGGCCCTATATCCCCTGCTTTTAAAACAAATAGCTTGCAATGGCTCCTTTACAATCCTGAAATGAAATTCATAGACCGTATAACCTTCCTAGACACATCGTTTGAAAATAAATCAACATAATGTCTTAACTATAATACAAAAGTAAAGTAAAGATCATTTCTAATAAAAAATGTATTTCAATATGTAAATGCTCAGGTTCAAGTACACGAGAAGACGTAACGAAAAAGTCAGAACCTTGCACCCACATGCTGGATCAACGCAAGGGCCGCAGCCTCAAATGCAGCCTGACATTCAGGGGTTATGGGTGGGACTCAAATACCACCAAGAGCATTGTCATCGGAAATGTGATTTTCCAAAAATGATGAATAACTCCGGGTAATGTTTCCAACAGAACAAAATACAGTCTTCCTTCAATTTACGCGGTAGTTGTATTCCTGGAAATTCAGGACACAAATGCTTTATGTTTATATACAAAACAGAGTTAGGTTCCAGGCTCAAATAATTATAAACAGGTTTTCACCTATTTAAATGTCAACCAGGATATTTGAAAGTCAGGCAGGATGCGGGGTAATTCTTTGTTATGCAAGACTCTCCCGTGTGGTTTGTAAGACTTTAGGAATCACCGGCACTTCCCACTCAATGCCAGCAGCATCCTCTATAGTAACTGTGACCATCAAAACACCTTCACTTATTCCCAAAGCTCTCCATAAGGGACAGCACTGTCCCCATGGAGAATTTGTTCTCATTTGTTTGTCTCTTTCTCCAGACTATGAGCCACCAGAGGGCAGATGAACTTGTCCTGTCCGTCAGTGTGTTCCCAGAGCCTAGAAGGAGCTGGGTACATGATGGGTGCTCAGTAAATACTGATTGCTCAAGTAGCTGGGGTCATGCCCACATCCCCTCAGCCAACCCCAGAGGTCACCTCCAGATGGACATGCCAGCTGCTTCCTAAGCCACAGCCTGTGGGAGGTCTCTGACCCCAGGGGGTGCCAGCCCTTGTGCAGGGCAGGCTCAAAATGCCAGGGAGTTAATAGCCTGGAGGCCACCCACCACAGATGGGGATAAACCCCCCACCTTCCTCCCTGCTCTGTGGGACCGATCTGAGGGACACTGGGCACAGTGTCTCAGAGGGTCCCTTTGTGAGGCTGAGCCCCAGCCACCCTGCATGAACACACCTGCCTGGCTTCCCCTCCCCCATCTCACCTCCCCACTCCTCAGAGCTTCCTGCGATCGCCTCCCAAATAGAGCACTTGCACCAGACTCTGTTTCAGGTACTATTGCTACATTACAAACTACCCCAAAATGGCTGGAAACAGCAACGATTTCTCATTTCTCCCGATTCTGTGGGTGGCTGAGTGGATCCTCTGCAGTATGGCCAAGTCTCTCAGCTACATCCAGCTGGAAGGTCAAAGCTGGCCTCACCCACATATCAGACAGGCTGGTGGTGCTGGCCCGTGGCCAGGAGACTCTGTTCTCCCACTCAGGGCTTCCCATCCTGCAGTAGCTAGATTGGCTTCCATGCATGACACCTCAGGACAATACCCCATGATGGCAAAGGAGAAAGCTGCTCCTCTTAAGGCCTAGGCCTCAGATCACAAACACCCTTTGCACTGCATCCTGTAGGTCAAGGCAATCACAGGCCACCCAGGTTTGGAGAAACAGACTCCTCTATGAATGGGAGTTGCAGTGAACAGTGTGCATGCAAGGACGGCAGGGGTTTGTGACCATTAAGCAATCTTCCACTTGGGGTCTGCTTTTGTGGGGGGGGGGGTGGTCCCACATTGACAGTGGAAGATGGAAGCCACGTGAGAAGCACCTTGGAAACCAAGCCAAAGCACTCCCCAGGCCTCTGGTGAGGACTTGGGCGTGTAGCTCGTGGACACAGGCTGGGAGGCAGCCGAGACCTTCTCAGCATCTCTCGTTCCACTGCCAGACTTGTATTTTTCCACAAGACTGCATAGTTCACCAAAGATACAATTACTGAAGGCAGAACATAAATAGTGTGTGTCATGCACCCGTGGGGGTCTGTAATTCAGACATGTCTCCAGGGGTAATTAGAACCTCCCCCAGAAACACAAAGTCTTGAAATAGTGCCCCAGCCGTGTGCCCTGTGCCTGCTGAGCCAGGGGGGTGGCCGGGGACTCCTTAGGGGGAAAAGGAGCTGAAGGTGGGGAGGTGGAGGCAGCCAGAAATCCTCGGAGAACTCTCTCCAGGAGGCCTCGGCCAGAGGAAACGACACCCTGCTGCAGTGGCAGGAGGGAGTTCAATGTCAGGGAAAACTCTTACCACCAGGGCCATTTTTCGACCCCAGCACAGGGTTGCCTCCTTTGCCTGTAGATGGGAGAGGAGAGTCGGGGGAAGCCTGGCTGGACAGAGGCAGGATAGGGGTACGATGGGCCTTCCAAGGGAGGCTGGGGATGGGGAGAAGGAGACTTCCTGGATAAGGGAGAGGAAGGAACCATGGAGCCTTGCAGACCTGCTCTGTGGCAGGCACTGTGCTAGACACTTCACACCCATTCTCACTCAATTTGTCCCCATTTTATAGATCCGAAAGCTGAGTCTCAGAGACATGAAATGCTATGCCCAAGAGCACCACGTTGCTACGTGGCAGAGCAGGGACCAAGGGCTTTTGACTCCAAAGCCAACAGGAGCATCTAGAGGAGAGCAACAGGCAAGGTGAGGTGTCTAGACAGCAAAGAGAGGATGCTCTCCAGAAGGAAGGAAACACTTCTGCCTTAAAATTCTTGAAGGCCACTCACAGAAAAGAGATTGCCTTAGTCTGCATGTCTCCAAAGGCCAGAAACAGGCCAGGGAGGAGATGTTATCGAAAGATAGATTCCAGTTTGATACAAGAAAGAACTTTTTTGTGTGTGTGTGTAGTACGCGGGCCTCTCACTGCCGCAGCCTCTCCCGTCGCGGAGCACAGGCTCCGGACACGCAGGCCCAGCGGCCACGGCCCACGGGCCCAGCCGCTCCGTGGCACGCAGGATCCTCCTGGACCGGGGCACGAACCCACTTCCCCTGCATCGGCAGGCGGACCCCCAACCACTGCGCCACCAGGGAAGCCTGAAAGAACTTTTAATAGACAGAAATGTCCCACTCTGGAACGAATGGGCTGTGTGGATAGGAAGTGAGCTCCCCATCCCTGGAAGCATGTAAGCACAGCCTGGATGCTCACCATCAGAACTTCTGCAGAAAGGTCAGAGCTGGTTCCTGTGAGTCTCCTGAAGCTTGAGGATCTCTGGGAGTGGCTGGGGTGCACTAGCTGGGGTGCCCCTGGTGTACAGGAACAGAGTCAGGGCAGGGGAGACTTGGTATCTAATGGACAGGCTCTGGGCCCCACTTTCTCTCTTCCCTGAGCCTCCAGACACCCTCATTTCATTGCTGTTCTCCCGGCAGAGCCACTGCCTAGGGGAGGAGAGGGATCAGGTGATGCCCAGCCCCGCCTGCATGCTGAATGGCAACCAGCTAACCCGCTGACCCTTAATCAAAGTCTTGGAGCACAGCGGCAGCTGGATGGATGCAGGCGTTTCTCCAGCTCCAGTTACTCTACAGGAGGCTCATGTGGTAGCAAGAGGCAGAAGGAGTGGAAGGCAGAGACAGCAGAGATGGAACGGTCCTAGGGGAGCCCACAGCCATGGCCTCAGCCCGGGGCTGGGGGCACAGAGGAGGAAGGTCTCCTTCTCCATCCCCGACCACTGGCGCCTTCCACTCCAGCCCGAGCTCACAGAGCTCAGCTACCAGGGAGGTCCCCCAGCCGGGTTGGGAGAGGCCTGGTGCTGGGCAAGGGAGAGGGGAGACTGAGGACCATGAGGCAGCCCAGGCCCTGGTGGTACCAGGGAGATGAGCCATCGAGACCATGAAAGCCTCTACCCCTGAAGCACACCCCCCCATACTGGGGGCTGGAGGTGGTACACAGGGGCCAGCTTGAGGTTGTGGGAGGCATCTGTCCATCCTGGGGAGCCCTCCTCCACCCCATTCCACCCAGCAAAGTCACCCTATGTTCCACCTGGGAGCGGTCAGCCCTAAAAGTGGAGAAAGGGTGGCGTGGATAGAACACACTCACATCCAACCACCAAGATCCTTCCCATCTAGAATTTCTAGAACAAGGTGGTTTAGGAGCCCTGCCAGCCCTCCTTCCTCTGCCCCCTCATCTTCCTCCCGATTCAGAAGAACTTGACAGGTGGGCAGGGGTTCTGGGCCCCAAAGCTACCTGTTGGGGGGCGTGGGAGGCTCCCATCCAAGAAGTGCCATCTGATGGAGGAGACACAGACCCTACCCTGGAGGATCTCCCAGGCTGATGGGAGAGGGAGAGTTCTGAGGTCAAGAACCCAGTCTGAGGGAGGAAGACAAACACGCAGATATGGACTCACAAAGGCTCACACAATGTATTGATAGAAAACAAACTTAAGGTTACCAGGGGATAAGCGGGGGAGGGAGGGATAAATTGGAAGATAGGGATTGACATATGCACACTACTATATATAAATAGATAACTAATAAGGACCTACTGTATAGCACAGGGAACTCTACTCAATACTCTGTAATGGCCTATATGGGAAAAGAATCTAAAAAAGAGTGGACAGATGTATATCTGACTCACTTTGCTGTAAACCTGAAACTAACACAACATTGTAAATCAACTTTACTCCAATAAAATTTTTTTTAAAAGGCTCACACGGTGAGAGGGTCCCCTGCCCTCTGTCACAATTGCACACGTCAGTGCTGGGAGAGCAGTGTATATGCAGAAGGAGGGACAGAGGTCAATCCTGGGGGTGCCCCTGAGGAGGAGGTAAGCTCGGAAGTGGCTTTACTTCCTCCAGACGCTGCCTCAGAAGGCGTTTCCCAGGGCACAGGAGCCCCAGTCTGTACAGCTGTGGAAGCCAAGAAAGAGCAGCTTATTAATTTAATCCTTAAGCAAATTTACAAAATTGCCAGTGGATTTGCAGGAAGCCAAAGGAAGTGGCTTCCGGGGGAGCGGGCAGGGAGGGAGGAGCCTTGCAGCACCTCCAGGCAGGGCCCCTGCTTCTCTGCATCCCTGGTCTCAATCTCTTCTCTAGAAGCAGAACCTGAAAATGGGTCAGGGAGGACTTCAGCCATGTTGGCTGCTAAGAGGAATAATTCTAAGATACTGAGTAAGTGCTTTCAGCACTCTGGACACTGAACATACATTAACTCATTTCACCCTTTCTTTCTTACACTTTCTTCTGCTTTAGTGAGGTATAAGTGACAAATAAAACTGAAATAAAGCAGGTGTTATTACTAGCCACATTTTACAAATGGGAAAACTGAGGCACAGAGTCCTTCAGTCACTTATGGCCCGAGGTCACACAGCTCGTGAGTGGTAGAGACAGGCTGGGATCCGAGACAGGCTGTCTGGCACCAAAAGTCGGCATCCTTAACCTCGCTGCAAGTCTAAGTCCTCCTGGGTCTTTTGCCTCTCTCTTTCTTTCCCTTTTGGCTTCTGTGAAATGGGGGAGAGACCGTCCCCAAGGGCAGCGCCAAGGGTCAGCCTGGCCATCCCCCAGCCTCGAAGCACCTCTGCCACTCAGTGCCAGGGTAAACATCTCTCTCACCCCTCCTCTGTCTCCCTCCACCCACTCCTTCCATCTTCCATCTCCCCCCTCCATCCTCCATCCCAAGTGATGGAACAGATGACAATCAATGCTTCCATTCAACTTGTGTTCTGAGCATTCCCCTCAGTCCCTGAGGAAGGCACAGCCTCTCTGTGGGGCCTCAGGCCTTCAAGCCCTACAGAGACTTCCCTGTTTGCATAATAAGACCTGCGCCCATTAGCCTTCTTGTTTGAAGAGGCCTCTGTGAGCCAGCTGACCCAGCGCCGGCTGAGTCTCAGTCCCCACGGCTGAGTCTCAGTCCCCACGGAAGCCAAGGCCAGTTAACCTGTTTGGAGAGTTCACTTATTAAGCACTAATAAGAAATGACCAGCCTGCAACCCCACCCAGGCCACTGGGCCTGGTCCCTGGTCCAGCTCTAGCACCTCTGTCCAACAGATCCCTTATTAGCATCTTAATGTAACAAGCATATGCAATGAGGCATCAGAGAAAATCCCCAGCATTTAAATTCATTAACAGTCTCTGGAAGTCTTCAGTGTGGAGATGGAATTATCGCTAAACTGCTTTTAACTTACCAGCTGTGCACTAAACGGCAGAGGAGTCTGGCTCTAGTGTTTAGGGGGGCTGGATGGGTGTTGCCATCTGGGGGCCCAAACTCAAACCCAGGGGTGCCGAGGCTTCTGGCTGGAGAGCTGTGTTTTCTAGATTCTGTTCCACATCCTAATGATGAGTGAAAAATTCAATCAACCAGCTGGCTTGTCCACTTAGGAACAAACAGTCGCCTCAACTGATACTGATGTGGCTGCACGTCTCAGGCTAAGTTTTGTGACCCTGCTTCTCTCTGCTCAGCATCTGATGGATGATGGAGGAAATGTCTCTCCTCTCCCAGGCATGGCCTCCCTCTGCCTGGACGGACGCCGCCCAGGCATCAGTCATCCCCTCCAGGAACCATTTCCTGATGCTCATCCCCGTCATCTCCATCACCCTGTGCATCCACTGTCCCAGCACACAGCCCACAGTGCATCCATGACCTTGCTAAGATCATGTGCCCAAGAGCCCTGGAGGGCAGCATTTAGCCTCTGTGTATCCCAGAGCCCAGCCAGCAGCTGACACAAAAGATATGCTTCACAAAGATTCACTGAATCAATTAATTGATCGATTAAATGTTCCTCCTTGCCTGCAGTGTCGATCACAGTGCCTGACTCATTGCAGTTTCTCAATAAATATTTGCTGAATAAATGTTGAATGACAGATAAGCCGGAGCTGCAGGGATAGGGTGGAGGTAAGGAGGTTAGGATTCAGAAATTCAATGCTTTATTCAACAAATATTAATTGAGTAATTAATTGAGTAATCAGAACGATGGTTAATATTTATATTGGACTTCCTATCTGCAAAGCACCAGTTAACTCATTTAATATTTATAACAACCCTATGCAGAGGATTCTAATACTATCCTCATTTTACAGCTGTGAAAATTGAGGCACAGAACATCTAAACATCTTGCCCAAGGCTATATATGGCTAGTGAGTAATGGAGCCTGGATTTGAACCTAGGGGTCTAGCTCAGGGCAGTGCTGTCCAGAGGAAGTATAACGTGAGCCGTGTGTGTAGTTTTACATTTTCTAAGAACCCCATTCTAAAGAGTAAAAATAAATAGGTGAAATTAATTTTAATAAGATATTTTACTCAACCCAATATATCCAAAATACTATTATTTCAACATATAATCAATATAAAAAAGTATTAATGAGATACTTAACACTCTTGTTTTCATGCGAAGCTTTTGAAATCCAGTGTGAATTTTATGTGGGTTTTTTTTGTTTTGTTTTGTTTTGTTTTTGTTTTTGTTTTTTTGGCCAAGCAGCAGGTGGGATCTTAGTTCCCCAACTAGGGCATTAGAAGTGCAGAGTCGTAACCACTGGAGTGCCAGGGAAGCCCCCAGTGTGAATTTTAGACTCACAGCACTTCTCATTGTAGACACTCAACATTGTAAGCATTCAGTGGCCACGTGCAGACGTGTATTGGATGGGGCTCAGCCAAAGTCTGGATTCTTAAATCCCCTGTGCTCTACTGCCTCTGCCTATCCTGTGTCTGGCACAGATACTGAGGGCACGTAGATGAATCAGGCACAGTCTCTTCAAGGAACCCACAATTTGCTGGGAAAGACACACAGGATGTGACAACACACTGTGGTGAGTGTCAGTAACAGGAGACATGATAAGATCATGGTAAGAGTATGGTGTTGTAGACTCGTACAGAAGGAGCACCTATTCAAGTCTTGAGGGTGGGAGCTTCAGGAAGTCAGGGAGATCTTCCAGAAATCAGAGACCTGAAGTTTGAATTGAGGTTAGCCAAGTAAAGAGGCAGGGAGCAGCACGTGCAAAGGTCTATAGGTGGGAAAGTGGACTGCAAATTCCTGAGACTGCAGGCAGTTCATTCAGAACAGTGGAGTCAGGAGTCTGAAGTGGGTGAAGACGTTGAAAGCTGAGGCTGGAGAGGTAGGCAGGGGCCAGAACACAACGGGCTGTACATAAGCCACAGTGCGAGGGTTTGGACTTGACCCTGAGAAACATAGGGAGACACTGAAGGATTCTAAAGAGGAAGGGATGGAATCAGATGTACCTTTCAGAATGAGGCTGGAGGAGTTAATACCACAGAGAGGAGGCTGTGGCCAAGGTCTGGGTGATGGAGCAGAGGCCACGGCACAGGTGGAAAAAAGATGAGGAAGTGAAGTCAACAGGACTTGGTAACTGTGGGTGGTGGAAACTGAGTGGACAATTTGACCCCTGGGTTTCTGACGGGGCAACTGGGTGGATGATGGGGTCATTCATTGAGAAGAAGGAACACAGAGTGGGTTTGGAGAAGAGGATGCAGAGTTTGGATTCTGTCATATTGAATTTCTGGTAATGGATGGACAGGCCTTAGAATAGCTTAGGAGAGAAGGCAGGTCTGGAGGTACAGATTGGGAACTTCAGTGGACAGGTGGTCATTGTGGATGGGTGGCAGAATCTCTGGACCCTGCCCTTTGTGGAAGACAAGGCACACACAAGATGTGGCCACAAGTTCTCCTGTGGTTACATGCAGTTAGGTGAAAGGAAGAAAACATCCTGAGGATTTAGGGCCAAAGAGACCACATTAATAAGGGAATAAATCATCTTCGTTATCTCTTTTCATCTGTGTGAATAGCTTTAGGGAGTAGAAAACGGAGGCCCAGAGAGGTTAAGTGATTTGTCCTAAGCCACACAGCCAGTTAGTGGTCAAGCTGAAGCCAGAATCCAGGTCTCCTGACTCTAACTCCAGTGTCCTTTCATCCATCCAGCCATCCATTCAGCAGCTGCTTATTGAGCACCTACTGCATGCAATGCACTGGGCACTGGGATGCACGGTTGAGCTCTGACATGCTATGTCCAGGATTTAAAAATGAAAAAGGGCCTGGCAGAACAAAGGGGGGCAATGGTATAGACAAGACCTGTGGTGGGAACTAGTCATGCAAGGTGGTGAGGAAGGGGCTCGCAAGAGCAGCGAATCCAGTCTGGGGAGAGGTGAGGCATGGTGAGATGAAGGGCTTGAGCTTTTGCACAGCCCTGGCCTCACAGACACAGACACCTCATCTTTGCACACCACGAAGGACTCCATCTGGCCCTAATGCCAGCAGTAGGACCTAGGATGGCATAAAGAAGTCCTGTTAAAACAACCAGGCCCTCTCGTATTCAGTTCCTCACAGCACCTCTCCCCGTGGCTCACCCTGGGGGTGAGGCAGCAGGACCAAGGTCCTGTAGGTCCAGCTTGGAAGTCATAGTTCACAGTGTGGCCTTGCCTCCCTGCCCTCCTCAGCGCAATGGAGACAGCGGGCTGGATCTGCCTTTCCCTGTCCCAGCTGAGGCTTGGAGTCACCTCACCACTTGTCAACCACTCAGATGCCTGAGCCCAGCTTGGGGAATCAATCCTTCCAGGAATGGGGATCAGATGGGGCTTGAAAACCTATGTGACCCATAAAGACCTCTTCAGCCCAGACCTTCTCAGAGCTCATGGGATACACAAGGAGAAGAGGAGGCTAGGGGGCTGTCAGACCCAAGCCTTAAAATTCATGGTCTTCCTCACCCTCCCACCTTGTCACCAGGGTACCCAGTTACAGATGAGAGCACTCAGGAGCACACCCTGTCACACCCAAGGGCAAAGCACATCACCCTAGTTTGCCCATTTTCAATGGACCAGTGGCCTTCCAGGTTTGCCAGGTTTAGGAAATAAAAACACAGGATGCCCAGTTAAATTGAAATTTCAACCACAAATAATTTTTTTTTTTTTTTTTTTTTTTTTTTTTGCGGTACGCAGGGCTCTCACTGTTGTGGCCTCTCCCGTTGCGGAGCACAGGCTCCGGCCACACGGGCTCAGCGGCCATGGCTCACGGGCCCAGCCGCTCCGCGGCATGTGGGATCTTCCCGGACCGGGGCACAAACCCATGTCCCCTGCATAGGCAGGCGGACTCTCAACCACTGCACCACCAAGGAAGCCCCACAAATAATTTTTTAGTAGAAGCATGTGCCCTTCAATATGGGCCCAAGAGTTAGATGAATGGATCCCCCAGCCTTTAGGCTTCAGAAAGCATCAAGGGCCTTCCTCTGGAATTCTCTCCTGCTGCCTCTGAGGGGTGAGAGGCTATTTCAGATTGAAATACACGGAGATCATCTGTGAAGAGGAGCAGGGCAGCAGCTCCACGCAGCCTATAGCACCTGACTCAGGTGATCCGGCCGTTGTCTCAATCACCTCAAACCACTGCATCACCCCAGACCACCAGCCCCAGGCCCCACAGCCCACAGACACAGAGCAGGACTCCCCATGCTTTGGAGAGGAAGGGGCTGGGTGGAGAGATCCGCTGATTAGGACAAGGTCTCCAGGTTATAGTCTGGAAGGTCCTGTAACTGACAGACCCAGGCCCAGGAGCCCCGGGCATAGGAGAAGGAGTCCCTCAGTGACTCTTGCCTGCACTGGTCCAACCCCAAATGATGGGCCACAAGACAGGGCCCTGACCCGGTCCAGGCCCAGGCCTGAGAAGGAGCTCAAGTTCATCATCCACAGGTAGTTGTGTAAATCCCTCATCCCATAGCCCGTCCCTAAACATACACACATACACCCCCCACCCCACCCCCACACGTACTAATATTCCCAGCACTTCCCAGCCCCACCCCGGTGCCCTGCTCTCCTAACTCCCAAAACAGACTCCTCACTATTCAGAGATTGAAAACTGATAAGCAGTGAGGCTGCCAGCCCCACCCTCATCCCCCAAAGCCATCACCTGAGAGCCACCAGTTAATAAGCTGTGGGATAACGAGGGCCCTGCACTCCCAGAAGGCGGGCACTGCCATCCTGGGACATTAACTTCCTAAGTTAGGAGGCACCTTCCGCTGCAAACACCACCCCAGCCCTGAAGATGGATTGGCAGGGTAGGAGCCGGCCTGGGGTGGGGGAAGAAGCAATATGCCTCTGGAAGCCCTTTATCAACTGTAGCTAATTCACTCCATACACTCCAGGGAGCCCGGCCTGAGAGCCCAAGAGAGGGGAGAAGGACATGGGAGGAAGACTTGAGACTGAACAAAGTACTGTAGCCTAGGAGCACCTGGATTGTGCAGATGGGGAAACGAAGGCCCCTCGAGGGGAAAGGAGGTACCCGAGGGCCCGATGTGGTAGAGGTGGGGTTCCTCCTGTTTACGCTCAGCTTAAGCCAGGAGCCCTGATGATCCTTTTTCTGGCTAAAGGGCTGATCCTGAGTGGAGGGGTGTGATGGGAATGGGGAACTGGGCGAGGTGGCCTGGGGAAGGGCGGCTGGCAGGGGCAGGCGGGGCAGGAGGCCTCCCCTTAGCTGGAACGGCTGTCACTTCTCAGGCCGCGACCAGGAAGGCTGTGAGGCAGGCTCCCCCTGAAGCTGAGCAAATGCTTCCCTCTTGTTTGAAAGATTGCAGCTGTGAGTGGAAGCGGCTGACAACCCTGGAAGCAGGCGTGCCACAGGGGCAGGCGTGTGTCTTCAAGGGGCCAAGCACAGACACGTTCCTGCCATCAGGAGCACAGGCAACCCGGCTCCCCTTGGAGCACACACTCCAGAAGGTCCACACGTGACAGTCAGGTGTACACACACACACACACACACGTAGCAGTAGAGGTGCAGGGGTGGGGAGGTGGAGACCTGAAGCAACAACCTGGCCCTCCAGCAGCCCCAGAACTGCCACCTGGCCCCGGCCCTGACCACGCAGGGATGGGCCCAACCAGGAATTCTTCCAGCTGGGCTAGTCTCAGGTTTATCATCATCCCTCTTTGTAACAAACATTTTGGAATGCCCTCTTGAAATGAAATGAAATTCAGAGAATATAACCTACTTCTGTAGGTAACTTTAAATGCCCTAATTGTAATATAAACGGGGGGGGGGGGACGTTACAATGAAATAATATGTATCGCAGTGTGTGAATGCTTGAGCGTGACCACCCATGAAGACACATAAAGGAGTCTAACTCTTGCACCTGAGCACATTCATGATTTTCATACACAAAACCACAAATGCTGGCAGGTCAGTGGGCTCTTTTCAGGACTGTGACACCATGAGCCACGTAGCCGTTCACAGAATGGTTTTCCAACTGGCAAACAGTTCTTAGTAAAATGCTCATCAAAACAAAGTCCAATCTTCCTTCCATTTACTTGGTGGTTACATTCCTAGAAAATGTCTATTTTCACATACACACACACACACATATAACATTTATAAATCTATAAAAACATGATCCCAAATAGTGGAAACATAAGTAACACACAGTTAAGTTCTAGCCTCAGCAAATATACTCGGATGTTTCACCTACATCTGGCAGGACACAAAGCATCTTCAGTCCTGTTCACTAGATGCCAGGGCGCCCTCACAGCAGGGCAGTGGGCCAAAATGCCCCCTAGGGGGCAGTACTGCCCTCACAGAGAACCACACATGAACCACCACAACTGCCTCTGAAGTTGTGTCCAGGGTGCATCTGCCCACCTCTGAGGGCTGAGGTGAAGGACACAGGGGACCAAAGATGGAAACTAGTTTGAAAACAGCAGGGCCTATGTGAGGTGCCGTCATTACCCCAGAGGCAAAGGCTGGCTGCTGGCCACGGCTTGAGGGGGTGCCAAGGAGACCCATCCCAGCTGGATGCCTGGCACACATTGTCTGTGAGGCAGGCTTTGGTGTTCTCCTTGCACTGGGGGTGGGGAGCGGAGTGACTGAAGCTCTATGAGGTTAACTGGTTGAGTCCAAGTTTTTCTGAGTCCAAAGCCCTTACTCTTTCTAAGACCCCTCTCACCCTCAGGAAAGGCTCCAGGGAGGAGCAGGTATTTGCAGTGATGATCATGCCATTCAAGCTAAAAGAAGGAGAGATTTCCAGCAGGCAGAGATGGAAGGAGGAAGCCATCCCAGGTGGGGAAAGAGCGTGAGCAAAGACATGGAAAGTGCGTCCAAGTCACATGAGTCCTGGGTTTGCTCAGAAGATGGACTGTGTGTAGCTGTGATAGAAGATAACTCTGGAAAGATGGGTTAGGCCAGATAATAGATGGCCTTGAATGTTCAAGTAGGTAGTTTAGTCTTGACTTGATAGAGACTAGGGAGCCAGTGAAAGTTCTTGAGCGGAGGCGGGGAGTTGCCCAGATCTGCCTTTCTGCAATACCCTAAACTGGGCTCCACGGCCATTTCTCCAGTCCCCCAGACTAGGCTCAGCTCAGTCCTGCTCCTAAACCAGGCATCTTCCTGGGGCTGGTGCTGTCAAGGAATTCCTCCCAGCCTCCTCAAGCAGTTTTCAAGCCATAATTAATTGCACAGTAATGAGGATCTAATTGTCTTCCCCCTGCTAGCACCCCAGAGATGATGGGCTGTACCTGGAAGAAGGTGTGTTCAGAAGAAACGTGTTAACACCCTGAACAAAGAGGCTGCTAATTGCATTGTTTCCATCGCTTGGGAAGACACTTTTTAGGAATGGGAGTCTATTGCCTTGGGCTCACTGTTGGAAAAACTCAGGTCTCTAGGCGAAGAGGCCCTAGTCCCTCTCCTCCCCACAAAAGAACTGCAGTAACAGGCATCCAGATTGCAGGAGCAAGGGCGCATTTTCCCTGGGAGAGCCAAGAACCCAGGTGCCTTCCTGTCCCTGTGTTACAGATGGAAGAAATGAAACCACAAAGGACACAAGGATTTAACGGCTTGGTAGCTTGGGCGCCTTCCACAGTGCTCCTGCCTGCCATAATCTAACAAGGAGGGTGGAAAGGACAGGGCGAGACTGGGGTAAATTTTCCCCCTAAATTCTCTCCGCTCATGAAGGAGGAAGTGTGTGCAAAGAGGCCGGGAAGGCTTAGACTCCAGGGGAAAGTGAGGAAAACCTCTGCTGTTCTCTCCTGGGGCTGCTAACCACCAGGGGGTCGGCCCATCTCACTAGGGAGACTGGCAGGTGGGGAGTGGGTTCTGCATTGAGCCCTCCTGGGGACGTTAGCCTTAAGACCACGCCTCACAGCCCATCCCTGAAGGAGGGGCAGGTACAATGCCTCTGGTGGCCCCCTTGGTATCCATCCGTGGACTTAGCATAGTTCCTGGTGTGTGGTAGGAAACCTCCTCCTGTCTGGGCAACAGAACAGCATAGGAGGGGACTGCACATGCTGCTGACAACTCACCAAGAGACGGGTAAAGTCCTCTGCAGGCCCTAGACCCAGAAGTCCCCCTGCTCCCCACCACTCACCTCCCCCAACTCCTTCCATGGTTTACTGTCCAGAGTGAGGCCACCTCCCTTGTCAAACCTGCTGGCCTGAAAGCTTCTTGGCCTGGGGACCTGGCTTCTTCTCCTAGTGGGTGGGCTACCCCCAGGAGGCTCTTCCATCAGTTTCTCTCCCCAGGCAGACAATCCCATGGCAGGGGCAGAAAGGGAGAGAGGTGCTGGCAGGCAAGCATTCTGGGAAAATCCACAGACCTTGATGAATGGAGGGGAAAGCCCAAGCAGCTAGACCAAGCAGAGCCTGGCTGTGGGCGCGTGGCCAAGGCAGGAGGGAGGGGCAAGTCACAGTGGCAGGGGCTTGGCTCTGAGGCTGGGCTCTGGGCTCTCCGGGAGGCTGGAGAGAGTTCCAGCAGATCCCAATTGTGAAAGCTAGACGTTTCAGGAAAGGCTCTAGGACCTCTGAGGAGGTATGGATGGAACACAGATCAAAGCCTAGAATTGAAGTTGGAGACGGGAGAGAATCCAGCACAGGCTGCCTTCATACTGGCTGCCCTGTCAGTCTCTGGCTCTACCAAGTGCCCCTGGAGCCCAGAGGATCTGCGAGGGGTCAGTGAGTACAGGGAGGAGGGAGGTTGGCAGGAGGGTGAACATGGTTAGTCCTGCCCGGGGCCCATGGTAAACAGATCCAGAGAAGGCCAGGGCTGGGCTACCCACCGAGGAAGATAAGGCACTTTTTAGGACCCTGCCCAATTTATCCTGACTAGAGAAGAGGAAGCAGCAATAACTTGCCTTGTGGACATCCAGCTTGAGAAGCATCACACCAGACTAGGGAGGGCACAGGGTCCTTGGAAAATATTACTCATATTGAGTGCTCCAGCAGGCCAGTCACTGTCATACTATGTTACATGTATCATCTCATTTAACTCTCTGGAACAATGTTATACAGTGGGTATTTTTATTCCCATTTTACAGATGAAGAAACTGAGGTTCCAAGATATCATGTCATCTGCTCAAATTCCACAAAGCCAACAAGTATCAAGTCTGGATGACTCTCAAACATTTCCTCTGTGCCCAGGGATGAAATTCAAAACAGGTAATGAGCAGCATGGCATGGATGTCAACCCTGGATGCCAAGTGTAAACAGCTAGTACAGCTAAACAGCTGGTTGCACCAGGCAACCACTGCATGGGATCCTACCCCCACACATACTCACAACACAATCCATCTAAAATACAAACAGGAAGTCATCCCCTCATTGTCTTCACTGCTGAGGAAAGGATCCCAATCCCAATGAGTCTGAGACCCCGATGTCCGCCAATCAAACCAGCCCACAGTCAAGAGGCCTGGTGTGTCCACCAACACAGATCATCCTGCCCAACTCCTTCATTTTACAGACAAGAACACCTAGGTCCAGAGAGAGGAACTGACTTGCCCAGGGTCACAGAGCAAGTTGGGGGCTGACCCTAGTCCCAAGAAACAGAAGTCCTTGTCCCCATTGCATGGTCCCATCCCTGCGCATGCTGGTGGCAGTGCTATAACTCGAGTCTGTTCTTGGGAAAAGCAATCTGCAGTATGTTCGTGTCCTCTGACCTGGTACTTCTCCTTGTGGGAATCAACCTTTGGGAAATAACCTAAAGGGGAAGAAAAACAGGGAGTTTAACAAAGATGTTCATGGCAACACTGTTCGCAAGATTGGAAATTTGGCCATCACCCAAATGCCCAACGATAGCAGTAAGCAAACAGTGGTCATATTAATGTGCTATGGTTATTAAAAATGACAGCTCTGTAGACTAAGTGTATACAAAAGAAACATTCATATTAAATACCATTAAGTGGAAAAAGCAGAAAACGTCTTCGCATGTTGGTTACAACCAGGCAAAACAAGTGTGTGCATTAACAGAGGCTGGAGGAGATGAGGAGAGATGAAAGTGGCTTATTGTTCAATTGGGGTGGGGTTTTTCCCTGAGTGTTGTTTGGTGTCATAATTTTTTGTAGAGATTTTTAAGTTACCCAACTGCAATGGAGGAGAATTAACTATGGTAGAACAATACTGCATTCAAATCCACCAAGCAGAGTCCTAAATCCCACTTAGCTCTGCTTCCATGCCACACCCAGCAACCCTGGAGACCTGATCAGCACCTGCCTCCCTTTTAGAAGGATGGTTAACAAACTGCTTTGGAGACATGAGATGTCAGGAAGTTCTTCACTGTCTACCCATCTCCTGGAGACTTTAGCAGAAGTGAGAATTGGCTCCATGGAGGCATCTTGGCCATGAGTCCTAATAGAAACAGATCCAAAGCTGAGAGAAGCAGAGAAAAACACCTGAGAAATGAAGACAGTGAGACAGAGAAACTGGGTAGGAGACAGTGAATATTAAGCCCCATAGGAGTGCATTTGGGGGAAATAAGAAGTGTAGCTGGTTCCAGGCCCAGGAGGAATTATGAAAATCCTTCCGTATAGAGGGAGCTGGTGTAATCAGAGATATGCAGCCTGCAAAGCCGAGCAGAGGCACCACATTTGCAGCGGAATTGGGGGAGTGGGTGACGGTCACTTGGTTGTGTTGAGTGAGGAACACAAAAGAACAGGAGGAAAATATAAGGAGGGCAGTGAGGGGGAGATAAATGCACACTCTTCCTAGCCCCTCAACTCCTTCTCCCTCCTTAATCATTTCAAAATTCATGGCTGTGAGCCTGGGAGGATCCTAGCATCCAAGAGCTTTTGGTTACACTACCACCTGTACCACCATTGCCTCCGTGTCAAACTGATGAGGCCCCTTGGCCTTAAGCAGAGGAGGGAACAGTAGTTAGAGGACAACTCTGTGAGCCAGTCCCTAAGGAGTAACCTATGAGGTCAATACTCCCTTTTACAGATGGAGAAACTGAGACTTGAGAAGGCTATCTGACTTGCGCAAGGTCACACTGGTAAAGGATGGAGATGCTTCTTGATCCCAAAGGCTGTATTTTCCACCATACCACATTCCAGGGAAGGAAAGAGCCCCACCAGGGATAAGCAGGGTCCTTGGAAAACTAGACATATCCCACTTCTTCAGGCCTTCATCCCAGTTGAATCATAGCTAAATATGGCCAGAAGAACAATCCACAGTTTCAGCATCAGGAACAGCAGGAATTGGACACGTTGTAGGGGAATAAAAGCTTTCGGAGGGGGGCTCTTTACACGGCTGTCTGGACTTGCCTCTTCATGGTCACAACCCAGCTCGGCATCATTCTTGGAAAGTGAGGAAGGCACTTAGCACCAAGTGTGTGGTTGTAGGATCCTGCTAGGCTACTTCGGGGCTGACTGTTTAGGAAGAAGGGTATGGGTCTAAAACAGGCCCCATATCTTGGACAAGGCAATGAAGCCCACCGTGCAAAGTCAGGCATATGCCATGTGACCAGGTCACAGCACATTGGAAAACCAAATGTGGGCTCCTCAGACTGGGAACACCCTCCCCTAAAAGAGCTGAACTGGGCTAGTCAGGTACTCTCTGCAGAATGTGAGTTGGAAAATACACAAAGTTTGTCAGGCCATGAGGCTGCCAGAGAGCAGGGGTAACTTAAAGTTACAAGTAAGTAGAAACTGTGAGGCATTCAGATGTTGAGAAAAGGAGAAGGAAGCTTTTGAGAGCAGAAGCAGACAGACCCAGAGAGAAGCCTCCACATGGGGCACAGCTGAGCCACGTTCATATGCTTAGTAGGGGAGCTAAGCAACACTTGATGCTGCTAGGGAAACAAGAAAACCAGATTCTTGGTCCCTGAATTCTTTCCCAGATCCAATTACTGTGACGCCTGAATCCTGTATATCACACAGGATTCCTGTCAATACTGCTATTGTAGCTTTACAATAAGTTCCATTTGTTGAAGAAATTCAAGTGAATGTCTCTGTTCCTTGCAATCCAAATGTCTGAACACAGAGCACAGACCTGGGTTAGATGCCCTTTTTTTAAAATTGGGGTATAGTTGTTTTACACTGTTGTGTTAGTTTCTACTGTACAGCGAAGTGGAGTTCCCTGTGCTATTCAGCAGGTTCTCATTAGTTATCTACTTTATACATATTAGTGTATATATGTTAATCCCAATCTCCCAATTAATCCCACCCTCACTTCCCCCCTTGGTGTCCATACGTTTGTTCTCTACATCTATGTCTCTGCTTCTGCCTTACAAACTGGTTCGTCTGTACCATTTTTCTAGATTCCACAAATACATGTTAATATACAATATCTGTTTTTCTCCTTCTGAGTTACTTCACTCTGTATGACAGTCTCTAGGTCCACCCACGTCTCTACAAATGACCCAATTTCGTTCCTTTTTATGGCTGCGTAATATTCCATTGTATATATGTATCACATCTTCTTTATCCCTTCATCTGTCGATGGGCATTTAGGTTGCTTCCATGACCTGGCTATTGTAAATAGTGCTGCAATGAACATTGGGGTGCATGTGTCTTTTTGAATTATGGTTTTCTCAGGGTATATGCCCAGTAGTGGGATTGCTGGGTCATATGGTAGCTCTATTTTTAGTTTCTTAAGGAACCTCCATACTGTTCTCCATAGTGGCTGTACCAATTTATGTTCCCACCAACAGTTCAGGAGGGTTCCCTTTTCTCCACACCCTCTTCAGCATTTACTGTTTGTAGATTTTCTGATGATGCCCATTCTAACCAGTGTGAGGTGATACCTCATTGTAGTTTTGATTTGCATTTCTCTAATAATTAGTGATGTTGAGCATCTTTTCATGTGCCTCTTGGCCATCTGTATGTCTTCTTTGGAGGAATGTCTATTTAGGTCTTCTGCCCATTTTTTGATTGGGTTGTTTTGATGGTATTAAGCCACATGAGCTGTTTGTAAATTTTAGAGATTAATCCCTTATCGGTCACATCATTTGCAAATATTTTCTCCCATTCTGTGGGTTGTCTTTTCATTTTGTTTATGGTTTCCTTTGCTGTGCAAAAGCTTTTGAGTTTAATTAGGTTCCATTTGTTACAAAATTCAACACCCATTTATGATAAAAACTCTCCAGAAAGTGGGCATAGAGGGAACACACCTCAACATAATAAAGGCCATATACGACAAACCTACAGCTAACATCATACTCAATGGTGAAAAGCTAAAAAGCATTTCCTCTAAGATCAGGATCAAGACAAGGATGTCCACTCTCACCACTTTTATTCAACATAGTTTTGGAAGTCCTAGCTACGGCAATCAAAGAAGAAAAAGAAATAAAAGGAATCCAAATTGGAAAAGAAGTTAAACTACCACCATTTGCAGATGACATGATACTATACATAGAAAATCCTAAAGATGCTACCAGAAAACTACTAGAGCTCATCAATAGATGCTCTTTTACATTTTCCCACCCAGCACTTCCCCATCACAGCCCTTTTGTCTAGCTCTCCCTCTAGACTCTAAGCTCCATGAGATGGTGACTTGTGCACCATTTTATGCCCAGAATTTGACAGTATTGGGAAAAGAAAAAAAGAAGGGGGGGGAGGGGAGGGGAGGGGAGGTTGGTAGGAAGGAGAAGCGACATGGGCAAGTTTGTGTTGCTAGACAGCCAGCCCAGCATATCGCACATGCACAGAGGGCTGAAGTTGACCTCTATCCTCTCCAAGCCAACTGCACCCAGAGCCAGAGCTAGCCATCCAAGCTGCATTTCCCATAGAGGCACCACTGGCATAGTGGGAGAAAGTGGTTCTTCATGAATTGGGATGTCCTGCATATTAAAAGATATATATCACCCCAGCCCCTTCCTAGTAAACACCAGGAGTAGCTCCCAATCATTAGGAAAATCCAAAATACCCCATTTCTGGTTGCCCTTCTGGAACTGTCCCCAGTTCCTCTGACCATGTCTTCCCCCCTCAGAAAATCTTTCAATGGTGCCACAGAACACTTGTAATACTAATGGCTAACATCCATAGACTACCTTCTCTATGACAGGCACTATTCTAAGTACTTTTTTTTTTTTAAAGACGTTGGGGGTAGGAGTTTATTTTTGCTGTGTTAGGTCTTCGTTTCTGTGCGAGGGTTTTCTCTAGTTGTGGCTAGCAGGGGCCACTCTTCATCGCGGTGCACGGGTCTCTCACTATCGCGGCCTCTTTTGTTGCGGAGTACAAGCTCCAGACACGCAGGCTCAGTAGTTGTGGCTCACGGGCCTAGTTGCTCCACAGCATGTGGGATCCTCCCAGACCAGGGCTCAAACCCGTGTCCCCTGCATTAGCAGGCAGATTCTCAACCACTGCGCCACCAGGGAAACCCCTATTCTAAGTACTTTATATGTATTAATTCCTTTGCTACTCAGAGCAATTTTTATTGTAAGGTGAGTACTGATTTTACAGATGAGGAAGATGAGGCTCAGAGAAGTTAAGCAATATGACCAGAGCACAGTCCATAAGTGGCAGAGCCAGGACTCAAACCTATATGAGCCTGACATGAGCCTACACTCTTAACCACCACTCCAGGCTCCAAGCTTGCAACAAGCTCATGCTCCTGAGTGCATGCAAACACTTACACCCACCCCAGCTATGGTGGACCACTCACTGCTGTCACAACATGCTCGTGTTTTCTCTGCTGAAGCTCCTCCTGAAATGTGCTTCCCTCACTCACCACCAGTTAGGTCTTTCCCAGCCTCAGAGTTCCTACTCAGATAGTGTTTTCTCCATGAGGCTTGCAAGCTTCTCCCAGGCAGAATAAACTATTCCATTCCCTCATCCTCCAGCGGCCCTAGAGTCATGTTCCGGTTAACGCAGGCTGCCTTGGAGCCCAGCTGCTTCGTGGGTGTTTAGTGGATGGCTGGGCCAGCTCTGAGCACCTGGAGTCTGTTCACAGCATGTGCTGGTGGCCCAGACTTCTTCTCCCAGCCCTCACCAGTTGTCTCGCTGGATCACTCCACCGCTCCAGCTGGCCAGGCCCTATGCAATCTTCCAATATGCCATTTCTAGAGATAGCTTTGACCACAACCTCCCTCAGTCCCCAACCCTGGCACGCAGGATCCCAGGGCCACCACTGGGGGTGTGTCATTTAGCCTCGAGCCTTCCTACTACCCAAGCTGGTGATGGGCAGCTAGAACCCAGGGGTCATCATGCCCTCACTCTGCCCTCCCCATAGGTGGCCGGTCCTGTCCCCAGCATACATTCCCTCAACACAAGGCTAATGCCCCTTCTCCCTCAAATTCCAATCTAGGTCCACTCCCAGCCATTAATAACAGCAGCACCATCAAGCGGTTCGTTACTTAGCAATTTGCAATCATTAATTAGTGGAAATTGAAGATTGGGGCCATGAAGGAGGATAGCATGATTAAGCTCATTTGGAAATCAAGTTAATCGAGTGATAGAGAGGGATGGCTGCCTGGTCCAGAGCAAGAGGCCCTCCTGTACCTGCTGAGCCAGCCTCAGCAGGTGGACCCTGGACCAGGGCGCAGCTTCCCCACGGGCAAAACAGGAAGGAGGTGCCTGGAGGTACCCTGGGCTGTGAAATAGGAGAGTCTAGAAAGTTACTGGGATAGACATGAAAGACTAACATGGACACCATGGTCACTCACTCTCTAAATTGATACTTGTTCCCAAGTTGCCAACTGCCCCCTTGAACCTCTATGTTTCCCCCTCCTGTCCTCTTAGTCCCAACCAACTTCTTTGAAGGATTTCAAATTCCTTAGGCATTATTCACCTCTGGGAATTGATTTTGCAGAAAGCATTTAAGGGAAAAGGGTTAAACACTCTTCCTTACCCCACCCCACTCTGGAGAAGGATGCTGAGTAGACATCTCTTCTCCCAAAGCTGAAAGAAAGATGCTGCTGCCTGTGCCCATATTTCTTCCTGAGGAGACACAATTATCTCCCCCACTTCCTTTTCCAGTGAGCAACAAGACGACACAGCCCCTGATATACGGGCGGCCAGCGAGCGCCCTATGCTGGATAAGGATTCATCTGAGGGCTGCCGCCCCTAAGTCATTCCTCCATCCCCCTTGTCTCTGAGGAGGAATCTCAATGAGGAAGGCAAAATCTGAGCCGGCTGGCAGATGCTGGGCAGACTCCTAGTCTCTCCCACCCCTCCCATTCCAGGACCCAGAGCTTGGAGTTCCCTTCCCAGAATGTAGGATAAGGACCCAGAGGGCTGCAGCCTCCACTGCACCCCAGCTCCTAGGTCACTTCCCATTCCAGCACAGGGATCACTTGTTGTCCCTCCTCCACGCCTATGCCCAGGCTGTGTTCACTGCCTGGAATGTCACTTAGTAACTTCATCATCTGGTCATTCAACATGCACTAAGTGTCTACTGTTGGCACTACTAATAAAACACTGACTAGGATGAGATTAACAAGCCTCTGCCTGGTGTAACAGAGGAAGACTGTCTCACCAAAAAGTAATTAAAATGTAGTGTGGTGGGTGTGATGGTAGAGAGAGACCTACAAAGGGCACCTGCAGCATAGGGTTGGGTCCCGGAAGATAAAGAGAAGTTTAGCAGGTGCATAAGTAGGCTGGGGGAAGGTTGTTTTAAGCAAAGGAAGTAGTCTGTGCAGTGGCTCAGCCATAATGAACACGTACATGCGGGGAACTCGGAGCAGTGTGTGATTGCTGGATTGTGAGGGGCGGAGTGGTGGTGAGACACGGAACCTCAGTGTCTCACCATGCCGAGGGGTATGCAGCAAGGCCACTGCTGACTGTGACCAAACACTTGCCCTGGCAGCTGAGAAAAGGATGGCTACTGGGGGTGAGACAAGAGACGGAGTGATGGCAAGTGTTAAGGGGCCACTGGACTAGTCCATGTGAGACGGGCTGAGGCTGGAACCAAGGTGGGGCAGTGAGCATGGTGAGGACTGGCAGACTCAAGAAACATCTTGAGTCAATATAGGACAGTCAGTATATCCACTGAAATCTTACCCAGGCTTCAAAGCCCAGTTCAAATACCCCCTTTCCATGCAGCTTCCCTGATTTATTTCACACCCACAATAATGGTCTCCTTGTTGTGTCCCCAGACCATTGAGCTCTCTATCAAATTGGTAATCACATTCTGCCCTGTGTTAGAGGGGTCTAACTTGCCCCATCTCCCCCGAATACTGCCTGAAAGTAGGGGCAATATCTTGTCTTCTCAGAGCCTAGCCCTGTGCCCTGATAGTGGCTGCTGAGTCAAATTGAATTGAAATACAGGGAGGCTGTACTTCGGCCTGTGAGGGACAGAACTCAGCACTGACAATGCTCAGGCAGAGACTGGCCTTCCCTCGTTGGTGGCCTGGCAGACGGGGCTCTTAAACGGAGTGTGAGGTTGGAAGGCACACCCTCTGAGCCCACATATTTTAGAGGGGCCAGTCCCCCTTTCCCCAGAGAAGGAGAATCACTTACCCCGGGCTGCCTAGCAATTCTGCACAGGATGGAGATGGGTACATGGCCTAAGAGTCTCCCGAAAGTGGATTGAGGCTGTGTTCAGGGGCTTGGAGTCCCTTTTCTGGAGGAAGCAGGATGCCTGTCCACTACCCTTCCTCTGCCAGATCCCCAAGTGATGTGGCCTGAGCAGGCACCATCCAGTGTGACATGGAAGTTTTGCTGGCTTCTAGATTTTAACCCTTCCTCTCTGTGGCTAGCATGAGGGGAAAAGTCTGGAGAGAAACAGAGACATGGCAGAGGCCAAAGTCCAGTGAACAGGATGGATGCAAAAGAGCTCAGATGCAATGACCCCTTCTTGGATGCTTGTTGACAAGCATTTATTGAGTGCCTACTGAGTACTAGCCCCTGGGATTTGCCCCCATCTCCACTCCCTCACGCAGGCTACAGCACTTCTACACTGACACTAAAAACCAAAATGAGGGTGCGGAAGAAACAAAACGCATTGAGGCCCTCTGATTATCTTAGGTGCTTTGTAAATCAGCACCTCTCAAACTTTAGTGTGCATAACCAGTCACCTGGGATTTTGTTAAAATCACATCCTGGTTTTTTAGGTCTGAGTTGGGGCCTGAGATTCTGCATTTCTAACAAGCTCCCAGGTGATGCCAATGCTGCTGGTGTGCAGACCATGCTTTGGAGAGCAAGGTTGAATCCCCTCCCCCCCAAAAAAAGAGCTACAGAAGAGTGTTGAGAGTCCATTTTATAGATGAGGAAGCTGAGGCTTAAAGAGGTAAAGAACCAAAGAATGGAGTCCTCACGCCCAGGGGCTCTGGTGGGAAGACAGAACATATACGCAGAGAAATCACAGTCTGATGGAGGAGGAGGCCCAAGTCTGATGAGGGAGATAGAGCTTTATCCTGGGGTGCCCCCCGCTAGAGTGACAGGTATAAAGCCTTACCCAGTGGGAGTCTCCCAGTCTTGTGGGGAGACAAGCCCTTGCCTTGGGAGCCCTAGTCTGTTTGTAAGGGCACAGCCCCTGTCCTTTGGGAGATTCCAGTTGGCTCAGAGACACAGGGAGAGGAGGAAGAAAGGACCAGCTCCTGACCCATGCTTCCAACACAAGGGTCTGCTTCCCAGATTGGAGAGGAGATGCAGGCGAGAGAGGGTTCATGGGGAGTCCCTTCTAAATCCACCCTCAAAACCCAGCCTAGATGCACTGAACTCCTAGCCTGGAGGGTGGCCCCCAAGCCTGGGTGGGGGCCTGGCTATTTAACACTGTAAATACCACGCTTTACTGCAGCCATTAGGCCCATAACTGCATCCCATCCATCCCTACCCTAGCCCTGCAAAACCAAACGTTGATGGTGCAATTAGGCAGCAGAGAGTGGGCTGTAAATTGTGGGTGCAGCCATGCCTCTGCCAGGCACAACTGAGAAGCCCCTGCCTGTACTCCTGCATCCCAGGCTCCAGTAATGAGTGGTGGTCATCCTCAGTCTCAGGACCCCCTGCCCGCTCAGAGACTCCCCTCAGAGGCTGGGGCCCTGAACACCAGAAAGCCTTTTGCCTGTTAGGGCCACAGGAAACTGTAAAGCTCTTTGAATAGCTCCACCCCATAGGTATTTTTGTGCCAGAAATCTCTGGGGTGCCTCTTCTGTGCTTTTTTTCGTGCCAACCACTAACAGCTATCACACTGTGTCCTGAAGGGGATGGGCCTGTTTCTCCTGAGACCATGAGCTTGCCCAGGGCTGGGACCATGCCTCCTGAACACATCTTTGTATCACTGGGCCTAGCACATTGTGGACGCTCCAAGTTAGAGGATGTACATTCTAGTCCCTGGTAATATGCTTCTCCTGACATCTTGGGCAACCTGCATCCTTTCTCTAGACCTAGTTACGCATCTATCAGATGAGGGGAGAGGTTGCAAACTGGAGGCCCACTGACCCCACAGATGTGTTTTTTATGGCTCACAAGACTGGAGGGGGGGTAAATTCAATTATTTGGCAATACTTATACAACAGAGAATTTCATCTAAAAATCTACATTTCCAGTGTCTCTTTAAAAATTAGGAGATGAGACAACACTGGCCCCACTTCCCTCCATGGCAACAACCATGTGGTGCTGCATTACCACTGTTCCTTTGGACAGGATGTGCACTCTCCAGTTTGCCCCAGACCTCACCTCTCCCTAGTCTATCCCTCAGTTTTCTTCTACCTGACTCACTTCACTCATTTCTGCTACCTTCCTGTGGGCCTTTAGAGTTCTCTCTCATAATCTAATCAGAGCCCCCCTATGTCCTGTGATCCTGGATTCTGCACATGAATAAATAAATAGATGGAAGGAGATGATTGGTTAATGGGTTCCAAGCCCCTCTCTTTCTTTATGAGAAAAATCACCAAGTTCTTCATTTTTCTGCCTTCATACAGCAGGGAATATCCTTCTTGCCCCTAGTTCCCTCAGATGATGGTGAAGGAGGTTAAGTTTATATAATCAGAATAATGATGTGTTGGGACACTGAAGGGTCACATTGCAGAAAGGTTAGGGGAAGAGTAATTTTGGAGGTTGTAGGGAGAGAGGCCCACTGCCCACCTACTCTGAAGCCACCACCATCCAAAAGCTTCCCTCTCACCATACCCCAGGTCTCGCTAGTTCCCTTGCACCCTTCCCCAATCAGCACCAAGGACAGTTCCACCCATCGCCCTTGATCCTCACTGCTGCCAACCAGGCCCAGCCATTCCCAGCGCCACCTACCTCCCCAGCCTCCTCCTCCTCAGTAATGATCCCTCATTCCTTGTGTTCCCAGGCACATGGGCCTTGTGTCTATTCCTCAAACTAGACAAGTTTTTTCCCATCTCAGGGTGTTTCTTGTGCCATCCCCTGGAAGTTTTATCCTCATACTTTTTTTTTTTGCGGTACGCAGGCCTCTCTGCTGTGGCCTCTTCCGCTGCAGAGCACAGGCTCTGGACGCGCAGGTTCAGCGGCCATGGCTCACGGGCCCAGCCGCACTGTGGCATGTGGGATCTTCCTGGACCGGGGTACGAACCCGTGTCCCCTGCATCGGCAGGCGGACTCTCAACCACTGCGCCACCAGGGAAGCCCTATCCTCCTACTTTTTGTAGGGTTAACTCATCCTCACTCTTCAGATCTCAGCTTCAACATCACTTTCTCAGGAAGGACTAACCCGAACTTATAGTGCAAATGAAATCTCCATAGAATGCCATCTCGTAACACCTCACCCCTTTCCTTCATAGCACCAACTGTGGTTGTAATGACTTAGACATTTGTGTGATTACTAACTAATGTCTCCTTCCCCACTAGAATAGGGGCCCTAGGAGACAGGGTTCAGATGAGTTTTGCTCACCGCTGCATATCCACCCCTAGTATAAGGGCTGGTTATGCAGTTGTTGAATGAATAAATCACTGAGCCCCTTTTGTCTGCAGGAACTGCGCTAGAATATAGTCCCTTTCCTACAGTAGCTCATGACTTTGTTGGCTAGTTAAACTCCAGTTTAGCTGGAGTTAAAAGTAATCCAGTCCTCCGCACCCCCAATAAAAAAAAAGTTGAATGAAGATTCTAAGGCGTAAAATCACCCCGTGATTGGGGCAGACCCGGGACTAGAACCCAGCCCCTCTGCTTCCCAGTCCAGCCTTCTCTTCCCTCTGTGGTCTGTCATTTCATCTGCCTGTTAATGGCCATGCACATACCCACCTCCATTATCTCATCAGCCCTGCTTGGGCATCTCTGTTGCTCCATTTAACCCCCTAGAGTTTCTGTTTGCTCTGACTTTACCCCATTGCTGCTTTCCCAAAGACTGCTGTCTGGGCCTCCTTGCAACTCTGAGTGTGGATGAGCAGGAAGATTTAATGTTGCTGCTTTGGTATTTGTCTCTGCAAAGCAAACCCTTCCCCTGCTGGGAAACTCATCATCACCAAGCATCAAGCTCAAGCTGAGCTCCACTTAGCTGTTTGCAAATGGTGGTGAGTAGGGGCATGTGGGTGTGTGAGTGAGAGGCTTGAAGCCCAGGGAGGGGGCCTAGGGGGCTTGTGAGGAGGCACAAAAGTATGGGGGCTGTGGGGAGGCAGCTGAGGTGTGTATAGGCATGTGAGGAAGATTGGCTGACTGAGCAATGCCTGCCCTGCCTGCAATCACATCCCTAAATTTACATCCTCTAATCACAAGCATAGACACTGGTCAGCACAGGCTTTGGCACAATTCCTGTCTTATATCCATCCAGGCAGCCCTCAGTCTTCTGTGAGTAGATTGATTATCCAACCAGCTGTGAGTCCCAGGGAATTCACCTAATCTCTAATCTCTATGGGCCTCGCTTTACTCATCTTGAAAATGGGAACCTTGTAAAGTTGCTGTTGGGATGCAACGTGATCACTCACAGACACACCTAGTGAGGGGTTCACACATCATCAGACCCATGACCAGCATGCTTTCCTCCCTGTAACAAGTATCCAGCATTGCTTGCTCCCTACTTTGACTCATGCAACAGTGTGGCTCACCCGTCACAACTGGCCCATGACTACCAGGGAGGCCATCAAGGAGGTCAGAATGGGATGAGGTAGGTCGTGGCCATGCTAGCACTTCATGTCCTCATCCACCCCTGTACCTCCTCCAGCCTCACGTCTCCCATCCTTGTTCCTTCCAGATGCCAATATTCTCTGAATCGCAGGCAAAATAATTTATTCTGTGGTCTGAGTGTCTTCTGCTCACCCCTCTGCTGCTGTCTCTGTCTTAGTCCTCTTCCCCTTCACCCCATAAACATAAAGACAAAACACCCACAGATGAAACGAAAAGGGTGGAGAAAAGAGAAAGAACAGAAAGAAGGGGGACAAAAGAACGCCACCATCTCAGCCTACCTAATTGAATGACTCTCCTACCTGACTCTCCTTGTCAGCTCCCATGTTCCTTCATTGCCCCTGACAGGCCTTAAAATCCCCCCCCCCATCTCATCAAATCCCTCCCCTTTCCTCCCCGCTTATTCTCTAAGCCGCAGATTACTTTTGCATAAAATTCAGTTTCTAGCCCTTCTCATTACTTACTCACTTAATGTGGCTGGCTGTGGGGAGGGGAGCAAAGGAGGAGGATGAGGGGGACGGGGGGACACGGTGTTCTGTGCAGCACTTATCCAGCCTAGTTACTGAGGCCCCTCGCTGAGGTGTATTAGAGTCTGATACGAGCAGATAATGGACTTCTGTCTCACAGAGGGAGACGGCACTGGCATATTTGGAGATTGCAGCATCACGTCGGAGGGTGGCAAGACTCACGATTGTCTTCTGTGACTCCTTTCCCGCTGGGAAGAGTCCACTGGGGGAGCCATTTGTTCAACAAATATTTACTAAGAGCCTTTTTATAGACCAGGCACTCTATTCGGTGTTGGAAGTGTAGCCGTTGTAAGAGGGGTCCCTTACCCAGACCTTGTGGTTGGGGAAGAATTTGGGAGGAAGTGATACAGGTGAAAATCTGAATAAGAATTATACAAGCTCAAAAGAGAAAATCAATGTCTTAATTTGGGTTCCTCTCAAAACAGAGCCTGAAACAAGGTCCTGAGGGCAGGTATTTCACTTGGGAGATAATCTCAGGAAACCAGAGCAAGGAAGTAGGGGGAGTGAGACAGGGAAGGAGAGAAAACCAATAAAGAGCAGATTATTGACCTAGTTACTTCTACAGAAAACTCAGGGCTCTCTGAATAACCATGCAGAATGAACCTCAGAATTATCCTCTTGAAGGAAGGAGGGTGGGGCATTCACCTGACTCCTGTCCCTGTTGTTTGAGGGTGGCCCCCAGAGATATTCGTTTTCCTGCACTTCCCATGCTGCACGTGTGTGGGCTGAGCAGCCTTCTCTGGATTCAGAGAAAGCCCTGAGTCAGAAAAGCAGAGAGATACTACATCTAATGCTTGAGATAAGATGGTGGCAACAGGCTCAGATTTTTCTACCAGAGTTGCACTGAAATCAGGTCACCTGAGGGAATGGGGCATAGGGCACAGAAAGTATCTGTTACAATCCACCCCTTATACTGCTCAGATCTGCTGCTGACCCAAAATATGTGCACTTCGTCACTGAATTTTCAAGATGTAGCTGGCCTTAATCTCTAAAATAAAAAACAAAAATAAATAAAATCCTTCGGGCAAGAAAGTTAGTGGGTCAAGGTACAATACCAGCTGCTACAACAGGACCTAAGGCTACAATTGATAGTCATAAGTTATATCCTTTACCACTTATACTACATTTCCTTCACCTTCAGTCACTACTTCAGCTGGCCTGGGTTGCTTTCTGCTTGAGGCGGGTAAGCCCTTGGTCGCCTTGCCTTCCTCAGGCTATGGTTGCTGCAATTGCCCACTCACTTATCAGGCATGGAAATATCATGTCTGTCCCAGTGAATCCCTGAGCTCCAGACTGAGTCCTCCTTGCCCTCATTAGAGAGCAGTAACCCCAGCTCCTTATGAAAATCATGGTCAGATACACCCCCACTTTCTTTGCTTGCTATTCCACTGACATGAAGATCCCAGAATGACCAGGCACACTCACAGTGTCACTCACGGTGGAACCCTGCAGTGTCTCCTGGTAAGATATGTTCCCCACAGGAACCAGAACTTTTACTGCACCAAAGCCTAGAGTTGTAACAACAGAAAGCACACATTCTCCACGAACACTACTAGAAATGGTGATGAGTGGACCCAATCCTATTTCCACCCCTTGTTTCCCAGAGACGTGTATCCTAGCTTTGGGGAACACAGCACCATACATTAGCCATTGATTCAGTACATATACCATATCCTGGAGGGCACTACCACAAAGTGTCTTTCACAAACTGGCATCTTCCCTAAACCTTCATTAGGCTATTTCAGTATTCAATCAGACTAGCTGCTTCCAGACAGTATGTTACAGAGTAGGCCAGTGAATTTAATTACATGTCTCATGACCATGTTGACCCTTCACCATGAAATGAGTCTCTTGGTCAGAGATGATGTTTTTGTGGGATCCCAAGCTTATAAATCAGACACACTTTAATCCCACAAATAGCAATACTAACAGAGGTACTGCAAACAGGAACAACAAATCAAATCCAATGAGGAGGCCAAATGGGTGAACTGAACAGGTATATGACAGAGACCACCATCCTGCATCTTTTAGCTCTTTGAGGGTTGCACTAATCTCTGCAATTCCATCTGGATAGTTTTTGACTTTCTATCTTGGTTACAAAGGGGGAAAGTTAAGGAGGTTCCCTCTGGCTCTCTTACCATAAAAACTCTTATCCATAGTGAGGGCACCAATGTGAGTGTTCTGCTAATGTCTAAGTATATCCATCCCAGTAATGCACACAAGGGTTAGAGAAATGACTACAAGAAGAGTCTATGAACCTATTCGAGATACTGTAAAGTGAACAGAGGCAGGACTCCATTTATCACCTGGCCTTCACATACCCCCAGTCTAACTGGGGAATTGTGAAGGCATCACAGGTCTCCTAGCATCAATGATAGTTCAGACCCTGTATTCAGTAGCCCTCAAAAGGGATCTCTTTCTTTGGTGAATGGTTATGGGTCCCTTTGGGAAAGCATTAAGGAAATACTTACTGTACTGTATGTACTCGGGGTAGCTTTACAGGTTCTTCCTCAAGAGGACCCAGTCTTTCCATCAGTTATGGGCTCTGGGTCTAAGAAATAGCTCAGATCTGGAAAGTGGGTGAGGAATCATGGTTTTCTACTGCAGTGACTGATATCAGTCATCAGTATTTTTATTTCTCTTGATCATACAATTCATGGAATCCTCTAGTTGGCCACCCATCTATCTAGTCCCTAGGAACAACGCAGTGTGTTGTCCATCACCACAGTTCCCTGGGTGCCAAGGCACCCTAGTGGCCACTCTGGTCTTGCTTCTCACTATGATAATTATGTCCACCTGCAGACCTCAGCTAGTCTAGAACCTTCTCATCCCCCATCAATGCAAGGGAACTCAGTTCCATGGCTGTACCCCCTACTGTCAGCTCTGGCCTACAGAGGACAGCCACCTGCTCAGTGGTGCTAGAGAGGCCCCCTCACTCATGCATTCCTGATCGACTTAATGCTGAGTATCCTATTGGCCCTCCCAGGGCACATAGATTTAGGTGGTGGGTTTCCTGGTTTCATGTAGTAAATCCATTGAAATACACCCACTTCTATGAGCCTTCTGACCCCCTCAGTGCTCTGCCAAGGGGGGCCATTCCAGCAGCATATTAGAACTAGCTCCAGAAGTCCCTGCCAGAACATTAAATCCTGAGTCATGGGAGGGCAGCCCCGTGTCAATAAATCAGTTTCCAGCCTATATTCCACCCCACACCAAGTCTTAGCCCCCAGATTCCACTTCCATACAGATTTCCCAGTTTCTACTATCATATATCAGCCAGGTCCTCCTGCAACTCTTTCAGTGAGTAAGTATTTCCTCCTGTAATGGGAAATATGTGTCTTCCCTTGAGCTAGGCTAAGATCTGACTCCAGTTAATGATTTGGGTGGAAAGGGGGGCAGATCTTGAGGTGGGACAAGCATCATCTTACAAAGCTATCATCTCAGGAGAGGTTTCTGCATCATCTTCAGGCAAGGAGACACTGATCTACTCTAACAAGGGGGAGGGAACTGCTGCTGTCAGCCAAGAGAGTTCAGGGGAAGCTGGGAGTTCACTGTCCTCAGGTGCATCACCGAATAGCCCCATCTCATTCTCAGGCTCCCATTCCTTCTCTATCAGACCTGACTTGAGCCTAGGAGACCTGTGGAGATTGCACATTCAGTCTCCTTTGCACTTCTGCTCCCTTATCATTAACTCCCGGGCTGGGGTTCTGGCATCATCTGCCCTCTAACTGAACCTCACCCAATCCACTGAGTGAGAGTCTCAGTAATTGAGATACTTCAGTACATCAGAGGTTATAACACCCCCCACTAGCCACCTGCAACGGTAAGGGATGTTCCAGAATCCCACGCAAAGGATGTATGCTCTAGGGCCAATTGTAGTATCAACTGTAATGTTTAGGGTTCCCCTAAAGGCAGAACCTGAGACAAGGTCTTATACAGGTAGTTTATTTGAGAGATGATCCCAAGAAACCAGAGTAAGGAGGTAGGGACAATGAGACAAGAAGAAAAGTGAAAAAACAACAAAGGTACTTGGTTGAGCTAGTTTCAATGTAGGCAACTGGAGCTCAGTCCTGCTGGGACCGCCAAAGAACCATGTGCAATATGCTTTAGAGTTGTTTCTGTAGGCATGAAGGATGGGGACATCAGTTCACTGACTCCTAGCCCACACTGGTGCCCCCAAGGATAAAAACTACCCTACCCCACCCTTCCAGACTGTGTTTGTGCACAAGCTCAGTGATTTCCATGGCTTTAGAGAGAGGCCAGTGTCAGAAAACAGGAAGGCAATGCAGCCCGTGTTTGAGGTGGGGCAATAAAGGAATGCATGGGGGGCTTCCCTGGTAGCGTAGTGGTTAAGAATTCACCTGCCGGGCTTCCCTGGTGGTGCAGTGGTTGAGAGTCCGCCTGCCGATGCAGGGGACACGGGTTCGTGCCCCGGTCCGGGAAGATCCCACATGCCGCGGAGCGGCTACACCCGTGAGCCATGGCTGCTGAGCCTGCGCATCCGGAGCCTGTGATCCGCAATGGGAGAGGCCACCGCAGTGAGAGGCCCGCGTACTGCAAAAAAAAAAAAAAAAAAGAATTCATCTGCCAATGCAGGGGACACGGGTTTGATCCCTGGTCCGGGAAGATCTCACATGCGGTGGAGCAACTAAGCCTGTGCACCATTGAGCCTGTGCTCTAGAGCCCGCGTGCCACAACTACTGAGCCCACGCGTCACAACTACTGAAGCCCACACGCCCAGAGCCTGTGCTCTGCAACACGAGAAGCCACTGCAGTGAGAAGCCTGTGCACTGCAACGAAGAGTAGCCCCTGCTCACTGCAACTAGAGAAAGCCCGCGTGCAGCAACAAAGACCCAACGCAGCCAAAAATAAAAAATATAAATAAATAAATACATTTTTTTTTTTAAGGAATGCATGGAAGAGTCCATGACAGCTACACTGAAATCAGCTGGGCTGAAGGGGTATGACATGAGACTAAAAAAAATTTTAAGCATCTGCAACAAAGTGTTTCTGACAGCAGGAATAGCATGTGCAAAAGCCCAAAGGTGAGAGGGAAGATGGTTAGAGTACCAAGGATTTGAGGGAAAAGGACTTGAGACAAAAGAGGTAATCTCTGGTTCAGGAACTCTCATAGGTTGTGTTAAGATTTTGAATTTTACCCTGAGAGAATCTGAACACCATTGTAGGGTTTTAAGCAGGGGAGTGAAATGATGATGAACTTGTTGTAGAGCTTTGTAGTAAAAGCCACAAATTGTTCCCCAATACCACCACTCACCTTCTTCCTCAGTGCCTCTGATTTGTCAACAGGCACATGACTCCAGCCCAAGTCTTTCTTGCATCTAGGTATGGCCATGTGACTCAGTTTTGGCCAATGCGATGTGAGTGGAAATGGTGGGTGCACTGTCTAGGAAGTGTCCTTAAATGGAGTGTCCTCCCCCCTGATGGCTGGACTGCAGATGTAATAGCTGGAGCTGGAGCAGCCTTCTTGGTCCACCAGGTGACAAGGTAAAAATGGCAGAGCACTGAAATAAAAAGGAGCTTCAGTGCCTGACAATGCCATGGAGCAGAGCCACCATGCAAACCACCTGAACTGCTCACCTACAGACTTTTCCATGTAATTTTGAGTCTCTGTTACTCACACTCCAACTTAATTCTAACTGATACAAGGCTATGGAGTGAACACAAACACATCAGTTAGAAAGTTATTGCAAGAATCCATACAAAGGGTAATGATAGCTTGGACTGGGGTAGTGGCAGTAGAAATGGAAAGAAGTGGATGAATTGGAGATATTTTGGAGGTTAAATCTATGGCTTGGTGTTTATGGGGGCATATGTGGGGTAAGAGGGAAGGAGCAATCTAGGTGATGCCCAGGTTATAGGCTTGAGCAAAGTGGGACCTAGACTGGGAATGACGACGAGGTGAGCAGATACTCTGTTCCTTTGTTCCTAAGTGGGGACTGAGATACCTGGTACCAGGCCCTCAAGGGCACCTGCTCCCACGAAGGAGACCTTGAATCAGCTTCCAAAACAAGCTCAAGACTCACCCTTTTGGTAAATCTTCTCAGATTATTCCTGCATCCCCACTCGCAACACCATTCAACTTGTTCCTTGTTCTTGACATACCCAACATCCATTCTCAGTATTTCATATGCAGCTCAGAGGATATCATTGAGTCTATGCTCTATGTACGATGGAGAGATGGCTTGGTTGGAACCAGAGTTAACTCAGGCACTTTGTTAGACACTGGGGATAGAAATAAAACTGAAGTCTCCATTCTCAAGTGGCTCACAGTAAAGACGGTAGATTAATAAAGCAAATGCTCTCAATTCCAGAGAATCCATCCAATGTCAGTATGTTCTGGGTGCACGATTTCCCCCAAAGAAAGTGGTTGTCCCTGCGTGAAGGGTTAGAGAAATTGTCACAGATGAGGGGGCATCTGGACCAGACTGTGACAACAAGATGAGGACAGACATTCCTGGCAAAGATACCTGCTATACAAAGACATCTGAGAATGAATCGGTGTCATAATTTCAGAGAATTGTTAGCAGTTGAGCATTCCTGGAGTGTAAAGTTTTCATGGTTTTTGGAAGAAGGAGGGATTGGGAACTCAAAATGCAGTCAGGATCCATGTCAGAGGGAACTCTGTGAGCCATGCTATGTGGTCTGGACTGTAGTTATGGGCAACAGAGGGGATGGAAATAAAGAAATTTAGGCAGGAGAGTGCTGAGATATACAGCAAAGCAGTCATCATAATTACAAAAATTGCTAACATGTAATGAGTGCCTCCTATGTGTCAAGACTGGCGCTAAGCATCTTACCTAGATAACCTCATGTACTCGCCACCCAGTACAATGAGTATCATTAGCATCCCCATTTATACAGATGAGGAAACTGAGGTCTGCAGATTATGCAACTAACCCAAAGTTACACAGTTAATAAGTGGGAGAGCCAGGATTCCAACCAGAGAGGTCTGCCTCCAGAGCCCATGGCCTTCACCAAGATGCTAATGCTAACATCCCCTCTCACTGCTCATGCAATGAGATGTATAATGAGGTACATTTCATTGCAACTGTGCTTTAAGTCATTCCATGTATAGTGGTGGGGAGGAGGGAGAGGCGGGTGTTTGTACAAAAGGAGTTTTCAATAAATATCTCTGACCAAGGGAGAAATTGAGACATACACATGGAATTCTAGATGGCTAAAACTCAATGCACTTCAGAGAAAATCCAGTCTAATTCTCTCACATTCCCAGAGATGAAACTGAGGCTCAGAGAAGGGGGTCACACAGACAGTTGGTGGCAGGATCTGACGCTGATACTTTTCTTACACTATCAGGGGAAATTAGCAGTGCCCCCGTAGTCTATTCCTTACCACTCTGCATAACACTATCTTTCTGGAGGTACTAGCAAACTGTACTCACTCCCTGGAAGTAAAAGAACAGCTTTGTTCTTTTTCTTTTTAAACAGCAGAGGTCCCAGAAACAAAGCCAGAATCAGCCCTGAGAAACTCGATGTGCACACTGCAAAGTCTGGGCCAGCAGGGAGTCAGTTGAAGGAAAAGCAAAACTTTCCCCAAAGCCATCATTATAGGGAGGACTTTTACCATGAAAGAAGAAAAGATTAACAGGTCAAATAAAGAGCTCCAAATATACCCAGCAAGCCCACTACTGGGCATATACCCTGAGAAAACAATAATTCAAAAAGACACATGCACCCCAATGTTCACTGCAGCACTATTTACAATAGCCAGGACATGGAAGCAACCTAAGTGTCCATCGACAGATGAATAGATAAAGAAGATGTGGCACATATATACAATGGAATATTACTCAGCCATAAAAAGAAACGAAATTGAGTTATTTGTAGTGAAGTGGATGGACCTAGAGTCTGTCATAGAGTGAAGTACATCAGAAAAAGAAAAACAAATACCGTATGCTAACGCATATACATGGAATCTAAAAAAAAAAAAAAAAAAAGGTACTGATGAACCTAGTGGCAGGACAGGAATAAAGACATAGACATAGAGAATGGACTTGAGGACACGGGGGAGAGGGAGGGGGAAGCTGGGGCGAAGTGAGAGTTGCATGGACATATATACACTACCAAATGTAAAATAGCTAGCCAGTGGGAAGCAGCAGCATAGCACAGGGAGATCAGCTCAGTGCTTTGCAACGACCTAGAGGCGGGGATAGGGAGGGTGGGAGGGCTCAAGAGGGAGGGGATATGGGGATATACGTATGCATATGGCTGATTCACTTTGTTGTACAACAGAAACTAACACAGTATTGTGAAGCAATTATACTCCAATAAAGATCTATTAAAAAAGAAAACATGAAATGTAATTTAAAAAAAAAAAAAAGAAAGCGCTCCAGCCAAGTCCCCAAATCCCAGAATGGGAGCAAGTGAGCCTGCTCTGGGCTCACTACCTTCCTCCATGGTCAAGGTCAAAGCCAAGCAGACAGGTGCCCAGGGTTATGGCAAACTGAGTCAGAATTCTGAGCCCAACCAAGTCATCGGTCCACCACACACACACACACACACACACACACACACACACACACACACGTACACACACACAAACCCCATCCTCATCATCCCCCAGGATGCCTAGGATCTTTCTAGTGTCTCCAAAAGGAAACTAAGATGCAAGACATTTCGAATGATGCAAATGCCAGAAAGGGCATCAAAGTTTGGGGGATCTTTCTCCTTCCTTGACACACTGTGACTAAGTTCGTTAAATTTGTCCTCTATGCTCTGTCCCAAAAGGGGAGCTGGTGGTATGGTGTAGAGGAAAGAGCACTGGACTGGGAGACAGAAGGTTCTGGTCCTCTTAGCATCTGCTGTGTGAACTTGGGTTTCCTATTTACCCTTTCTGAGCCTCAGTTTGCTGACCTGAAAAAAACTGAAGGCTCTTTCAAGTTCTAGGATCTTATTAAATACAATGGGTCAGTCTCTTTTCTTCCCCCTCCCAACAAACCCCTATTCCCCCTGCCTTTGCTCTTGCTATTCCTCTTACCAAGAATGCCCTCCAAGATCCCCTCCATCAATTCAAATCAGAACCCAACTTTCTCCAAGAATCTTCTTCTAATTAATCCCACAACTCTGTGCTCCTTACTATGGAGCCCCTTAGCAAGTCTGTGCTATTTCTCAAATAAGTTGCCTTACAATCCTTCATGCATGAGTGGATTAGCTCTCCAGCTGGACAGCGAGCTCCTCCAGGGTAAGGACCCCAAACCTCAATTCTTCCCCCAAGGGTACTTGATAAATGTCAGGATCATGCTACTCTCTACCCCTCAACCACCTTCAGTTGGCTGAAGTTCAGGCTCCACATTGACTGCAGGCCAATGTCATTCATTTACTCAGCATGTATTTATTGAACACCTACTCTGTGCTGGGCACTGTGCTAGGTAGTGGAGATGCAACAGTGGACAAGACACAGCCCCTGACATCCCAGGTCCTTCACAATTGGTCCAGTCTCACCCTCCACCCTCCTCCAGCAAGGATGGTCCATTCCTTTGCTTTCTCCCTCTCTTTGACTTAACTTATGCTAAATCCTTTGCTGGTATTTGCTCCCTCTCCACTCCTCACCATCTTTATAACTCCTAGAGAATGGAGAAGAGAAAAAAAAGGAAGGAAGAGAGAGAAGAGGAAGCATAAGAGGAGAAAGGATTACCAGAAAATATAAATCCAGCCCAACCGTCCAGGGCTTAGAAAAACTCTGCCAAATTCCATCCTGTTGGTTGGGACCTAGAAACCTGCTGCCCAGTGAGCAGGCCAGGGTAGAGTCACCTAGTGAAGGACAAAGTCAGGCCACCTCTCATTCATCCCAGAGATTCCCTTACAGGCACCACTCACCCTCCATCCTGATTCATCCATTAGCCCCACAGGCTCCTGGGTCACCCCCTCGTGCCTATTGCTTCACTCGAGTGATACAGCTGAACCAGAATGCGTAGTTAAATGGCTGGAGGAGCCAGTGAGTACCAGACACACTAACCTGCCATCTCTGGTATTTTCCCTAATTGGATCAAGAACAAAACTCAATTTCCTTGCTTTTCCTCTGAATGCATGTTACAGATCAGTGCTCCTAGCAATTACACTCCAGCACCTGCTATGCAGGAGCACAGGGATGCCAGTGGGCAGCATCTGGAGGCCTAGAACCCCTCTTGCCTGGCATCCCTACCCTCTATGCCCACAACCCTCCCTGGCCCTGCGTCCAGGACATGCACTCATGAGCCGGAAGAATGAAGGCTCAGTCTCCAGGGGACAGAGGGAAAACATCGGGCATCTCTTTTGTGGAACATTTACTTCCTCTGACTTGCCCCCAGGTGCTTGGGCTCTTGGAGGAGAAGATATTGTGCTGGGACATACAGACTCAAGTAGCTCTTGGCTGCTGGGGAGGAGCACACCGTCAGCATCCCCTACAAATTAACAACTTTCTCTCCCCAGACTCCCAGCCAAACTTCCCATAGCGCCAGTACACAGTGATGAGGGCATTGGATCTAAGTCCTTCCCCATCAGATTAGGAACTCCATATGGGGAAGAAGTTAACCACATGACCGTGAGCTCCCAAAGGACAGAGGCCAAGACTCCTCTTGTCTTCAGATCGGGGCTTCTGTGAGTGGAGACCTTTCATCCCTTTCCAGATTGGGGCACCTCCCCGAGACAGGGCTTTCCCTCCCTCATCAGACTGGGGACTGTGTCAAGGAAAGGTCTATTCTCTCTCACAGACTGGAGGCTCCCCCAGGACAGGGCTTACTAGATCCAGTTTATGTAACCTCCACTGTGTGCCAGGTGCTTTCCTGAACAAAGACTGAGACCTGGTCCCTGTGTGAGGAGTGGCCAATACAAAGGAGGAGGCATGGCTAAGGCCAGCAGCTAAGATTGGGGCCATCTCTTCTGATCAAAACAACCACCTGAAGAAAGTAGGAAGAAATGGATGTACCCAGAACAGGGTGGTCAGTGTCTGCCCCTCTCTGCATAGGCTTTGAAGCAGAGCTGAGTCAGAATCCCAGCTTTGTTGTGTACGAGCTATGGCACTTGGGGCCAGTCCCATGACCTCAGTTTCGTAAACTGTAAAATAGAAATAACAAAGTCTACCTATAGGGATTTGGCGAGGCTCCTGCAGTATGTATGACAGGTAAAGCCAGAATGTTGGGTGCTGGCTGGGGGAAGGGGGAGCCTTCACTAATATCTTACAGAAAAACCCGAACGAACTTTTTGGCCAACTGAATAACATGTGCCCATTTCCTTGATTTCAACAATCCCATCATGGACCATTTCCAACTACCAATGTGGCATCACTGAGAACAGAGTTGGGAAGAGATGTGCTGAACTGGCTTTCAGGAGCCAGTTTGAGCTGGTTCTAGCGCATCACCATTTAGAACATACTAGATGCTCATGAAATGGTGACCGCTCATTTGCTACCTGGTCAGGTTACACCTACACCATTTTTTTTTTCTTTCCTTTTCTTTTTTTTTTTTACAGTACGCGGGCCTCTCACTACCGTGGCCTCTCCTGCTCCGGAGCATAGGCTCCAGACATGCAGGCCCAGAGGCCATGGCTCACGGGCCTAGCCACTCCACGGCATGTGGGATCTTCCTGGACCAGGGCATGAACCCTTGTCCCCTGCATCGGCAGGCAGACTCTCAACCACTGCGCCACCAGGGAAGCCCCCCTTTTCTTTTTTAATGTCTGAGTGTCACACTTAAGAGGGGCATGGGCAAGCTGAAGTATGTTTGTAGAGGGTGAGCTAAGGATGGTGCGGTATGGACCAGCTAGTTCACCAAACCTTCCCATCTCCTCTTGGACGCACAACCAGACTATATTTCCCAGCCTCTCTTGTGGTTAGGGGCAGTCATGTGACTGAGTTCTGGCCAACAGAGTGTGGACAAGAGTGATCTGCATCACCTCCAGACATGACCCACTCACTGGCTAAATGGAGAGAACTTGAAGGTCCTACAGGAGGGCAGAGCCCAAGAAGCAAGGAAACAGGGATGCAGAATTACTGCACTGAAGGCCACCTGCCGAATGCCTGCACTGAACAGTTAGTTACATGAGACAGAAGTCAACTCCTGTCATGTGAGGGAAGCCACTGACATTTGGACATGGTGGATCACAGCAGTTAGCCCATTCTGACTACCACAGGTGGACTCGCAACCCCACCATGGGAGGGACAGCTGAGGAACTGCTGCCCTGGAGAAGAAGAGGTCCAGCGGAGGACATTATACATTATCCTCAAATACTTTATGACTGTCAGAGGGCAGGGTTGTCCTGTATGACCCCAGAGAGCAGCTGTAGGACCAATGGGAGGAAAGTTACAGGGATCCAGATCCTGGCTCAACATGCAGGAAGATGTGGTCAGAGAGAGACCTTAGGAGGTAGTGAGCTCCAATCCCTGGGGGGTGTGCAAACAGGCAAGAATCCTACGGAAGCTACTTGAACTTCAGCTAGCGGCTTGACATCAGCTTCATACTCTGAAGCAGTCTTAAGACCTTGGAGTCTGTGACTGTTGATCTATCATTCCACACTAAGATGCTACTTCCTCCATCAGTCCAGGATCTCCCAAAGGCCCAGGCTTGATTCCTGAGCAAGACAGAAAGCCCTCAGGGCAAAAGTTCTAATTCTCCTTCAGACTCCCCCCCTGCTCATCCAAGCCCCAGCAACCAACAAGGGCCCCATGACCAAATGTGGGGACGGGATTCCGTGTTTGGGGGAGATCTGGTTACTAGGGAAAGCTACATTCCTGAGCGGGAGAGGGTGGAGAATGAACAGACAAGACTGAGCGGGGAGTGCAGGCAGAAGCAGGAGATTTATCTGGAAAGCAATTTGCGCTGGAGGAAAGGAGGGTTGGCTGTTCCCAAGCATCCAGCAAAGGCAGTAATCTTCATCTCTGCCTGCTTCGTCCAAGGAGGAAGGCTCAGAGGGAACCTCAGTAGCGTAACCTCGAGATAGAAGCTCTGGCTTGGCCCTCCAAAGGCTTCTTTTTTTTTTTTTTTTTTTTTTTTTAATTTATTTTTGGCTGCGTTGCGTCTTCATTTCTGTGCGAGGGCTTTCTCCAGTTGCGGCAAGTGGGGGCCACTCTTCATCGCGGTGCGCGGGCGTCGCACTATCGCGGCCTCTCTTGTTGCAGAGCACAGGCTTCAGACGCGCAGGCTCAGTAGTTGTGGCTGATGGGCCTAGTTGCTCCGCAGCATGTGGGATCTTCCCAGACCAGGGCTCGACCCCATGTTCCCTGTATTGGCAGGCAGACTCTCAACCACTGCGCCACCAGGGAAGCCCTCCAGAGGCTTCTTGACATGAGAGTCTGGACTGTGTTCTCCTTCAGCATCCACACACACACACCCCTTTCCACCTCTGCTCTGGCCTGCTATCTCCTCAAATATTTCCCAAAGCCAAGCTCCCAAAAGCACCCTGAGATTTCTGGGAAATCCAGAGGCTGGGCCCGGAGTGGCCAGGAAACAGGCAGAGAGAAAAGGCTTCGGGGTATTTTCCTGAAAGAGTCATTAAGATGTATTAAAGCCTGAGGTCGCCTCCTCCTGCCCACACCTGGCCCACCTCTGCCAGGGCCTCCCATCACCACGTGCTCCGCATTAGGGCCAAATTGAATTAGAATAATTAACTTTTGGTCACACTTTTAATTTGGTGCCAGAAATAAGAGAGCTAATGGAAATTAAACAAGGCTCTGACTCTGGAGACCAGTGTGGAAGCTGCACAGGGAGGCCCCAGGCTCTGGTGGGGAGGGGAACAAACAGCCAGAGGGAAGAGGCTGAGCCAGACGTATGCGGTGTGTGAACCTCAGCCTGTCCGTAGTGTTTATGCACGTGTTCGTGTTCTGTGCCAGTGTGCACTCACTGCCCATGGGAAGAGGCCTGTGTGTCACACAGGCAAACGTGTACTCATGTGTACGCGTACACAGGTATCTGGGGGTTTGCACACACGAATGGCTCTTTGTATGTGTGTGAATGCACATGTGCACATTGCTTTAAATCTTAGGCAGGCAAAGCTGCCTGACTTTTATGGAATCCTAGCAGCTCTGACCTGAAAGGGGCCTTCATAAATGTCTTCAAATCCACCAACTGCTTGAGGCTCTTCTAGCACATTTTCCCCAGGAGAGTACACATCATCAGCCCACACTCCCTGACTGATGGGGTGCACACCACCACCGAAGGCGCCTGCAGAGCTCTTCCTGTAGGAAAATAATTCCTTCCTCCAACACTCACCTGTAGTCCTGGGTCTGCCTCCAGCGTCACACAGAACAAGGCCTATCCCTCTCCCTCAGCATCACCCGAAGGTGTGACTGTTGCCTTCTAAGGAATCTCTAGGTGAGGCATCTGGTTCTCCCCTAAGGTCTCCCTCCCCAAAATGTGAGGCTTATTTTTCTGATTAAAAAAGAGCCGTGCCATTATTTTTTTAAAAAGAGAGAGAGAGGGACTTCCCTGGCAGTCCAGTAGTTAGGACTCCGCACTTCCACTGCAGGGGGCACAGGTTTGTTCCATCCCTGGTCAAGGAACTAAGATCCCGCATGCCTCATGGCGCAGACAAAAAAAAAGAGAGAAAGACAGAGAGAAACCTCCCTAGATCCTCCTACAGGACTTCACACGACATAACATTTGCACATGGCACCGAACACTCAGTCACATGCCAGGGCATGAGGGAGACGAGCTGGGATACACTCCAGCCAGAGGGCCCTGGGCTCATCTGCTCCAGCCATGGTCAGACTTCACATGCAACAGAATCACCTGGTGGAATTCATTAAAATACCGATTCCCAGGCCCTTACTCAGAAGTTTTGATGCTAAAAGCCTACAGAGAGCACTGGTCCTCCTCACTTTTAACAAGCAGCCGGGTGATTCTGATGCAGCTGCCCATGAACAGTTATTTGAGAATATCGACGTCATCCAACCCCCTCATTTTACAGATAGACTGAGGCCCAGAGAGAGAGAGATGCTCAGAGTGAGGAGGAAACTAAGCCAATACTGGCGCCCTATTTTCCAACCCCTGGTGCTCATTCCTACCACCAGCCCAGGATGAATAAACACAGACTGCATCCCTCTCAGCCTGTTTCCCCCAAGGGAGCCCATCCCCACCACCACCACCCCCACACCCGCCCACCACCACCGCCACTAAGGGATATCCAGGTCTAGGAGAGAAGCATCCTTCTTCAAATCTGACACTTCCATCTGTTCCCACACTTATCCCTGGCCGGGGAGTCAGTAAGACAGAGGCATGTATCAGCAGCCTCATGTCTGCTAAATGAAGTATTTCCCAGCTCTGGAGGAGCTGAGATTCGTGGAGGCCACCGCTGCATTGGAGGGAATTCCCATCAGGGAGTGAGAAACAGATGAGGACCAAGGCCTCACTGAGGATGCCCAGGGGCGGGGGGAGATGAGCCAGGCGAGGGGAGGCCAGCCTGGAATTCACCAGAGTGAGAAGACAGCAGACACACAGGGGCTGGTAGCAGCCAGAGGCCTCACCTCCCACAGAATCCAGAGTTACCTTCCAGAGTCTGGCTACATCCTTCTGCCACACTGACCTGCCACGTCCACCCAGGGGCCTGAGGTCCTCTGGTCAAACCTAGCCCTACAAACATAAGGACCAGAGAGGACAAGTGAGGACATAAGATCACATAGCTTTTCACGGCAAAGTCCAATCTCCCAGCTCCTAGCCTGTGTCCTTTCTGCTGTTCCACTCTCATGCTTGCTGCAAGAAGCCAGCACCGACTGGAACTATCTCAAGTGGCTAGATAATGAAGAAACATAAATAATAAGGAGAACGTTACACCAGATCTTCTCCCAGCAAAGTGAAAGCAAAACCAAAGTGCCTGAGACCAAGCCAGGAAAAATTGTCTTTCACCACCATTGACCTTCCTCATTACCTACAACCATTGGTCTCCCTGCCCTGGTCTCCAAGACACCCTCACTTTCTAGGATTAAGTGAGAGCAAGCAGATGCCTTCAAAACTCAGAGTGCCCTGGACACTTGAAAGCAGGAGACTAAAAAAGAAGAAAAGGGAGTTTGACTTCTTTCAAGCCTGCTCCCTGATTTCATTTGGCCTGAGGTCTTATTTGTCTTAAGCGATGGCACCACGGTCACATTCCATTTCCAAGACGGTTTTGAAGGTGAGATTCCCCAGTTCCCCAGGAGGCGGGGTTCATCCCCGAGTGCTTCGACATCACTCATGGCCACCATCACCTGCTGTCTCCACCAGCGATGGCACCACCAGGCCCCAGCAACACTCAGCCTCATCTCTCTGGATGTGACAGGTCTGCCAGGCCCCCAGGAGAGCTGGGAGCTGTGCGCCCCTGATGGAAGAGTGAGAGCAGAGGGAAACGAGGGAAGGGAACAGCCCAATCCCCTTGCCACGGCAGCGGAGAGGCAACAGGGGACAGACCCCAGGCTGGGCAAGTCCCTCCTTTTCTCCAGCTGCTGGGAAGGGTGTGAGCAAGGAGGGAAAAGAGGGGTCCTTGGTGCCAGGCCCCTGCGTGTGAGAAAGGGCTCGACGGGAGAGGGTCCAGCTGGGAGATGGGTGCTGGTGTTTCTGCCCAAGTCCAGGCCCCACTGTGTGCTTGGGAACATCTCACTTTCTCAGGACCCCATCTCCCTGGCTTTCTCCCCTGTCCTGCTTGTGAATGCAGAGGAGAAAGATAAGAAGGGAACAAAAGGTATCATCAAGGACATCTTACTGTCTCAAGTCAGGAGGACAGAGTCCAGGCCCTGCCCACAGCTCAATGCACACGTGCCCTTGGCAGGTCCATCTGTCCTTGGCCCCAGTCTTCCCCATCCTGCAGAAGCAGCCCATCCCTGACCCTTCCAACACCAGATGCCTCCCATCTCACTTCTCCCTCCGTGGGCATCTCTCCCTCCTTCTCCCTTTCCTGTCTCTGCCCCAGGATGAGCACTGAAGGAAAAATCATGAATGCTATATAAATAAGGCATGTGATCAGGGATCAGGGGAGGCCCCCCGAGAAAGTAACTTGGTATCTGAGACCTGAAAGCTGAGTTGGGTTTGCCTACAAAAGAGGATTAGAGAGGAGTGTTCTGGGTAGAGGGACAGCCTGTACAAGGCTCCAAAGTAGAAAAAAGCTCGACTCACTCATTCAGGGACTAAAGAGAGCCTCCTCTAAAGAGAGGAATGAGGGCTTCCCTGGTGGCGCAGTGGTTGAGAGTCCACCTGCCGATGCAGGGGACGTGGGTTCGTGCCCCGGTCCGGGAAGATCCCACATGCCACAGAGCGGCTAGGCCCGTGAGCCATGGCCGCTAAGCCTGCACGTCCGGAGCCTGTGCTCCGCAACGGGAGAGGCCACAGCAGTGAGAGGCCCGCGTACCACAAAAAAAAAAAAGAGAGAGGAATGGAAGGAGCCAAGATACTTCAGAGGAATCAAGGGCCCTGGGGCTCCTCAGATGTGGGGAGGAGGGGGAGGCCCTCACGCAGCGTAGAGGTGGAGGTCACCTGTCCCCGTGACCCCCACACCTTCTGCTAAGTACAACATGCTCTGAGAGCAGGAACTGTGCCTTTTCATCTGGCACCTCGAGAAACCTCACTAATGCCGAAAACTGTCTCCCTGCATTGGCTCCTGCCCTCTGCATACAAGGCTCGACCCAGCCATCAGAGCATCCTGTGAAAACTGAAGTCAGGTCCGGGCACTGCTCCGCTCTAAACCCTCCAATGGCTCCATCTCACTTGGGACAAAAGCCAAAGTCGCAACAATGGTCTGCAAGGCCCTGCGTGCTCTGCTCCTCCCTGTCTCTCTGCCCTCATCGCCTACCACTCTCCCCTGCATCCTTTCTGCTCCAGCCACACTGGCCTGCTTGCTCTTCCTCACCCCTGCCAGGCCTGCTCCTGCCTCAGGGCCTTTGCACATGCACAGATATTCACACTCCCCCCACTCTTTCAGATCTTTACTCAGATGTCCCCTGCCGGGTAAGGCCCTCCAGCCAACATCCATGAATTATACCACCAGCACCCCCAATCTCCCCTCATGCTTTATGTCTTCCTCCATAGCATGTACCATCATTAATAATGCTATCTTTTAAATTTATTTTGTTTTTGTCAACCCCTCTAAAATATAAATTCCTTGAGGACAGGGGTTGTTTTACTATTATTACTATTATTGGTTTTGTTCATTGCCATATTCCTTAATACCTACAAGAGTTGCCTGGTGCATACTGAATATTTGAAAAATGAATAAGAAAGAGGTGGGGAGGGAGTGGGGGAGGGAAGTTTCCACTCCTCAAAGTCCCTGAGGCACTGGACATCTCATCTCAGATAAAAGCGGGTGTCGAATCGTAGCTGGGATTGTAGGTAGATGTGAAGCACACGGTTCATTCTGAGCACTCCACGCTCAAAACTACCCACAGTGAGAGTTCAGACTCACAAAAGGGAAGAGGCAAGTTTCCAGCCATGGACACCCCTGCTGTGAAGGGCTGGCATGAGCTGTGAATTCACCATGATTCCAGTGCCCTCCACCTCCACCCCGGGCCGGGATCCAGAAGAGCTTCTGAACGCCCTCCTGGCTCCTAGGGTGAGCCTTCCCCAGACACTGCTGAGATCACCAGGGCAGCGAGCAAGCTCTTCAGTGAGGCCCATCTCGGTGACTGGAGGCCTGGGGAATCACTGACCCTCTGCTTTTCTACCTTGAAAATGTGAGTGACAATGGTCCCTGCGTGTCCTGCCTCACAGGGGTTTTGCACAGCTCAAGAGTGTGTGGAAAATGTAAACTTCCACACAATTTTTTCTGGTCCTTAAACTCTCCTCCACCCAAGCCGATTATTTCATGATTCACAGAATAAACACCACATCTTCCCTTTCACTCCCAAACCAGTTTAAAACTCTACATTTTGGGAATTCCCTGGTGGTCCAGTGGTTAGGACTCAGTGCTTTCACTGCTGAGAGCCTGGGTTCAATCCCTGGGTGGGGAACTAAGATCCCACAAGCGGGGCAGTGCGGCCAAAACAAAACTTCTACATTTTGCAGAAAGAAAACTCATCTGTCTGGCCCCCCTGGTTTGCCTCATGTCTATCTTTGTGTCTCTTTTTCTTTTTTTTAACTCAATTCAATTTCTTTTTCTAACCAGCCTCCCTATGTGTGAGTGTATGTGGTGTGTGCGTGCGTGTGTGGTGTGTGTGTCTCTGTCCATCCATGCTCTCCCTCTTCTCCATCTGTCACTTTGAGTATCTCTGTTTCCCTCCTTCTCTGCCTCACCCTGTTCATCTCTCCGTGTCCCTCTGTCTCACACTCGCTTTCCATGTTTCCTTCTCTGTCTTCTCTTCAGACTCTGTTGTTTCTCCATCTGTCCTGTTGTCTGTCTCTTATCTGAATGTGTTTCTCCCTGTATCCTACCATCTCTCCCTCTCTTTCTCTCACTTTCTCTTTCCGTCTCCCTCTGAATCTCTGCTCGTTCCCTCTCTCTCTCTCTCCTCCCTAATTGCTTCTTGTCTCTGTGAGGATTTATGTGACACACGGACAGCAGTGGCAGTGGCCAATCTGAAAGGCTGCTTGCACGTGTAAGAACTTAATGGGGGCCCAGCCTCAGGAAAATGAGCTGCCATCCTCCTGAGGGCTCCTTTGCTCAGGGAAGCCTGGGCCATCCCCCTTATCCTGAAAAGAGAGAGGCAACTCTTTAGACAGCGTCCCTGTGCCCTCACTGTATTCAGGGACCTTTGCATCTCCTGCCTCCAAAGGAGTAAGTGTCACAATCAGCCTGCACTTTTTTTTTTTTTGCAGTACGCGGGCCTCTCACTGTTGTGGCCTCTCCTGTTGCGGAGCACAGGCTCCGGACGTGCAGGATCAGCGGCCATGGCTCACGGGCCTAGCCGCTCTGCGGCATGTGGGATCTTCCTGGACCGGGGCACGAATCCGTGTCCCCTGCATCAGCAGGTGGACTCTCAACCACTGCGCCACCAGGGAAGCCCCAGCCTCCGCTTTTAAGTAACACAGTGGAGACAGCACTGGACCAGAATCAGGACACCTGGGTCTCACCTGACTTTGGTGGAGGCCTTGGACAGATCATGGCCCCTCTCTGAGTCTGTTTTCCCATCTGGAAAATGGCCACAATAGTCTAAGACTCCTGGAGCATTCTGCTGTAGGGGAATCAAGTGACCCCACACCATACCACATTCTGATGACAGCAGGGCTGTGGTCAGGGCTTTAACAGAGGAGGTGTTGCGGCTGACAGAAACCCATAGCAGAGGTGCCAAGAGAGTGACTCAATGACCTGGGGGTGGAGAGTGGGCTCTGGAGCAGAGGCAACAGGGAAAGCCTTCTCCCATGTCCACCTGCCCTGCAGCTGGTGCCTGGCATCCCTCCCCGGGATATAGTTAATTTCCCCCACACTCTTGGCCATTGCCCACCTGGCACCCAGCAGATCAGGTTTGGCTGCAGCAGCCAAGAGCCAGAGAGAAAGTAGGAGAGAGGTGGGTGAGAGCAGGAGCACCTGATTCCCAGAGTTGGTGGGAGAGAAGGAAAGTAAAAAGGCAGGCGGAAGAAATAAACACTTACTGCGCATCTGCTCTATAACCTGCTTGGTGCAAAATGCAGGATCTGAGCCTTGCTCAGAGCAGTTAAGTCACCTGGCTGGGGTTGCCCAGCTCATAAATGACCACACATGAGTAGGAAAGCACATCCTAAAGCCTGTGCTTTTCCTATACCAACGAGGACTTTTAGAGGAGGAGAGAAGAAACTCAGATAAGGAGAGGAACCTTGAAGACACGTTTTTTCCTACCGTACATTTCCCCAGCGGTCATCCTTATTGGTGGAAACAAAGGTTAGGGGAGGTGGGTTTGCTTGGTCTGCAAAAGAGAATCTGGGAAGTATTTTCAGAGAAGCACTCAATTTCTATTTTCAGGTACTTGAAGGGCTTACATCAGGAAGGCAAAAAGATGTGATCTATTTCCACAAAATCGAGACCATGGACCCAACCTGCAACAAGAGAGACGTGGAACAGACTGAAGGAAGGACCTCCTACCCATCAGAGCACTGGTACAGGCTTGAGTTCATTGTTGTAAGTTACATCAATAAAGGAGGGGCTCCCTCCCTGAAATGTGTCGGAAGGATGCTAACGTGCAAGGACACAGAAAAATCCTCTGTGCCAGATAACCTGTTAGCGGCTCCTACAACTCTTGGGGTCAGAGGCATAGGTAAAGACACCACCAGGCACATTCAGACACACACACACAGTTCTTGGAGGCTTGAACACGGGCTTTTCCCAGATGAGGCTCTGCAGCCCACCTGCAGCCCTCACCCTCAACTTCCTCTGCATGGTGGCACCACAAGGACAGGGTTCCTCCAGCGGGCTGATGGGCACTGGTGCCCCTGCAGACAGGCAGGACGCCAGAGCCGACACTGCTATCTCCTCATCGCTCCAGGCAGCCACGTCTGAGCCCTCTCCCTTTCAGGAAGCCAAGCCAGGAAATTAACAGGGAGCCCAGACGCCTCCAGATACCTGCCCGGAAATTCAAACCTGGAGCAGGCGGGGGCTGGCTTAGGAGAGCAGAGTGTAATGGGAGGGGCTCTTTGCAGAGGACAGTGGGTACATGCAGTGGGTGTGCACCAGCCCTTTTTAAAGGGGGGCTGCTGTCACAGATCACCAACATGGGCTCCCTGGGGATGAGACCAGGAGGGACACAGCCAGCTTGTTCTGGGGAGCATGCTTCACCCAACAGCAGGAGGCCTCAGAGCAGGAGAGCCCTGGCAGCAACTTGGTGATTTATTCTGCAGCTGCCTCCACCTAAAATCCCCTAGGGGATGCAGACAGAGGGGACAGAAATGACGACGAGGTTTCTCCTTAGAGTCAGGAGCTGAAAAGAGGCCGCACTGATTCTGAAGCAAACACAGGTATCACAGCCAGGCAAACCTGGGCTCAAACCCACACTTTGTCGCTTACAGGTTCTGTGACCTTGTGTTTCAGTTGCCTCATCAATGAACTGGGCATAACAATAGCAAGGCAAGCCAACTGTTCTAAAAAATAATCCCCCAAATCTCAGGTGGTTTAAAGATATATTTACTTCCAGTCTAATTCCTTGGGGGCAAGGAGAGCTGTGCTCCATACAGCCATTCAGGAACCCAGGCTCTTCTTTTCAGAGTATCCCAGGGCCTCAGGACTCTCGAGACCAGGGTTTCTCAATCTTAGCACCATTGACCTTTGGGATGGCTAATTCTTTGTTGCAGGGGTTGTGACAACCAAAAATGTCTCTGAATATTGCCAAATGTCCCCAGGGAGAGGGGGAACAAAATTACTCCGCCTGAGAGCCACTGCTTTACACGCCGCCCCCACCCCGACACCCTCACACCAGCTAACCAGCAGAAGAGGAAAAAGAGAATACATGGAGCCTCACAAAGGGAGTTTGAGGGGCCAGCCTGGAAGAGGCATCATGCATTACATCGCTCACACTCCACTGGGCAGATTGAGGTTACCTGGCCCCACTGCAGGGCAGGCTGTGTGTCCAGGAGGGAAAGGAAACAGAGTCTTGGGAGCCTGTAGTCTTGCCTCTGACACACCACCTCTTGGGGCTGTTGGGATGATTTGATGAGCTGAGAATTTTATGTAAATAAAAT